>NC_140964.1:3180232-3182732 GCF_056783735.1 Eptatretus burgeri | reverse complement strand
AGAGAGAGAGAGAGAGAGAGAGAGAGAGAGAGAGAGAGAGAGAGAGAGAGAGAGAGAGAGAGAGAGAGAGACACACAAGAGAGAGAGAGAGAGAGAGAGAGAGAGAGAGAGAGAGAGAGAGAGAGAGAGAGACACAAGAGAGAGAGAGAGAGACAAGAAAAAGAGAGAGAGACAAGAGAGAGAGAGAGAGACAAAAGAGAGAGAGACACACAAGAGAGAGAGAGAGAGTGAGAGTGAGAGTGAGAGTGAGAGTGAGAGTGAGAGTGAGAGTGAGAGTGAGAGTGAGAGTGAGAGTGAGAGTGAGAGTGAGAGAGAGAGACACAAGAGAGAGACACAAGAGAGAGACACGAGAGAGAGAGACACGAGAGAGAGAGACACGAGAGAGAGAGACACGAGAGAGAGAGACACGAGAGAGAGAGACACGAGAGAGAGAGACACGAGAGAGAGAGACACGAGAGAGAGAGACACGAGAGAGAGAGACACGAGAGAGAGAGACACGAGAGAGAGAGACACGAGAGAGAGAGACACGAGAGACGAGAGACACGAGAGACGAGAGACACGAGAGACGAGAGAGACGAGAGAGACGAGAGAGACGAGAGAGACGAGAGAGACGAGAGAGACGAGAGAGACGAGAGAGACGAGAGAGACGAGAGAGACGAGAGAGACGAGAGACGAGAGAGACGAGAGACGAGAGAGACGAGAGACGAGAGAGACGAGAGACGAGAGAGACGAGAGACGAGAGAGACGAGAGACGAGAGAGAGAGAGAAACGAGAGAGAGAAAAACGAGAGAGACGAGAGAGACGAGAGAGACGAGAGAGACGAGAGAGACGAGAGAGACGAGAGAGACGAGAGAGACGAGAGAGACGAGAGAGACGAGAGAGACGAGAGAGACGAGAGAGACAGAGAGACAGAGAGACAGAGAGACAGAGAGACAGACGAGAGACAGACGAGAGACAGACGAGAGACAGACGAGAGACAGACGAGAGACAGACGAGAGACAGACAGAGAGAGAGACAGAGAGAGAGACAGAGAGAGAGACAGAGAGAGAGACAGAGAGAGAGACAGAGAGAGACAGAGAGAGACAGAGAGAGACAGAGAGAGACAGAGAGACACAGAGAGACACAGAGAGACACAGAGAGACACAGAGAGACACAGAGAGACACAGAGACAGAGAGAGACACAGAGAGACAGAGAGACAGAGAGACAGAGAGACAGAGAGAGAGAGAGACAGACAGAGAGACAGAGAGAGAGGCAGACAGAGAGAGAGAGACAGAGAGAGGCAGAGACAGAGAGAGAGAGAGAGAGAGAGAGAGAGAGAGAGAGAGAGAGAGAGAGAGAGAGAGAGAGAGACGAGGAGAGAGAGAGAGTGACGAGGAGAGAGAGAGAGTGACGAGGAGAGAGAGAGAGAGAGAGAGAGAGAGAGAGAGAGAGAGAGAGAGAGAGAGAGAGAGAGAGAGAGAGAGAGAGAGAGAGAGAGAGAGAGAGAGAGACAGAGAGAGAGACAGAGAGAGAGACAGAGAGAGAGACAGAGAGAGAGACAGAGAGAGAGACAGAGAGAGACAGAGAGAGACAGAGAGAGACAGAGAGAGACAGAGAGACACAGAGAGACACAGAGAGACACAGAGAGACACAGAGAGACACAGAGAGACACAGAGAGACAGAGAGAGACAGAGAGAGACAGAGAGAGACACAGAGAGACAGAGAGACAGAGAGACAGAGAGACAGAGAGACAGAGAGAGAGAGAGAGAGAGAGAGAGAGAGAGAGAGAGAGAGAGAGAGAGAGACACAAGAGAGAGAGAGAGACACAAGAGAGAGAGAGAGACACAAGAGAGAGAGAGAGACACAAGAGAGAGAGAGAGACACAAGAGAGAGAGAGAGAGACACAAGAGAGAGAGAGAGAGACACAAGAGAGAGAGAGAGAGAGACACGAGAGAGAGAGAGACACAAGAGAGAGAGAGAGACACGAGAGAGAGAGAGACACAAGAGAGAGAGAGAGAGACACAAGACAGAGAGAGAGAGACACAAGACAGAGAGAGAGACACAAGAGAGAGAGAGAGAGAGAGAGAGAGCGAGAGAGAGAGAGAGAGAGAGAGAGAGAGAGAGAGAGAGAGACACAAGAGAGAGAGAGAGAGACACAAGAGAGAGAGAGAGAGAGAGAGAGAGAGAGAGAGAGAGACACAAGAGAGAGAGAGAGAGAGAGAGAGAGAGAGAGAGCGAGAGAGAGAGAGAGAGAGAGAGAGAGAGAGAGAGAGAGAGAGAGAGAGAGACAAGAGAGAGAGAGAGACACAAGAGAGAGAGAGAGACACAAGAGAGAGAGAGAGACACAAGAGAGAGAGAGAGAGACACACAAGAGAGAGAGAGAGACAGAAGAGAGAGAGAGAGACACAAGAGAGAGAGAGAGAGAGACAAGAGAGAGAGAGAGAGACACAAGAGAGAGAGAGAGACACAAGAGAGAGAGAGAGAGACACAAGAGAGAGAGAGAGACACAAGAGAGAGAGA
>NC_140964.1:3137732-3175232 GCF_056783735.1 Eptatretus burgeri | reverse complement strand
GGCTCTGTGCGTGTGTGATCCAGTTTTTACAGTAAAGTTACAGTGGACCGAACGATGTTCAGTGAGGAAGAAATAAGAAAATACATCTTTATCCTTTGGAGTCTCAAGTTTAAACAATCGTGAGGAAAACTGCGTGGAGAACGTTTCCAACAATCCAAATCACTGCCGCGAACTATACTACCGAAACCAACAAACACCGCGCAATACACTACCTAACCCAACAAACACCGTGCACTATACTACCAAAACCAACAAACAACGCGCACTCTACTACCAAAACCAACAAACAACGCGCACTATACTACCGAAACCAACAAACACCGCGCACTACACTACCTAACCCAACAAACACCGCGCAATACACTACCTAACCCAACAAACACCGTGCACTATACTACCAAAACCAACAAACAACGCGCACTCTACTACCAAAACCAACAAACAACGCGCACTATACTACCGAAACCAACAAACACCGCACACTACACTACCTAACCCAACAAACACCGTGCACTATACTACCAAAACCAACAAACAACGCGCTCTCTACTACCAAAACCAACAAACAACGCGCACTACACTACCTAAACCAGCAAACACCGCGCAACGAGATATACAAAAGGCTGTTTTATTGTCTTTGCGGTGGTGGAGGACCGAGAGATCCCTCTTAGGCCTAAGTCACATTTGCCACGGCAGCCGTGGGGTCTCCAAAATCTACGAGATTTTGGGACGAGAGAGAGAGAGAGAGAGAGAGAGAGAGAGAGAGAGAGAGAGAGAGAGAGAGAGAGAGAGAGAGAGAGAGAGAGAGAGAGAGAGAGAGAGAGGAGAGACACTGTGTGTGTGTGTGTGTGTGTGTGTGTGTGACGAGAGACTGTGTGTGTGTGTGTGTGTGTGTGTGTGAGACGAGAGAGTGCGTGTGTGTGACGAGAGAGTGTGTGTGTGATGAGAGAGTGTGTGTGTGACGAGAGACTTTTCTCTTTGCCGCGTGGGACTTTTCTCTTTGCCGCGTGGGACTTTTCTCTTTGCCGCGTGGGACTTTTCTCTTTGCCGCGTGGGACTTTTCTCTTTGCCGCGTGGGACTTTTCTCTTTGCCGCGTGGGACTTTTCTCTTTGCCGCGTGGGACTTTTCTCTTTGCCGCACGGGACTTTCCTCTTCGCCGCGCGGGACTTTTCTCTTCGCCGCGTGGGACTTTTCTCTTTGCCGCGTGGGACTTTTCTCTTTGCCGCGTGGGACTTTTCTCTTCGCCGCGTGGGACTTTTCTCTTCGCCGCGTGGGACTTTTCTCTTCGCCGCGTGGGACTTTTCTCTTCGCCGCGTGGGACTTTTCTCTTCGCCGCGTGGGACTTTTCTCTTCGCCGCGTGGGACTTTTCTCTTCGCCGCGTGGGACTTTTCCCTTTGCCGCACGGGACTTTCCTCTTCGCCGCGCGGGACTTTTCTCTTCGCCGCGTGGGACTTTTCTCTTTGCCGCGTGGGACTTTTCTCTTCGCCGCGTGGGACTTTTCTCTTCGCCGCGTGGGACTTTTCTCTTCGTCGCGTGGGACTTTGCTCTTCGCCGCGTGGGAATTTTCTCTTCGCCGAGTGGGACTTTTCTCTTCGCCGCGTGGGACTTTTCTCTTCGCCGCGTGGGACTTTTCTCTTCGCCGCGTGGGACTTTTCTCTTCGCCGCGTGGGAATTTTCTCTTCGCCGCGTGGGACTTTTCTCTTCGCCGCGTGGGACTTTTCTCTTCGCCGCGTGGGACTTTTCTCTTCGCCGCGTGGGACTTTTCTCTTCGCCGCGTGGGACTTTTCTCTTCGCCGCGTGGGACTTTTCTCTTCGCCGCGTGGGACTTTTCTCTTCGCCGCGTGGGACTTTTCTCTTCGCCGCGTGGGACTTTCCTCTTCGCCGCGCGGGACTTTTCTCTTCGCCGCGTGGGACTTTTCTCTTCAGCCACGTGGGACTTTTCTCTTCGCCGCGTGGGACTTTTCTCTTCGCCGCGTGGGACTTTTCTCTTCGCCGCGTGGGACTTTTCTCTTCGTCGCGTGGGACTTTTCTCTTCGCCGCGTGGGACTTTTCTCTTCGCCGCGTGGGACTTTTCTCTTCGTCGCGTGGGACTTTTCTCTTCGCCGCGTGGGACTTTTCTCTTCGCCGCGTGGGACTTTTCTCTTCGCCGCGTGGGACTTTTCTCTTCGCCGCGTGGGACTTTTCCCTTTGCCGCACGGGACTTTTCTCTTTGCCGCGCGGGACTTTTCTCTTCGCCGCGTGGGACTTTTCTCTTCGCCGCGTGGGACTTTTCTCTTCGCCGCGTGGGACTTTTCTCTTCGCCGCGTGGGACTTTTCTCTTCGCCGCGTGGGACTTTTCTCTTCGCCGCGTGGGACTTTGCTCTTCGCCGCGTGGGAATTTTCTCTTCGCCGCGTGGGACTTTTCTCTTCGCCGCGTGGGACTTTTCCCTTTGCCGCACGGGACTTTTCTCTTTGCCGCGCGGGACTTTTCTCTTCGCCGCGTGGGACTTTTCTCTTCGCCGCGTGGGACTTTTCTCTTCGCCGCGTGGGACTTTTCTCTTCGCCGCGTGGGACTTTTCTCTTCGCCGCGTGGGACTTTTCTCTTCGCCGCGTGGGACTTTGCTCTTCGCCGCGTGGGAATTTTCTCTTCGCCGAGTGGGACTTTTCTCTTCGCCGCGTGGGACTTTTCTCTTCGCCGCGTGGGACTTTTCTCTTCGCCGCGTGGGACTTTTCTCTTCGCCGCGTGGGAATTTTCTCTTCGCCGCGTGGGACTTTTCTCTTCGCCGCGTGGGACTTTTCTCTTCGCCGCGTGGGACTTTTCTCTTCGCCGCGTGGGACTTTTCTCTTCGCCGCGTGGGACTTTTCTCTTCGCCGCGTGGGACTTTTCTCTTCGCCGCGTGGGACTTTTCTCTTCGCCGCGTGGGACTTTTCTCTTCGCCGCGTGGGACTTTGCTCTTCGCCGCGTGGGACTTTGCTCTTTGCCATGGCAGCCTTTTCTTGTTTCTTTGCCACATTGGACTTTTTCTATTCTGCATGGGACTTTTCCCTATACCACTAACCAAGATGAGCAGAACATGAAAAAAAAAAGCTAAAATTAATTAATTTTGTGCCCTCTTCGCTTGGTCCTGATCTGATTTACCAATGGGGGGCCTTTTGATTATGATTGATGACCATGAAGTGTTATTACACAAGGTCCTCAGGCAGAAGGGCCAACAGGGTCGATGGTGTCTTATGGGACTAAGGGTTCCAATGGGGTTTACAGGGTCTTCAGGGTCTTTAGGTTATAAAGGGTCTAACTCAAAATGATCCTCAGATCTTAAGCATCCTAGAAGTCTTTAGGGTCTTTGGGTAAATAAAGGGTCTACACTGTTTTTGAGGTGTCAAGAATCATAGGGGTCTTTGAGGTCTTAAAAGGGCCTTAGTGGTCTTAAAGGTCTTTGGTGTCTTAAAGGTTTTTGGGGTCTTCAAGGGTCTTCGAGGTCTTAGGGCATCTAAAGGTTTGAAGGATCTTTCGGGCTTTAAAGGGTGTAAAAGGTTTAAAATGGTCTGAAAAGGTCCAAAAGCTCTAAGCTTCAAAGGGTCCAAGTGCTCTAAAGGATGTAAAGGTCTTAAGGAGTCTAATGGGTCTAAAGGGGTCTTTAGGGGTTCGAAAGGTCTAATGGGTCAAAGCGGTTTAAATGGGGTGAAGGTCGAAAGGGTTTAAAGTGAGGGGGTATACAGAGTCGTAAAAGGTCAAAAGGTCTAAAGTGGTCTAAAAGATCTAAGGGGTCTAAAATGTGTCAGGGCTCTCAAGGTCCAAATGTCTAAAAGGTATGTTCCAATCGTCCACAATTAATATATGTAGTCAAGGTCCAGTAATACGTAATTAATGGACATACTCACATGGGTCGACCAAGGCTTCACTTCAATGAGGGTTCACAGTTCAACTGTTTTTCAGTTTCATATACAGTATCTAAAATATAAAGCTCTTTCTAACCACTGACTGAATCACTCACTGACTCACCTACTCGATTAGTGACTGACATGAAAGATCGGTACCTTCCTGGTGATTGAGAAAGCTGAAATTTTGCGTGCCGATGGAAATCCGGAAATGAAAATATAAATAAATGATGAAAAATAAAATACAGGTGAGCGACCCGAGACAATTGTAAAGCACGGTTCGTATGCCTCCACAATGTGTAAGCATACCCCGCTTGTATATCCAATATATATATATATATATATATATATATATATATATATATATATATATATATATATATATATATATATATATATATATATATATATATATATATGTACATATCAAGTCAATCGGATGAACATTGACGATCTACATGACCATGACGTTTGCCATTTTTACCAATTGACCTAAAAAAAAAAAAACTATAGGCTTCCAGGTTGTCACTACCTTTACCAGGTGGTTAAATTTTGTGAAGATCAGAGTATAATGCGACCTGTAGGCGATTGACGTACAAACAGACAAACAGACAGAACAAGAATGAGAATTGCTTTGCAATACGTGTCCCCTAACCGATGTGATATTTTCTAAGTTTAAAAAGGGCATAACTCTGCGAAAAATTGACCAAACACCCTGAAACTCAAACTTGTTCTGCACTTTATCATAATAAATCCATGTACCAAGTTTCAGTTGAATTTGTTGAAGGATATGGGGAAAAGGCTGAAAAACCACAGATAGGACGGACGGACGGACGGACAGACAGATGGACAGACGGAGAGCAAATCTATAGTCCCCTCCAGTGAAACTGGTAGGGGACTAATAACAGACCGAACCAACCAATACACTTGCGAATCTTTGATATTGCAAGTAACAAACGGATTCAAAGCAATACCCTTTCCTCTGACAAGGGTAATGAAATCATCCAGTCAGTTCACAACTCCAATAGTTGCTTCAAAAACTGAATGAGATTGAGAAGCAGTTTAATGGAAATGATTTTGAGACTTTGATCTTCCCAGTTTGAGGATCTGATTCAGCAAGCTCTACCTTTAAGCAGGGCAGTAATATGGCTTTGGTGCTGAGTTTGGATAACTAGCAAGTTGTCCGTGCCCGTACGGGATTCTAAATGGGGTGTCTTCTGCAAAAATGGGGTGTAAAATGAAGGTGGCAAAAATGCAAATGGTGTCTTCTATCATAAAGCCAGCAATCTGGGAGCAACCATTCGCATTTATTGCCACATCTGATGCAACTTAAATGCTCCAATGGCGATGAGGTGCTTCATTTGAAACTGTTTGTTCAATATATGTGGCTTTTTGATGCCTAGGGTCCATACTAAAAATTTGTATTGGTGTCAAAGCCAGTGACCAATTGCAAATTAATAGTAGGATGAAGTAAAAGAGCAGGAAGGTGATGGATAAGGTGCTGAGTTGATATGATTTGTGAAAGAGCAGTTTGTATGATGAAGTCCATCTTTGTTGAAAGTTCTTGTGGAAGTTTACCTTCCCCAGCGAGTGTTTAATGTGGACGAAACGGGGCTTTTTTGGGAAAGGATGATATTCTGTTCATTCATTTCCAAGGAAGACCCCAGACCGGTTTCTCCAAAAGGAGTCCCCGGCTGTTTTCCGGTTGGCTTTTCACGTCGTCTGCGCCACACGGATGTGTTACATGAAGTGGTCCATTTTCCCCATCGCCAGGCTCCTTCTTTTGTACCTATGTGTCGACGAAGCAAAGGCAGTCGGTGGGCAAAATGCTCACTCCAAGCCACCTCATTGATAAATTATCTGTAAATGTACAAAATTTACACCTTTTTTATTACTAATTACTAATATTTATTCGTTTAATAGTGCTCATGAATTATTTCAGTTCATTCGAGTTAGTATATATCATTCTTATGTCCCCAGAGATAGCATGTCCAGTCCACAGAGCTTCATTGACACAATGCTTTCTGAGCCTTGTTCTGCGTGAAATTGCTATGACACAAATCTCTCAGGAACCTATCCTTCGCACAAACTCCACCAAACAGTGATGATTCCATTTACACCCCACTATGAAAAAACATGGACCAACTTCTATCTTCTCATCCGACCTCTCTCTTCCTCAAATGTGGTGACTTCAATTGTCATCACGCCAGTTGGCGAGGTGTGGGTACCTCTCACCTGTCATGGCACTTCAGCAGAAGACTTCTGTGACTCATTGGGACTGACTCAATTGGTCAACTTCCCGACCCGGATCTCAACCATTGGTACTCCATCTCTTCTGGAACTGATTTTGACAAATTTCCCTGAAAATATCTGCTGTTCTTCCTTTGCTCCAATCGGTTCTTCTGACCACGTCCTTGTCAAAGTGGACATCTCTCTGGCTGATATTAGAGAACCACCTCAGCACCGTCGAGTCTGGCATTTCACTCAAGCCGACTGGCAGGGTCTCCAAGCAGCCATCAAACTTATAAAGTGGTCTCCTATCACTACTTTCTCCAACATCAACTCATCCTGGGAATTCTTTCAAAGAAACTTGCTCTCTCTCTCTCTCTCTCATGCACAGATTTATCCCCTCTCATCCTCAGTTGTCTTACCCTTCCTCCCGCCCTTGGTTTACTGAAGCTTGTGGCGAGGCAGTTGTCCTGATACAACTTGCCTTTGCCTCATGGATAGCAAACCCAACTGAGGGTAATCTCAGTTCCTTCCATAAAGCTCGGAACAAGTGTGTATCTACCCTCAGGAGAGCCAGAAAACAACATCTTTCTCATCTCAAGTCTGAACTCTCAAACCTCTCTCCCTCCTCCAAATCCTGGTGGTATCTAATCAATCTGTTTCTGGTGTATGTTCCCCCTCCATCCCCTCCCTTACCTCAAATGGCCGCACTGCTGATTCCACACGTGAAACGGCTGAATGCCTAAACTCGGTGTTTGCATCAAAATCTTGTGTCCGAAACCCTTCGCCTTCTGAACCCATCTTACCCAGTTGCACCCAACTGTCCCTGGACTCTGTGTCCTTTTCTCCTGACAAGGTGGAGAGCTTGTTGTCAAACCACGACTCAGATTCTGCAACCGTTCCAGATGGCATCAGCCCACGTGTCCGAAAAACCTGCTCTTCTGCTCTTGTTCACCCTCTCTCTGTTCTAGTCACCCTCTCATTTGCTCAAGGTCATCTGCCATCTGCTTGGTAATCGGCAAACATCACTGTCCTGCATATAAAAGGTGCAAAACATCCCTGCAACAACAGACCAATCAGCCTTCTCCCAATCATCAGTAAGGTTATGGAATCCATCATCACTTCAGATATTAAATCCTTTCCTCTTCTCCAATGGCTTGATTTCCGATCATCAATTTGGTTTCAGACCAGGTCACTCTAACCTGGATATGCTGCTTCTGCTCTCCCAACAATGGATGGAGGTCTTCAATGCCGGACATGAAATCAGAGCCATATCCCGAGACATATCACGTGCTTTTGACACCGTCTGGGCAATCGTTTACCCTGCTCACCAAACTCTCTTCCTATGGTATCCAAGGCCATCTCCACTCGTGGCTCGCAGACTTCATCTTCTGTTGCAGTCAACGTGTGGCCCTAAATGGAGTTCTCTCATCCCCCCTTTCTGTCCAGGCTGGAGTTCCTCAAGGTAGTGTTCTGGGCCCTGTTATTTTTCTGGTTTTCATCAATGATCTTTCCAACTCTCTAGAATATCCTCTTGATCTCTTTGTTGATGACTGCACCCTCTGCCGTACCATCGGTCATCCCTCAGACCGGCAAGCAGCAGGTTCTTCGCTCACTGCAGATCTGCGTAAAATCACAAACTGGCCCATACTTGGAACATGTCCTTCAATCCTAACAAATCTCACACTCTCACTATGTCTCTCCGAAAGGACCATTCAGAACCCCCCCCCCCCCACCCTGTCTACTTTCTCAACAATCCTCTGGAAGAAGACTTTTCATTCAAGCTTCTGGGTCTCACTATCTGCCATGATTTTCCCTGGGAAAGCCACATTTCAAACCTCGCCTCCAAAGCCAGTTGCCAACTGGGAATCCTCCGTCGTGCAAAGTCCTTCCTCAGCCCACCTGAGCCCCTAACCACATACAAAGCTTTTGTCTGCAGCCTAATTGAGTACTGCTCTCCCCTCTGGGCTGGTGCTCCTGCCTCTCACCTTTCTCGGCTTCACGCTGTGGAAACCAAGGCATTGAAGATCATTGGTATTTCTCGCAATGAGGCTGAGTCTTTGAGCCTCTCACTCTCCCACCACAGGCAGGTCAGTGGTCTTTCTGTCTTCAACCGTCTCCTCTCCGGTCTCACCACCCCCGCTCTGTCTGTGATTTGTCCCCACCATATTTCCGCAGGGCGTTCAAGGTCCGCCAACAACCCCCTTCTGGGAAAACTACCAAAATCACGAATCACCGCTCACCTTCACTCTTTCATTCCTCTTTTTCCCACCTTTGGAATAAACTCCCTCACTCTCTTAAATCCCATTCTTCCCTCCAGGCCTTCAAAACAGCTGTTCATCACCACCTCTTATCATCCCCCATCCAAATCCTCGATCTTTTCTACCCCCGATAATCCACCCAAGCCCACCTCCTTCAAATTCCCTGCTTTCCTTCCTGAAAATCCATGTAATGTCCATCTTCTCTTCCCCATGTTTCCTGCCCCATCCCTCTCCCTTCCCCAGATCTCCTAATGTCTCTGTTCCCCACTGTTTTGTCCTTCCCTCTCCCACCCCTCTTGTCTCATGCCCCCCTTGTTGTGCGTTGTGTGTTAGCTCTCATCCGAGCCTTGTCAATGTATACAATTTTTTTTTAAAAAATGATTCATTCTCTACTTCAAACAGCTTTTCACATTGATTATGCTTTAATGTCTTTGAGGCACTTCATTGAAAAGTAAAAACCTTGAAAAGCCATTAGAAAGAGCAGCACAGGAATGAGGAGCACATCAAACTTACTGCAGGTGGAGTAAACTTATTAAGGGAACAAACGAACTGATAAACAAAGCTTCAAACACAAAGTGAATGTGAATTCGAGTTAAATAATTGTTCGAAGTTAAAGGCAAAAAAGCCTGGACTGAATGAATTAAAATGAAACTCATTGTTTATTAGTTGATTGAAATGATAATAATTTATTATTAACCTCCACCATCTTCGTAGATGGATGGAGGTTACTGTTTTCACCCCTTTCTGTTTGTTTGTTTGTTTGTTTGTGAACAGTATTACGGAAAAACTCCTCAACGGATTTCGACGAAACTTGGTGGGGGGGGTTAGGTATGGTCCAAGGATCATGCCATTAAATTTTGGACCCCCCCCAAAAAAATTGTTCGAGAAAAAACTTTTTTTTTTTTTTGCATTTCTACATGTTTTAAGTGATTTCCAACCCCCCCAAAAAAAACATTGTTAGAGAATTTTTTTTGCATTTCTACATGTTTTAAGTGATTTCCAACCCCCCCAAAAAAACATTGTTAGAGAAAAAAAAAATTTGCAACTTTTTTTTCAACAAAATTTCGATTTTTTTTTTTTTTGCATTTTTACATGCTTTAAGTGATTTCCAACTCCCCCCCCCCCCCCCCAAAAAAAAAAATGTTGGAGAAAAGAACTATAACTCTGTCAGCACTGTTGACATCATATTTAATGAATAAGATACAAGGTTCACTAACTCTCCCGAGTGCTCCCCCTCGAGTTTGGAATGTTAAGTTATTTCTTCCTTGTATTGTTCCTTGGGCCAAATTGAAAGCTTAACAAGCACTTCCAGCACAAGATGACATTTTTCTTCCAAAAGTGATCTTCATCTATGTTTATAAGTGAAATAGAATTGTTTGGTTTGTGAAGTTTTACATGGGACCTGTGGTCTATTACAATTAGATATTGGAATTCAGGTTATATTTCTCATTGCTTTGTTATTAGCCTCACCTGTTCCATAAGGGATGTGAAAGGCTATTGGAATTGGTCTACAAGTGTGTGTGTGTGTGTGTGTGTGTGTGTGTGTGTGTGTGTGTGTGTGTGTGTGTGTGTGTGTGTGTGTGTGTGTGTGTGTGTGTGTGTGTGTGTGTCGTTGGTTGTAATCTCCATATGCGGGTTTCAGAAGGTGGAACGGAGTCCTCCCAGGTCTCGAAGTAATTACCTCCATTTCAGTAAGGGATCACGATTGATGGAGCAAGATGTGAAGTTTTCTTGATCTCAAAATTTTGTTCCAAAGGCTCTTTTCAGGATTGTCACCGAGCCCCAGACAGGCTCCAACTGCAGTTCGTTTGCATGAATATTCCCAGGGATGGTTTTTTAAGATCTCCATGAGGTTCTTCTTCATCATTCCCGTTTCTCCAATTATGACAGCGACAATTTCGGCGTTCTTTACCTTCTCGGATCTTTTCACTTCGTTTTTGAGATCTGGTTTTTGGTCATTTTATTGATGTTTGCGTTGTTTAGGCCAAAATCGCTGGGTACTGACACCTCAATTAGCAATGCATCTTTTTTTTTGTACCTCAGCACTATATCTGGTCGCAATGATTTGTTTTCCATGCTCATGCTTGATGGTCGTACGTAAGCATTACTTCCTTGTTGATGATTACTTTTGCTTCATGTTTCCATTTATTTTCTGGAACTAGAATATCAATTTTTTTGCAGATATGCCAGTGGATTGCTCTACATACTCTGTTGTGCCTTTGTGTGTACAGCTGTTCTGACATGAGTTTTTTTTTTTTACATCCCAATAGGAGGTGACTCGTGCTTTCTGTTTCTCCCTTGCAGAATCTACACTTGTCCGATTGGCTCAGTTCTGCCATCGTCTGAAAGCCATTCGTGTAGTGTCTCTGGTCCTAGGCATTTATTATGATTCGTTCTCCATCCCAGTTGAGCTGACCTCTTCTTAGCCATTTCATTGAGCCTTCTACATCTATGCCCAATCAGCCCGACTCTTTCTTTATACCTTCCTGCGATTTTGTTATTCTCTCAGTTGTTGGTATATATCTGTTGATATTTCGTTTTATATTTATATTTTGTCTTTTTTTGCTATCATTGGGGCTGCACTCATTGTCGTTTCAGTTTCATGTGAGACATCTTCTGCTCACGCGTGTCTTTTGGAAATTTTTTGTAAGGTGCTTTAGGGATACCTTTTCTGGTTTTCTGTCCTTGTGTTTGCATACAAATTGCATTCTGTAGTCTGTTGAAGTTTTCACATACTTAGCCAATCCTACAATTGTCATTATGTGCACTTGGTTGAGTTCCATCCTTCTTGTCTCAGCAGGTACATTGTTGGGATACATTGAATTTTTTTGGAGAACATTTTGTGTATTGTGATAAGTTTCCTTGTTTTGAAATCTCGTTTGATGATTTCCGTTTATTATTCCGTCGTGGCCAGTTGATTATTCTGCAGCTGTATTGGAACCCTGGTAGTCCACCGATAGTTGGCTAATGGCTTTGATTTTGTTTCACGGGGAGAGGTACGTTTTCAGGATCATCCTCATTCTATGCAGGTATTCTTTGGCAATTATTTTTGACATATTTGGTGGACCACTTCTGATCTCAGGTATTTGTATGATGCTTTTTTCTCGAGTTCCTGTATTGTCGTATTTTAGTCGAGTTTCATGTTGTCCGTTTTTGTTGGTGTGCCTTGTATGAATGTGCAATTGGAACACTTATCGAGACCAAATTACATTTGAATGTCGTTGGAGTACAGTTTCACTAATTTGAGTTGTTCTGCCAATTTTTCGTAGTTTGGTATGAACACTTTTAAATCATCCCTGTACAGGAGATGTGCCACCTCCCCTGTCTCTTTGTACCTTCTCATATTGGATGTTAGGTTGTATCCATGCCCTTGCTCATTAGTGAGGTGGCTCAGTGGGTCCAGGGCCAGGCAAAATAGGAGGGCGAAAGGCTGTCCTCCTGAAAGATCCCGCAATGTATCTTCACTCCTGGTATTTCGATCTTTCCTTCTGAGTGCTGTAATATCAATGAGATATTGCAAAGCTCAATTGGTTTCTGAATCAGTTTGATTATTTGGGGGTTGATCTTGTATAATTGCATGCATTTTATCATACATGAAGGTGGGACCTATCAAAAACTTTTTTGTAGTGTATCCATGCTGTGGATAATTTGGTTCTTCTGCTTTTACAGTTTTAGAGTATGGCCTTGTTTAGTCATGGGTGGCCTATTGTTCCATAGCATCCTCTTTTACATCTGTCCCTTTCGTTCTGCTTCTTGGCCTCGGTTTCTTCTTGTGTTAGGTGGTAGTACATCATTCCTGTGATGATTCCCATTAGAAGTTTGCATGTTGTTGGTATAGACATGTTATTGGCCTATACTTGTGAGGTAGTTGAGTTTCTTCCAGATTTTGCGATGAGGAAGTTGTTACTTTCTGTGAGCCACTCCTCCATTACCTCCTCCTCTTGGATGGGTTCGTGGAACGCTTGAGCATAGCGATCGTGGAGAGCATCTAGTTGTTTTAGACAGAAGTTTGGAATTCCATCAGGGCCTGGGCTTTTAAAGTTTGACATTTTTGCAAGTTGTTTACTTCTTCTTCTATTTCTTCATTAAACATCACCGGTTGCTTGTTTGTTTTGTCAGTTGCTCCTTTTGTGTCTCTTACCTCGATTCCCATGGTGGTATCTGCTCTCCGTCTGTATGGGCTGGCATACTCTTCTTGCGATGTTGTTTTTTCTGTTGCTTTTACTTGTATGAGCAGTGCCGCTGCAAAGCTCACGGTGTAGAGTTCCTCTAAGGGGGATAGTTTTTGTAACCGTCTCTTGAGTGCTTTGTTGGTTCTCCTAACTCGTATTTTGTCCATTTGTTGTTTTCTATTCTGTATGGTTGGGGTCTTTCCCTGAGTGGTGTCGATCTCATCTCCTCTATTTTGTTTGGCAACTCTTCTCCCAGTCTTTGCTCAGTTTCATTCTGTTCTTGTCACCGACCACTCTTGCTCTTATCCCTTCTATCTGTGTTGGTGTCATCTGTTTTTGATTAGCTCTCCAGGTGTGTGTGTGTGCCAGTCCGCATGCATATCACCTGTAATATAACATCCCGATGTGTGAAAGTAAATTATAGTGAAGATCCGGATCAGATATTCCACATACACCAAAACAACTACCCCTGGATAGGCTCTGCTTTGCCAAATGCTGTTTTGTCGTATCTGTAATTGATATGATGTAAACCGAACACAAGCAATTGCTTCTGAGTTAAAAAAAAAATTCTCAAATTTTGTACCTGGAAAAAAAAAAGTTTGTAAATAAAAATGAGAATTCAAGTTAACTCTAGAATGTTGTTTGTAATAAGTGTATGTTTAATACTGCATTTGAAATTACAATTAATTAGGTTTGGGGAATGATTGATGCAAGAGGTCCTGTAAGGAATTCTCCAATCGTGTATACATTATAAACACATTTGGAGGAAGGGAACAAGGGGAATGGTAAATTATAAATAATATTAGGAAAACGAATAGCAAGGATATAAGGGAGTGTAGGAGGAGGGAAGGCAGATAAACTAAAGTAGGTTTGTAGGTAATGGAGGTAAAGGGAGGAGTGGGAGAGTGTTCTTTTGGGCATATGGAGGGTAGTTAGGGAGGGGGAAGGATATCCCCCTACTTTGTATATCATATAAAGATATCCTATAAATGCTCTCGAATGTCGTTAACTATGTCAGTTTACAATGATTTATATTTGTTGCACAATGGATTGATTTAGTGTGACCAATTATATTAAGGTGGCGATTAAGTGATATGTCCTGGACAGGTCACCACTCCTGCATCAATCCTGGATGTGTCACCACTCCTGCATCAGAGTGGCGACCCATCCAGGATTATAATCCTCGCCAAGAAACTACTTCGGCAGAACCAAAACTCTGCAGACATCAGCATGGTTTATGATGATAATGATGACGAATTGAAAGCCAGGAAGGCAACAGCAAACCACCAAGCATAACCCTTGACCAGGAATTGCTTTGGCAGCACCAACATACCGTAAAGAGCCTGGTACATTGATGATGATTAAGTGACAGTCAATTATCGTGAATCAAATTCTTAAATGATAAAGATGCCTTTCTAATTGTGCTGCATGAACTGATAGAATGCCATTGAAGCCTCTGTTGTAGTTAAATTGTTTGTGCTCTTCATTGCTGAGCACAACAATCCTATTTGTTAAGTAAATATGTGATTGTGGAATTATTTATTATTCATTACAAGACGACGACAAAGAAATATTTTAAGATTGCTTGGAAGCATTAACTTTGGAATTTAATTTCCATAGGAAGACCAGCTTCCCCCTCTGGTATATCAAACCCACTCGGCACACACCACTACCATCAAATCTGACACCTCCACACCACTACTCTATTTTCAACCACAATCTCATCATTTATAAAAGGATACATCACATAACCTTTTTTTTAAGCTACAATAGAGAATGACACAAACAAAGGGACCTACCTAAATGCAATGATTAAGCTGCGATTATAAAATACGACATCAAAAGCATCATCATGTAATCAACTAGCGTTAGGACATGTTATTGACTTGGTTGTTGATCGTGTTACCTGATCAAAACCATGGAATGAAAACTATAGATACTTGGCCAATCTCACTGTGTTTCAGCCAATCGCATCATGATTCAAATTCTGGTCAAATCCACGTCACAAGCATTTGTCCATTTTTCCCGGGAGAATTGTTTTTTGTCATCCGAAACCTTTGTCCCATTTCGTCTGTTCATCCATCTCCCCCTGTCATTCTACTCTTGCATGAGCTTCGATAGCTGTAGATTAAAAAAACTTAAAAGTTGCCTTTCTGCTGGCTCTGGGTAGCTTCCTTCATTGACTTACAGTTAATAAACAAAATTAAATAATAATAATAAAAAAAAAATCAGAGCTTTGGAGGGTTGGATACCATGTGCTCCCATGTGCCCTGCCAAGCAAACCCTTTCATTTACACTTGTTTAGATTTCGTGAAAATGGCATTCAGAAAGTTGGGGTTTTCTTTTCGGAAAACACCTGGGTAATACGGGACTTTCGAAATGACATAATCCATCCCAGAATGCTCAGAGCATGCATGTGCAGAACCCCTTAGTAGCAATGTTGTTGGGGGCATGTTTACGTGTATTGTGTGTGCGAGATAAGGATGTTGTCTAAAATGGCTCACAAGGCTTCTAAGAGAAGCCGAAAATACCTGGAAAAGTACCCGAGAGAAAAGGGGGTGTGCCTCTGTATAATGAAAGACTTGGAGAACGTACTCAGCTCGTTGAAAGGGTTGAGATCTTACATCTGCCCGAACTGCAAAAAAACTCCCAATGATGTGGGCCGGTGCAAGGCCCGAAGGATCTCAGACGGGCGCATTCTACCCAAACTCCCGATCATTCCTGCCAGTGAGTAGACTTTGAATGTTGCGGGAGTGACTCGTGTGAAGATGACAGGCTTGGTTATTTATTTAATCAAATTCTATAATTGGAAGGAGACGCCGTATCTGCTTTGGGTGTTTCTTAACAGCAACGGGAAGGTCATACCTGGGGCTTGTGAATGCACAAGGTAAGTTTAAAAGAGGTATTTGCTATTAATCATGTTTGTAAGGGGGGAACGGTATTGGGGGAGTTGGGATTTGGGAGCTGTGAGGGCTGTTATAAATATATTTTTTATTTCGTTCCAGGGCCACAAGAGAAATTAGACTTTTTTTTGCATCTACTGCTAAAAGGAGAAGTGTGAGTTTGTGTGTGAGTGTGTGCGCGTCTGACACTGCTCGCTTGTATTAACAGGAAATGGGAGGAAGTCGACACCTCTCGGTCTCGTCCACGGATATTTCTCGTATTTTCTATATTTCTGAGAGTCTGATTTGCATCCAGGATCGCAACAATTATATCGGTAACCATTCTGGAATTGCCACTCTTTCGTTTAAATGCTGAAAATTATGTTTAAAGGACAATTTGACTTACAGACTTTGCCCAAGCAACACCAGGTTAAAAGTGCCCTGGCGAGCAGAATTGAGTCGCTGAAAACGCACACAGCGCATGTGTGAAAGGCCTCGTTAGCATTCACACGTCATTTTGAAAGTCCCCTGTTGTAAATACAGGGGTTGAGGGTGGTGAGCAAGGGGGGGGTTAAAGGGTTGCCCCTCAATCATGAAGGAAGGAACTAATGGTCCTACACCAGAGAAACTCAGCCTACACGCCGGTACTATTCCGTAACGTTTAAAGGCAGTGACACATTTTTCTTATTGCAGACGAGTTTCCCGATGCCATTGTAATAAAAATCGTGTTTTCTTTGGTTCTGAAACCTTTTGAAGAGGGAAAACCCCTTTGACAAGTCTTCATATAAACAAAAGAAGGAATTCAATGAACAAAACATGCAACAATTAATTGATCTATCATTCCTTTGGTTTATATTCTCCAAAGCTATTAACATCTGCACAAAGCACATTCAATCTGCTGATGGTTGTTATCTAATTCGCCAAACCCCCTTGCCCCATTAACCCAATGGAGTTTGTGGAACAGTTTGGTGTTCTTCACTTATTTTATCGAATCGTAGTGAAGCACGACATCAAACAGACACTTCCAAAAGCTGGCTCTTTTTCCTGCATGCGGGTAGTGTCCCATTCCGCTGGGTCGCCTCGTGAAACCGCACGACCACCTCTTCACCGCCAAATTGCACGGGAAACCTAAAAAGGACATTTATCTCAGTAAGGACATACACAATTCCGATATTAGATAAACAATTGCCCTGGATTAAACATTACACCGAGTCCATTTCATTTGATACATTTACTCTGCCTATAGAAAGTCTACACCCCCTTTCAAATTTTTCACCTTTTGTTGCCTTACAGCCTGGAATTGAATTACATTAAATCAGACTTTTTCCACCTTTATTTAAACATCGTAACGCACGACTTCCAAGTGAAAAACAAAGTCGACAAATTTCAGAAAATTAATTAAAAATACAAAACTAGCATATTTGGTTGGATAAGTGTCCACTCCCCTTAGTAAATACTTAGTTGAAGCACCTTTGACAGAAATTACAGCTGTGAGTCTGTTGGAATAGGTCTCGACCAACTTTGTACACCTTGATTGGGCAATACTTCCCCGTTCTTCTGTACAAAATGATTCAAGCTCTCTTCTCCAATGGCCTGATTTATGATCATCAATTTGGATTCAGACCAGATCACTCGACCCTGGACTTGTTGCTCCTGCTTTCCCAACCATGGATGGAAGTCCTAAATGCCAGACATGAGATCAGAGCCATCTCCCGAGACATATCACATACTTTAGATATGGTCTGGCACCCCGACCTGCTCGCCAAACTCTCCTCCTATGGTATCTAAGGCCATCTCCACACATGGCTCGCAGACTTCCTCTCCTGTCACAGTCAACGTGTGGCCCTTCAAGGAATTCTCTCATCCAAATTTCACGTAAAGCTTTCATCCATCCGCAGCCTGATGGAGAACTGCTCTCCCCTCTGGGCTGGTGCTCCTGCCTCTCACTTTTCTCGGGTTCAGACCGTGGAAACCAAGGCATTTAGGATCACCGGTATCTCCCGCAATGAGGGTGAGTCTTTGGGCCTCTCACTCTCCCACCACAGGCAGGTCAGTGGTCTTTCTGTCTTTAATCGTCTCCTCTCTGGCCTCGCTCCCCCCTGCTCTGTCTGAGATATGTCCCCCCCCCCATATTTCCGCAAGGCGCTCAAGGTCTGTCAGCAACCCCCTTCTGATAAAACGACCAAAATCAAGAATCACTGCTCACCTTCACTCTTTCATTCCTCTTTTACCCACCTTTGGAACAAACTTCCTCACTCTCTTCAATCCTACACTTTCCTCCAGGTCTTCAAAACAGCTGTTCACCACCATCTCTTATCTTCCCCATCCAAAACCATGATCTTTTCCACCTCCACTAATCCACCCCAAACCCAACTCCTTCAAATTCCCTGCTTTCCTTCCTGAAAGTCCCTGTAGTGTCCATTTTGTTTACCCCATGTAACCCACCCCATCCTTCTCCCTTCCACATATCTCCTAATGTCTCTGTTCCCCACTGCTTTGTGCTTCCTAATCCTTCTCCCACCTCTCTTTCTCCGGCTCCCCCTGTGACGCCTTCTGTTTGTTAGCTCTTATACAAGGCACGACATTGTATATCTAAAAAACAAATAACTCAGTCAAGTTGCGTGGGGAGCGTTGATGGACAGCAATCTTCAAGTCAAGCCACAGATTTTCGATTGGATTTAGGTCAGGGCTCTGACTGGGCCACTCAAGGACATTTATCTTTTTGTTTCTTCGCCACTCCGGTGTAGCTTTTGCTGCGTGCTTCAGGCCATTGTCATGCCGAAAGGTGAACTTCCATCCCAATTTCAGGTTTCTTGAAGAGGGCAGCAGGTTTTTTTCTTGGATTTTTCTGTATTTTGCTCCATCCATTTTCCCTTCTATCCTGACAAGCCGCAATCCCTGCTGATGATGAGAAACATCCCCATAACATAATGCTGCCACCACCATGCTTCACAGTAGGGATGGTGTTCTTTGGGTGATGTGCTGTCTTGGGTTTGTGCCAAACGTATCGTTTTGCATTTTGGCCAAAAAGTTCATTCTTTGTTTCATTATACCACAAAACGTTTCGCTGCATGGCTTCAGAGACTCTCCGGAGAATTCCATACCTCAAATGGGACTCAAGGTGGGCTTTTTTGAGTAATGGCTTCCTTCTTGCCACCCTACCGAACAGGCCAGACATGTGGAGTGCTTGGGATATTGTTGTCACATGCATGTCTTTTCCATAAAAGGCCTGTAGCTCTTTCAAAGTTGGCATTGGCCTCTTGTTGGCCTCTATGTTCAGTGTCCTCCTTGCTTGGTCATCCAGTTTGGAGGGACGGTCTGATCTAGGCAGGGTCTTGGTGGCACCCTACACCTTCCACTTCTTGATGATTGTCTTGATTCTGCTCCAAGATTATAGTCAATTCCTTTGAAATGCTGTATTTTTATTCCCATCCGCTGATCTGTGTCTTTCCACAACTTTATCCCAGAGGTCTTTTGAAAGCTCCTTGGTGCTCATGGTTGAGTCTTTGATGTGAAATGCCCTACCCAGCAGAGGAAACCTTCAGGAACAGCTGATTTTATTCTGAAATGATCAGAATCACTACAATTTAACACAGGTAGAGGCTAATTAACTTAGTGTGTGCTTTTTACATTGAGTGGTTACACCTGAGCTAATTTCCAATTGCTATTATAAGGGAGGGGGACACTTATCCAACCAAGATATTCTAGTTTTGTATTTTTAATTAATTTTCTGAAATTTGTGGAATTTGTTTTTCACTTGGAAGTTTTGGGTTACGATGTGTAAATAAAGGTGGAAAAGTGATTGAATACAATTTCATTTCAGGCTAAAGGCAACAAACGGTGAAAATTTTGAAAGGGGGTTTACACTTTCTATAGGTACTGTACAGTATTTACCTTAGGTAAGGGAGATATTTTTTCTGGAAATGGAAGGTTTCCAGGCTGCTCACTGGTGTCATTGCAATGGAAGCCTCCCCAAATCACACACCCCTTACTATCCTGATTGCATACCCTTACTTCACGAATCACACACCCCTTCTCCTGTGTTCAGACACCTCAATTCCACTAATCCTCTCCTGATCACACACTTCTCTCCTGATCATGCACCCTTTTTATTGTGATCACACACCATCCATCCAAATCCATTGGGACCATACTCTGTACAGAGCATTGGTGCTGCTGAAGCAGTTCCCTTGGCTCGTGGACACAATCCTGGACGGGTCGCCACTCCGACACAGGATCACACACCTCTACTCCACTAATCACAATCCCCCACTCTCCTAATCACACATCTCTACTCAACTGATCACACACCTCTACTCTCCTAATCACATGCTCCTACTCCCCCCCCTTCCTCCTGACTACATTTCTCGGCCAATGTCAAAATAGTTATGGGTATTTTAGTAAATGTCCTGGTAACCAACTGTTTTCTTGGAATATAGTTACCTTCCAAGAATAACTACCTGCTAAGAAGGCACCCCTGCTAAGGCAATGATGCAGATGAGAAACTGCATTGGCCCTTACATGCAATGCACGAGCATACAGTGAAGACCACAGGCTTATTCGAGGTGTGGAAACCCGAGATCGATTCAAGTGATTGACTGATCCACTGAAACCGCTTTAAATGGCACATGGCAAGACTAAATAGCTCAACCAGGCCATCTCTAACCGCTCAAAATGAAATATTTCAACAACAAAATGGTGCACCTCTTCATACGGGTGTTACCCTTACTCGTTGGCAAGCTGAAGGGGTGGTGGCTGTTCACCGCTGGCCTGTATTGCACGGTGCATCTTTGTCACGAGTTCGATAACGTGGTTGCAGTTGATGAGGAAATCTCCTTTCCAACCAGCAGCAATGTTCTGTAATGAACATTATCCACAGGAAGAAGTTATGCAAATATAACCAAAGGAAGCCATTCATTGATGATCAAGCGCAGACTTGTTTAAAAGGATTTTTCTTTCAATGCAAACTTTGTTTTGTAGTCAAACTCAAATGTCTTAAGTTAATGTCCGAACCTTTAGTTCATGTCACAATGTACACTCTTGAGATCGCTTATTTGTAGTGCGATTTGATAAGCGGGGTGGGGGGGGGGGTGTGTTGGAGTGGATTTCTCTGGCTCTTTTTAAAAATTTAAATCCCTGGTACTGCACTTAAAATTTCCATTCCTGGGGGAAGGGATGGGGAGGGGATAAATTTGTCCCCCCTCCCCCCACCCTGCCAGAAGATTTTGTATTAATGGTGATTGAATTGGTGAAGTTTGAACGTCTGACAATTAAAAATGATAAATGTACGCTGCATCCTTTTTGAGCATGAACTGAATTTTAAAAAGCTTGTTCTAATCACACAAACAGTATATATGGCCGAATTTTCGTAAAGCATTTAGCGATTCTTACTAACATATGCCTAACCCTTAAACGCTGACAAAAACATCTTTGTACGCACACAGCTCATCGCACGTCTCAATCGCAATTTACCAAGGGAGATAAACAGCTGTTTAGTTGTGTGTGTCTAAACAGTCAATTAGCCTGTGAAGCACCGCACATATCTCCAACATCCAATTGAAATGATGCAATTGCATAGAATCGCAGCGCCGACGACGATTGCCGGAGGGGATTCAGTGCATTGCTCCTCATCGTAGGTTGATCCAGGTCATCTTACACTTGATTCAACAGCCAACGAAACTATTCCTTCGAGAGTCCGTAACTCCGGACAAATTTGATATTGTCAAACTTCTCCAGAGGATTGCATATATCCTTGATGATCATCGGTGCACGTCGGTGAACTGCCCTATTCCAATTCTCTTATGCCTCCTCTTGAGCAAATTCAAGCACACCCAATACAGAGGGGAAAAAAAGAAGAAGAAGAAAAAAGCACACCCAACTGTTCACCAGATTCTCTCAGCAAGGGAGCCTCGTGAGTGGAGGGGGCTAATGGGCTGACCACGTGCCTCGTGGTTGCAGCAGGTTGATCAGCATCTCAAGGAGATGGGCATCTGCTTGGGGGTTGGCCAGACGGAGGCCCCTGGAGTAGCGGCGGAAAGTGGACGCAGTGACGCGCTGCTCTGGTACATGCTCCCATAGCTGACCTGACCTAACGTATCCATATTCACCGCCCAATGTAAACTATCAATTATAAGCCATGCGATTCTTATATGTCCCTTTACTATAATAGTAATTCTCTGCAGACTACTGCAATTAAAACTGTAACTAATGATAGTTTTAACTCTCGTATTAAGTAGTAATTCTCTGCAGACTACTATAATTAAAACTGTAATCACTTCAGTTACTGGCAATCCTTACTGCAGTGCATAAACCATAATACCGTAACCAATAGTGATTCTGAAGTTAACTTAAACTGCCAGGAAGTATGAGAGTACAACTGCAGTTCTAACATTTTCGCCTAATGCTTGCTTCAAGGCCTGAAACGCACTCTTCAACATGTCTTCGCGGATGTGTAGAAGTTTCTTTGTTATTTAAACCCTTGTGCTTATGTTTTGATCGCGCATTAGATATCCTCTATTCGGCAATTGGCGACGAACTTTGAACGGGTAATCATTGCATGATTAGCAATTGTACGCATGTCTAACTCTTAAACGGCTTTCGTAAATTTGGCCCGATAAGATCAGCAGGACATCGTGGTGAAGATGATTTTAAAAAAATGCAGTTTGGTTTCACTGGATCCAGATCATGTTGTTAGGCTGTATAAAGTGGATCAGATGGGATTCCACTTATCTGTTATCATCTCACAAAACTCTACGTGACGAAGCACAGCAAATTAACCAATGAAAATTGACTACGTCATCGTCATCACGTTGCTGTATTTCTATCCGACATTAAAACAAATAAATAAATAATAAAATAAAAATATATATGTTATTATCATGTCAAACTTTGATATATGTGGAAATATGTTTTGAACCTGTACATGTCGAGCTTAAAGTTCCAAGACTATTTTTTCATGACTTTCTTTTTTTCTATGTGAGAAATGCATTGGTGATATATTTTAATTGTAATGTGACTTTTCAGCTTCATGTCGCTATCGTTATGTATAACTTGTAAGTTGTAAAAGTCAGAAAAACCCCACGTCTGTCAATTTTATCCCACCCACTGGAAATTTTACAAATCGCAACCTGCGCTTACTACCCTGTGCTCACGAAGCGAACAGCAGGGCAAAGCGATCGGTAGCGTACGTATGTATAGCATACGTCGTACGTCGTGTCTGCATTTTGTTAAAAGCATACATCGAAATGCGTTCGGAGGAGGTGATTGAAACTTTACATGTTACATGACCATGGTAATATAGCGGTTACTCTTTTGAAGTCAACATTGGCCAATTTTCTAAAATCCTCAATTTTCATCCAATTGACTTGAAATTTGAATAGGATTTTCATAGAAATGATCATCATGTGTCACGTGCTCTGGCAGACATACTGGATCTCAGGGAAAATCTTTGAAAACCTTCGTAGAATAAACTGCGTAACAGATCAATGCAAAATTTAACTAAATGATCAACTACCCATGGAAAATATGGTTTGATAAAGATTCATCTTCGGTCATGTGGTCTGGCAGCGATATTGTATTGAAGAAAAAAACCTTGATAAACAAAAAAGTTGGCCCACACCAAGTCCGCAAGACTGCGTGGGGTATATATTCTATGAATACCATCTAGTTTATGATGTTCTGCACACTCTGACTCCTTTCATTGAACGTAATGGACTTTTCTTTGCTTTGAGATCGTAACGTGATGATAAATGATCGCAAAGGGAAATGCAAAATCATTCCAAACAGAATCTTTTCCCCCAAGAATAAAGTGTGTGATCCAGTAACCTGAGTATTATCTGCTTTAAATTCATAAACGTCCACATGAGGGACGGCACACACATCGATGAATCACCCTGCCTGTGAAATACCGGGATGACAGTTTATAACTGGGATCAGTACGCAAAAGACCATGTAAATTGGTTCTAACATTATTGCCACGCTTCCTACCTCTTTGATGTGAAAAACAATGAGCCCATCACTCAGTGGGCTCAGAGAAAGTCCTCCCACATCGCTCAAGTTCAGCTGTGTTTTCACCTGACCCGACTTGCTGTCAGCGAAGATCAACTGCTTTGCTGTCAGCACCGCCACACGGGTAGATCTCTGATCGGGTTGGCATCATGATGTGAAAGAAAAGGATATCAAATTAATCAATTACCTTTATGGGGATTCTCAGTCAAGATTATCTATCTTTTCTCTCCATCTCTCCCTCTTTTCTCCTCTCTCTCTCTCTCCAGATATATATATATATATATATATATATATATATATATATATATATATATATATATATATATAATGTCCCCTTATGCTTCCACGGGCATCAATCTTGTCTTGAAGAATAAATAAATAAAATACCTTTCCATTTGCCCGGTTGATCTTGTAAATGATGTCTGAGAACAGACGAGGCTCCTGGAGCAAGCTGAATAGTTTGGAAAGCTTTGGGTTGTTATTAATGTCCATGTAATCTCCCTGGAATGGTTGGGAAACTCTGCATGTAAGGGTGGATGAAAGAAAGCAGGAAAAAGTCATGTGAAAGGGCACACTTTGTTTTGTACAAATTATGGGAATAGTTTTTGATCTTACAAGTCCAAACAAAAATAAAACCATCTGATCAGATCACAACACTGGCCATTTGGGCTCTTTGAAGGCCATGGAAATGGGGCCAAAATGGTCTGGGTAATCTTTTGAAGCTCCAGGATACCGATGCAAACACCATAGTTACCAAAAGTATCGGGGTGGGAAGGAAATATTCAGGTTTGTCCATTCACTCTAATCTATTTTCTTTCTAATAGGGTGTTTCCCCACCTTCGCAACAGGTACCTCTGCCATGAGCGAAAAAACAAAGTACTCGACAAGCCACGAGATCACGTGATCATTGTGTGGTCATTGGCAACTCGAGGGTGGGCCGTTAATGACGTTTGTTTCATTTCCCTCCACTGCCAAACTCTGAAACTCTTTACCTTCTCACGTCTTTCTAAACAGTACCGATGACCTTACCTTTTTCAAAAAGTAGATTTTTTTTTTTTTTTACTTCCTAAAAAAACTCTTCGACCATTCTCTCTTTCTTCACTTTTCTATCCATGCAATTATTTTATTGAAGGCTTGGCCTCAATGATGACTCAGTCCATGACTGAAGCCTTCAACATAAAGAAATTGAGTTCTAATACTTGATGCACATCCTTCCTCAAGGAAAATGCAACTGTGCATTGTGGGGGGGGAAAATACATATAATTGTGCAGAATGCAGCCTGGGAAGGTTCACTTACGCACTTGCAGCGTACATTATAAAGAGTTAACGACATATGGTTCGTTTAGTGAATGAGTGAAATTGAATAGACCAGGTTGTATTGATGGTTATGCTCCGCTACCGAAGGTGGATGGATGTAGGTTATGTTTTCACCCCCGTCTGTCTGTTTGTCTTTGAGCAGGATAGCTCAAAAAGTTGTGGACGAATTCGGACAAAATTTGGTGGACAGGTTGAGTGAGTGCACGACAAGGAAGAAGTGATCCAATTTTGGTGAAGATCCAAATCAGGATCCGGATTCGAGAATTTTTTTTAAACGAGCAGAGTACCTACCCTACGGGCGATCTTGTTCCAAGCTTGCGACACGTTCTTCTGATGCATACCTTTATTTGGGCGATGTCTCGGCAAGTGACAGCTTCGTGTCGGAAAAATAAATAACCCGGTTAAAGCACATCAAAAAAAATATATATATCAGCTAGGTCAATTGGACTTTGCCAATGCATCCTTGGGTTAACATGGAGTTTGTCGAAGGCGGAAATCCCCCTTGGAGAGGGGGGCAGGTTAAGTCGCTACAACTTCCGTCGTGTGACCTTGAGTTCACCTGGAAAGTTTGGTTGAGATTGGATAATTAACGACCAAACGTATTACGGTGAGACAGACCTCAAAATTCTTTTTTTAGTATGATTATGTTTACATTGTGTTATTAAAATACGAGACATGGGGGATAAAATGAAATCGCCCTCAGTGAACGAAATGCTTACAAACATGCCGTGTCTGATATGGAGAGGACAGAAACACAAAGTATAAGCATTGCAACACCAATGACATGTGAGATCCAAAAGATAATATAAGTAATAATAGTAACTAGATGGTATTCATAGAATACATTTTCAGGTTCTTTTTCTTTGATCCAATATGGCTGATGAACCACGTCAAAATTAATTGGTAGTTGAATTTAATGACCAAATGTGCAAATCCTCTTCAAATTCCAAGTCAATCGGATAAAAATTGACAATTTCAGAAATTTCGGCCTCTGTTAACCTCAAAAATAATTGATAGTTGAGTTAAATGACTAAATGTACAAATCCTCTTCAAATTCCAAGTGAATCGGATAAAAATTGACAATTTTTTGAAATTACGGCTGAGGTGGACCTTTAGGTCTATCCATCCATTGGGACCATACTCTGAACAGAGCGTCAGTGCTGCCGAAGCAGTCTCATGGGCTATTGGGCACAATCCTGGAGGGGTGGCCACTCCGACACAGGATACTCAAATGATTCCATGTTGACCTCAAAAATAGTTGGTGGTTGAGTTCAGTGACCTGATATGGAAATTCTCTTCAAATTTCCAGTCAATCGGATGAAAATTAGCAATTTTAGAAATCTGGCCAATGTTGACCTCAAAAAAGTGCCCGCTATATCATATGGTCACGTAACATGTGGTAAAGTTTCAATTTCCTCCACTGAACGGTTTTCTATGTGCACTCTTAAGAAAATGCAGACACGACGTCCGACGTACGCCATATTTCCATATGCGACCGATCGCTTAACCCTGCTTTTCGCTTCACGAGCGCAGAGTAATAACTACAACGACACTTGGTGGAGCACATACCTCAGCCAGGCTGAACAGTTTACATTTGTATCCCACTGACAGGCCCGATCTGAATCTGAATCGGCTTGTTTTTGCCACCAAACCAATTCATCCACCGAGTGTCGTCATAATCCGTCCAAACGTTTTGAAATATCAATGCTGTATATCGTTTTTGGCTCCCATCTCTCAATGGTGAAAAATCATTTAAGAAATTAAGAATTTCTCGTATCCAGATCCGGATCCAGATCTTCAACAAAATTGAATAATTTCTGCCTTGTCACACAGCCAAACTGTTCACCAAATTTCATCCGAATCCATCCCAACTGTTTTGAGATATCGTGCTACATATCGTTTTTGGCCCATCTCTCAATGGTGACGAATCACTTTTAAAATTATAGGATCCGGATCTTCACTGAAATCTAATCAATTCGTCCTTGTCTCTCACACACACACACACACACACACACACACACACACACACACACACACACACACACACACACACACACACACAACCTGCCCACCAAGTTTCGTCCGAATTCGTCCATAACTTTTTGAGATATCCTGCTCGCAGGTAGACAGGTGGCAGAGGTAATAATGGTCATGTCAAGGAAAAGGTCAACATCATCAAAAAAAAAACTTTGATATGAAAACGACTTACGTCAAAGGGTAGAGAGCTTTCTTGTTGTTGAAAAGCTCGCTAGCATAGAGTTTTTCATCGTAGATAGCTTTCCTCCCGTCATCAAAAGTCGCACGGAGGACGTTACACTGGAAAACAACAAAGTGTCGGAATAAAAAAAACTGATTCAAAGGATTTTCCTTTTGGAAGAGTATTCAGCTCTAATATTGTTCAATAAGTTAACACAATGATATGAAATACAAACGATCTTTATGCATTGTGAATATCATCACAGTGTACATGTGTAAATACCATAATTGTACGTAACTACACCTTAAGAGGAATACTTTTTTAAAAAGGAATACACATTACATCTTTCATGCACATTTCTTTCTCCAGTATCTATCAGACTCAAGGAGGATCTTGTACATAAATTACATTCAGGACAAGGATATTAGGAGACATCAGAAGTGTCCCTCTATGTCTGTGTGAATCACCAATCATTTTCGTTCGTTCAGTCTTTGGTACAAGACAAAGTGAGACAAAGACTTTGGAGACAAAGTGAGAGAGGTGAGATTGAGATGGTTTGGACATGTGCACAGGAGGGAAGTGGAGTATATCGGGAGAAGGATGCTGAGGATGGAGCCGCCAGGCAGGAGGAGAAGAGGAAGGCCAAAGAAGAGGTTCATGGATGCGGTGAGGGCGGCCATGCGGGTGGTTGGAGTGTCAATGGAAGATGTGGAGGATAGAGCAAAATAAAGACTGTTGATCCACTGTGGCGACCCCCAACGGGAGCAGCCAGAAGAAGAAGAAGAAGAAGAAGAAGAAGAAGAAGAAGAAGAAGAAGAAGAAGAAGAAGAAGAAGAAGAAGAAGAAGAAGAAGAAGAAGAAGAAGAAGAAGAAGAAGAAGAAGAAGAAGAAGAAGAAGAAGAAGAAGAAGAAGAAGAAGAAGAAGAAGAAGAAGAAGAAGAAGAAGAAGAAGAAGAAGAAGAAGAAGAAGAAGAAGAAGAAGAAGAAGAAGAAGAAGAAGAAGAAGAAGAAGAAGAAGAAGAAGAAGAAGAAGAAGAAGAAGAAGAAGAAGAAGAAGAAGAAGAAGAAGAAGAAGAAGAAGGGTCTTTGGTACAAACCATGAAAAGACTACCCTCTCCCTCAAAAGTTATCTTCCTGCCAACTTCTTTAGCAAGCCAACCACCAGGATGACCTCACACCTTGAGAATCATGATGGGATTGATCAGACCGAATCTTTCTGGTTCTTTGATTTGATCCAGGAGAAAGCCACGTCAAAGAGCGTGAGGAACCTGGGTGAAGTGCTAGTGCAAGGAAAGTTTTAAGGCAAGCCATGGGTGGTTTGAACAGTTCAAGAAGCATGATAATCTGCACAATATTTGAGTGACTGGAGAGGCAGCGAATGCAGACGCGATGACGGCAAATTAATTCCCGGAAGAATTGAAGAAAATCATCGAGGAAGGTCACTATTCGACGAAACCGCATCAAAAACCCAGGAAACTCCTACTACAAGCACAAAAACTCCATCAACAAGCAACAAGCCTTCACCAAGCAAGGAAACATGACCAGTATCATCGTCTCAGTAACCGCTCCACCCCCACTTGCTGCGTCTCACAGATTTTGGTAAGTACCAGATACATTTACCTTAAACCGTTCATAAAGTGGGGGGGGGTGGGGGAGAAAAAAGGGGGGTGAGAGAGAGAGGGGATAGTGAGGATGTGGAGGGGGAAAGAGAGAAGAGGGTGTGGGAGCGAGGAGGGGTGGGGGAAGGGAAGGCAACATGAGGTGAGAAGAAGGGAAGGCAAACGTGTGGTGGTGGAGCGTTAAGTATCATTCATACTGTTACGTTTGAGGGGGGGGTATTCATTCAAAGGGTAATTAGGATGTTTAATTAGGTATGCCATGCTGTTCGAGTTTACCAGGATCTCGATGTAATAAGTAGCAATTCAGTGGTGATAAGTTGTCTAGTAAATGTTCATTTCTTCAAGGGGGGAAATGATAATTGTCACGTAATTAGATAGGGACACGGGATAGGGTAAGTGTGTCTGTGTAAACCCCTGTTGGTATTCTCTGGGGACTGGCCGTGACGTCACAGGACAGTGCAGCGGATGGCTCCGCCCCGTGATCACGATTGGCAGAAGGCGACGGCGGTGGGCCAATAAACGGCTCGATTGGAAGTGACGAGGACAGGAGGATAAAAAGGTTCTGTTCGGGGTCGAAAAAGAAGAGGAAGAAGATCTGGACAAAAAGATTGTGTTTTTTTGGTGTGGAGGCTGTTGCGCGGGGAGCGTCCTTGTTGTTGTGCTGATTCGATCGTGTTCTTCATCGTGTCTTGGAGGCTTGCTGAGCCTCGTGCCTCACCTTGGTTGGCTCTGGGGTTCTGCTGACTCGGAGTACGGGGTCGAACGGCGGGCGGACCTGCCTCCCTCTCCTGCTCGCAACTTGGCGCCAGAACTGGTTCCCTGGCGGCTGTGAGCCGACGTGGGCCAAGACCAGGAGGTCGACAGCACCACGGTTTCTCCTGCCCCCCTGACGAGAGCAAGGCCAGCTCGTCCGACGCCGATCCAGGGACAGTTGCGTCCACACCACGGTCCAGCCTGACCACCAGAAATAGCTACGTTTTGTGTGTGTGTGTGTGTGTGTGTGTGTGTGTGTGTGTGTGTGTGTGTGTGTGTGTGTGTGTGTGTGTGTGTGCTTGGCGCCTTAGAGGGTTTGAGATCTGTATATTCATTGGAATTGTCTGTGTTTTTCCCCACGCCCGATCCCACACCATCCCGTCGAATCGCCCCGGATCCCTTTTCTTGCCGAGTCTTGTTATTTCTGGTTAATAGTAAAAACAAATAAACATCATCAACTCAGTGAAAAGCGACTCGTGCCACCTTCCTCGTCCAGTTTGCGGAAGAGCGATTAGAACCGCCATGTTTGGGTTATAAATAAATAAACCGCCTCCATCGTTTCGGCTCATTCTACGTTGGCGGGACTGTTCAAGTCCCGTGGACGTCACAATACTGTCTCATCAAAATGCTCGACATAATATAACAGTGAAGATAGAAACAAAATAATGTCTGAAATCCATTTTCAACCAGTCATACGACAAATACCGCCCGGAGATAAACACTGTCTGGCCACATCTGGAGACAAACTCCCATCCGGACCACCCGGACACGTCTGCAGAAAAACACTGTCCAATGACAAAACATGGACACATCTGGAGACAAACATACATATCCCGGACAGGTCCAGAGATAAACAACGCCTGGGCACAAATTCCGCTCAGTGACTAACACCGCCAGAAAATGTCCTGAGACAAACACTGTCTGGACGTAATCACCGCCCGGACACAACTGGAGACAGAGAGAGATGTGTGGGAGGGTCTGCACTCTATTATGAGGGTGTGGAGCAAGGATGGGACAGACAGACAGACAGACAGACAGAGATATATATATATATATATATATATATATATATATATTAGCATAGAGAAAAATGTTTTGCTTTATGAACAACACACACACACACACACACACACACACACACACACACACACACACACACACACACACACACACACACACACACACACACACACACACACACACACAATATTAGAGCTTGGCTGATATTGGTAATTTTTCAGGAATTGGCAAATTGGAGTCAGTAAGTATGATTACTAACAACAGTAAGTACTATATACAACCCAAAAACCTTGAGTAGCTTTCACCATTGTTTTGGGAGAATTTCAATAAACAAATGAAAAAAGCAATGTTGCATTTATATAGATTTCTCAAGATGTGCAAAACCATTAATTTTTAGAAACAGCTGTGTGTGATGGGTAGAAAAAATTTGGCTTGGTAATTTATAAAACACATCAATACGGCAAACGGCTCAGAAATCAGGTGTTACTGCTAAGATCAATTCTGGAGCTTAAATTTTGTAATTCGGCTTAGTTTGAGAGATTCTTGAGGTTATGGCATTTGTGGAAATGAAATAAAGCCACGAACGCTGGCATCTCTGGGCATTTATAAGCATTGCAATGTCCCCAGCGATTCATAGCTATGATGAACAGGTATACGATAACATGAGTGAGGAAAGTGAAAAATATATACCGTATATATATATATATACACACGCATATGTACAAACAAGGGAATCTAACACAGGTGGAGGCCATTCAGCCCATCATGCCTGCGCAAACTCCATACTAATTTATCAACACAAGATCCAAGGAAGAAAATGCAAAAAAAGTTTTTAAGAAATGAAATAATTGGTGTTTTTATGTTTGTTTGTTATTTAAAAAATTATTTTTGGGGCTTGGTTAAGATATTTTTTACCAAGCATGGGCTTGGTTAAAAATACACATCAACCACACAACCCCCATTTACAAGACCCCCTACCAACAACACTCCGTACACAAGCACACAATCATCCATCAATGCTCAAACTACCTGAAAATACTTTAAAGATCTCCATACCCCTCTATCACCATAACTTCCACGTACCTATCTAATTCCAATTTAAACTTATCTACTTTTTCTGCTGCCACGACCTTTCCAGGGAGACCATTCCATGCATTAACTACTCTCTGAGTGAAAGTCCCCTCCCTGCGTTACTTTAGTCTTAACTCTCCTCCTCTTTACTCTCAGGCTACGGCCCCTGGTCCTATCACTGTCTACTCTGTTGAATAATTCGTTCTTAATCTCTTAATAATCTTCACTTATTTTATCGATACCTTTCATTATCTTAAACATCTCTATCACATCTCCTTGTAACCGCCTCCTTTCTAATATATGAAGCCCCGTCTCCTTCAGCCGCTCCTCATAGCTGAGTCTAGCTCGGCCCAGAATCAATCTAGTTGCCCTGCGCTGAACCTTCTCTATGGCATCTATGTCCTTCTGGAACTGTGGTGACCAGAACTGTACACAATATTCGAGATGTGGCCCTCACTAAATTCCTGTACAATGTTAACACCTCTTTTGATTTATAAATGATCCCCCTCCGAATACAGCCTAAAACCCTCTTTGCTTTACCTATAGCTACCTGGCACTGTGCTGCCTGCTTACCTCCCATATCTATTACCACCCCCAGATCCTTCTCTGTGACACGCTCCAAAATTACCCCTTACATCCTGTTATCTCTATTTTCATTGTTCTTTCCCATCCCCAACACCTTACACTTGCTCAGGTTAAATTACATCTGCCAATCTTTTGCCCAATCGATACAAGAATCAATACTTTTCTGTATCTGATCACCACATCCTCTGCTATCCACATCAACTCCAAGCTTTGTGTCATCTGCAAATTTGAAAAGCTTACTCTTCACCCCATTATCCAAATCATTGATGTAAATCATGAATAGTAATGGTCTGAGTACTGATCCCTGAGGTATCCCGCTAATTACATCCTCCCAGCAACACATCCTCCCACTCACAGCCACTCTATGCTTCCCACCACTAAGTCCATTTGCAATCCAATTAGCTACCTGACCAACCACTCCACAAGCTCTCACTTTGGCGAACAACATCCGATGTGGTACCTTTTCAAATACCTTCTTAAAATCCAGATATACTTTGTCCACTGCCTTTCCATCATACACCCAATCAGACACTGCTTCATGGAACTCTAAAAGATTTGTTAAACAGGAACTACCTTTAGTAAACCCATGCTGAGTACCTTTAATTAGTTTGTATTTGTTTAAATGGTTCCTCATCTGGTGTATGCCGGGTGTTGGCTTAATGGTTCAGGTGGCGGGCTTTGGATCCAAGGGTCCTGAGTTCAAATCCCACTCAGCTGTTGAATTAATACAAGGTGTGGTTAACTCGGCCTGTCATCCTTCCGAGGTCGGCAAAATGAGTGCCAGCATGCTGGTATACTGTGTCGGAGTGGTGACCCGTCCAGGATTGTGCATAATATCCAAGGAGACTGCTTAAGCAGCACCAACGTTCTGCACAGATGGTCCCAATCTCCTCCTCCTCCTCATCTGGTCCTTAATTAATGTCTCCAACACCTTCCCCACAACTGAAGTCAAACTAACAGGTCAAGAGTTTCCCAATTCTTCTCTGGATCCTTTCTTAAATAGTGGTGTAACATTTGCTACTCTCCAATCCTCCGGTACCTGTTCTGACTCCAGTGAAATATTAAAAATATCCGTTAACATTTCGCTTACCTGTTCATCCACCTCCATCAATACTCTCGGGGTTCATATTATCTGGACCCGGAGCCTTATCTACTCCTAGATTACCGAGCTGTTCCTTTACTTCCTCCACTCCAACCTGGATCTTCTGTAAAAGCCCTTCCTCACCTCCTTGATAGATACCTCCCATTTCTCTGATGCTGATTGTCCTGTTGTTGGAGTCTCCCAATCTACATCACCCAACTCTCTCCTCATACCCTCAAAGTTTGCCTTCCTGAAATCTAAATAGCCTTACCCTACTATCCTGAACTCTAACCCTTAACAGAGTCTTTGCACACACAATGTTATGGTCACTTGCTCCTAAATGTTCCTCAACCTCCACCTCCTCCATCATATTGGGATCTTGACTTAAAAGGAGGTCGAACACTGCACTCCCCCTAGTGGCCTTATCGACAAACTGGGTTAAAAAGTGATCCTGGACTAAAACTCGGAAATCCTCATCTCTGCCCTTTCCCTGTTCCTGGACCTAATCTCTCCCTGGCAAGTTAAAATACACACACACACACACACACACACACACACACACACACACACACACACACACACACACACACACACACACACACACACACACACACACACACACACACACACACACACACACACACACACACACACACACACACTATATATATTTGTACATAAATTGCATACTTCTTCATCTAATGATGGGAGTGATTAGAAATGATTGATACGATAACCTGTAGTGTCCTTTAAAGCAAGCCACTCTCCAAGCAGACTTGCTCGGCCTGCTTGCTTCACTGTCTTGTTTGGAGAGTGTGACCATGTTGATGTGATGCTTCAGGCTTCGTTTTGTATGTTTGAATTGTTTATTTTTAATTGCAAACCTGTGATGTGCAAGCTTAAAACGAACAAACAAGACTCGCCAGTTGACATCATGGTAAACACAAAATCATCACCAAATAATATTTAGGTAAAAGGTAGTGCAGACCCTCCAGAGATGGTGGAGGTTCTTTAGCTGCAGGTGTGCCTCTTCCAGGAACAGGTAAGGGTAGGCTGACCACTTGCGCTCAATAGGCGAAGATGAAGGTAGGTTTTCGCGCAGGCGTAGAAGGTACCGTCGTGTCTGCCAGGTTCAGGAGAAGGACATGAATACATCCACATGAATATCTGCAGCTTTCATGTAGTTCCTCGAGGTCATGATTAGTGAGTGTTGAAGACCTTCAGCTGTAAACATGTTATGCTGAACCAACTTAAAAAAAAAAAAAAAATTCGGTCTTACAATGCTGATAATGACAAAGTCGTAGATTGCTTTTCCAGCGTTTGCTCGGAAATATTTGCGATATTCTTGTCGAACCTGTAGACAGCAGAAAGACGACTTGATGAATACCTCCACAAAGTATTACCATACACTCCCACCATTAAGGCACAGTGTGCAATGGTCAAACAGATTCTCACAAGTTCACAACACTGATCCTGAAAATAACCGTGTTGTCTTCCTTGGCTTCATGGGCAGAGCAAAATAATGGTTTTGGCAAACCTTGTGTTTGGGCAGTGGAGGTGGGAGGAAAAGGGGGAGGGGGGGAGACCTCACTCGAACTTGAAGGATATGGTGAAGATTCAAGGGTGATAAAAGCAAAGCTAAAAGTAGAAGCAGAAAAATGAAAGAAAATGCAAAAAAAAGAAAGAAAGGGAAGCAAAGATAAATGTGTTCTACAGCTTTTGCATATCAATAGTATCATGAGCATATGAACCACTAGAAAAACAGGATTAATCCAGATGGGAATAAAACCTTAACCATCTGAGAAGTTGGGACACAGGAAGTGCAATTACCTTGAAGCTGTTGAGTCGAGGTTTGATCCCCGACCCAACGATAACATATCAGGTTGTTATTCCGCAGATAGGTGTGCTGTCCCTCGGATGGATATTAAGTCGCGTGTCCAATCTGCTAGCATTGGCTTATGGTGGACATAAAAAAATCCCACAATGTCTTTTGATGAAGAGTGGGTGAGTAATCGCCGGCACCCTGAACAAATTATAAAAAAAATTCTTGCAGACGACCGCTCCGAAGGAAAAAGCAAACCACTCGGGGAAATCCTTGTCAAAGGGCTGCTTTGGTAGCACTGAACATGTCTTTGGGCAGAGCACTACATCGATATAGAATCTCAAGCATGATCAACAGTCAAACCACGTGGCTGGGGAACTTCCAACGGGTTGAAGTGTGGCGACAGCAGGGGAAGCTGAAAAGTTTGATTCGCAATCAAAGGATTTGATTTCTTCAATTCAAATTCAATTCAAATCAAATGGAAGGCCAAATGGGTACAGTCCTGCATTGGAGTAATCAGAAGGAACCCGAACAAGCAAAAAGCAAAGATGAAGTCATCAGGTGGAACCTAAATAGGATTCACATGCCAGCTGATACTCCTCTACCCTCAAACCCATCCAGGCGCAGCCAAGTGAGCCTTGTTCAAAAACGTAAATAAATAAAACAAAAAGAACCCATATCAAAAAAAAAAAAATTCTGCCTGCCAGACCACGCATCCGATCAAGTTGAAATATAAAACCTGCATTCCCCATCACTACCAGATCATAAATGTGAAGTTTCATGTCGATTGATTCAGCGGTTCCAGGGCAAACATTATTTAATATTTTCTTCAATCCAATATGGCTGCCAAACCATGTAACCTATCAATTATTCCTTAACACGCTTGTACACCCATGGCTTGGGGAACATTTCGGTGAAGTTTCCCATTGATCTGTCCAGCCGCTCTGGAGAAGATTTTTTTTAGGTTTTACGGTAAATCCAATACGGCTGTCAAACCACCTGGCCTTTGACATCATACGTGTGAACTTTTGGTTTCCAATGGATAGGCAGTCACACATGTAAAGTTTCGCCTCGATCTGTTCAGCCACTTCATAGAAGTTTATTAATTTATTTTTTAAAACAATCTGGCTGCCGAATCACGTGACCAACGACATCATCAATTGTTTTTTCTGCGGACCATTTTATTCCTAAATCACCCTCAAAAATGTTCATACTGATCAGATGTAGCGTTCTACATATGCAATTATGATGTCATAGCGAAGGCACCGATGATGTCATCAAAAAAGAAAAATCACACTCATTTCCAGGTTCCAATTTTCAAGTACCAAGTTTCAATTTTTTTCCTTAGTGTGGTTCCATAGATACAGAAGTCCAAAGTTTTTTTTCTGTTTTTCCAACATGGTTGCCACACCATGTGACCTATGACATCATAATTATGATTTAAACATTCTGCATGAGTAGTGGCACCTATGGTGAAAATTTCATCTCAATCTGACAAGCAGTTATGGAGAAAAAACATGAAAGTTCTGTGCGGACAAACAAACACAGACAGACAGACAGACAGACAAACAAACGAAGAGAAAAATCAAGATATGACAACCTCCTGTGAAGAAGAGTGACAGTTGAACAATGGTGAGCTTACCTTCATTCCTCGCCAGTACGCCCAAATGACTGCAACTGCTTGTCTGCGCTTTGCCTCCTTCTTCAGTCGCCTCAACTCCTCACGGGCCTTACACGTCACAACCATGCAAACTGAGCTCACAGATGATCAGATGCTTCAATAATCATACACACGACTCCGATAACAACACGATGCGCTCGAAAGACCGGCATGCTGAGAACGATGCAACGATGTCAAACACAAAGGGATATCAAACATGATGTCGATGAAGCCACAGATCTAAAGGATCTCTGAATGAATCATTGAAATAAAACACGCGGTAACCAAAATCTATGGATTCTTAAACAGTGGATGAGATGAACGAAAAGACCCGTGGGACATTGAAGACCTCAGCGCCTGATTTTCTTCCCACCTGAAAACCCCTCCAGTGGGCAGAGATGACTGTGGAAGCTTTGTGGTGGCGCTTTTGTAACTTCATGTTCTTCAGCAGTTTCCTCGCCTGCACGACAGGTCACCAGAGCTGATTGAAGCCTGTCTATCCCACTTCATCTCCAGCTTTAACATGAGGCTCATAAAAATACTGTAACTACAAGCTTGCATTGTTCCTATTTGAGGAGCACCTCCTGAAGGACCTTGTGAATAATATTTTCATCCTTGAGGAGTCATTTCCACTGAACTGTAAAACATTGGACCCAATGGTTTTCGCATGCAAGTTCTTTCTGTTTTATTTCTAATCACATACAAATATATTAACTTGCATCATATTGCTTTAGCTTTATTACATAGCATTTCCATCCATCCATTGGGACCATATTCTGTGCAGAGCGTTGGTGCGGCCTAAGCAGTCTCCTTGGCTATTGGACACAATCCTGGATAGGTCTCGACTCCGACACAGGACACCAGTAAGCTGGTACTCATTTTGCTGAACTCAGAAGGATCACAGGCTGAGTCATCCCCACCTGGTATTAATTCAACAGCCAAGTGGGATTTGAATTCAGGACCC
>NC_140964.1:3132232-3137232 GCF_056783735.1 Eptatretus burgeri | reverse complement strand
AGCTGCTCGTCGTGTGCGTTGGAGTCGGAACGGAGGGGACGGAGCTGTGGAAAGGCGGCGACACCAGACGAGGGGGTGCTCGCGTCGTGCAGGAAGCTGCACCCGAGGGAGGCCGACAGCGCGACCTGGCCGAGGTGGAGACGCTCGTCGCACATAATAAAGATCCTCTATACCCCGAGCATCAGCAACCCCCTCCTGTTTCCCCCCGCGCTGAGATAGTGCGACCAAGGGGGCCCCGTTCCCACCCCCTGCCAGGCACTGTCCACGAGGCCCGCGGGTTGCGGGGCCATCGCCGCTCCGCGTCTCATCACCAGACGGGTAGGCCCGACCCGGTCTCGGCCTCAGGCCTACCTCATTCTTGGGGGATTTCTTTTCCTTGGTTTTGGGTATGTGTTGTCGGCGCCGTCTGTGAAGTAGAATTGTATAAGTGTTGCCGTGTGCTCGGTAGTCGGTATTAGCTCTGCACTGTGTTTTCACTTTTATGTTTGCTTTTTGTGTAAATGGAATTGTGTTTTCTTTTTTTGTGTGCATTTGGTGGAATTGTATTTGTGTGCTTTCCGTTCGTCGCGAATAAATGTGCTTTATTGTTGAACTGTTCTCCCGCTTCGCTTCGTCTTTTCCTCCATTGAATCCCCATCTTGCTTCACGTAAAGGGTTGGTAGTGGGCCGAATACGCCCGATAATTAATCGAACCGTCGAGGTCGACGATAACACCGCTCGGTTATTCTGATAGTACGGAACGGGTCGCTTAAGTGGCCCGTGTCCGAAGTCGACCTGCGGCGAGGTGCGATCGCCCGGTCTACCCTCCGCGTGGGTACTTAGGTAGTTCGAATTTGGCGAGCAACCCTATCCCACGCGGGGGCTGATTGGCTCGATCGCGGTGAGACCGAAAGGTCCACCCGTGACTGGTTCCCGGCGTTAGTCCGAGAGGGTCACGACTGGATTGTCCGTCCGGTGGGCGACGTGCCGCGATTCGAGTTACGTGGCCGTCGCACGCCGGCGGGCGCGAAGACCGCAACACTGGTGTCAGGAGTGGGATATAAATTCATCGCCCTCCTCGCGGCACTGGTATCGGAGAACGGGAAAACGGGCTCTCCTGTCTCCAGCTAAATTCACGGGAATCGGTCCAGGGGTGAGAGAAGCGACCCCCGATTCCCTCCAAATTACGGGCGAGCAAATTAACCCTTCACGAGAAGCAAGATGGCGTCTCAAGGCGAGCGGGAGCCGGCGGTATTAGAAATGTATATGTGTAGTAATGTAGAATCCATGGTCCAGGATGAAATCCCCGAGCAGGAAATGTTGATTGTGCAGGAGCACGGACTCGCCCAACTGAACCCAGGGCCCGAGGTGGGTGCGGCAGCGGCCGCGGTGTATGACACCTCCCCCCCCCTCTCCACCAAGACCCTTCCCCAACCCCTGCCGAAACGGCTCACTTGAGTGCATCCGACATGGCCCAGCTATTCACCATGCTGGCACAAATGAATGCGGCAATGACAAATGAAATAAAAAACGAAATGAAAGACATGAACAAACAAATAAACGAAAAGATGGATACATTCACAAACGAAATAAAACGCATGAAAACTAAAATGGAAACAAACATGAAGGAAGAAACGAGAAAGCTACGGGGTGAGACGCAGAACATGGGCCGATGCCTGCAGGCGGGCATGAAGGCCGTGAGCAGGGAACTTAAAATGGCGACTCCACGTGTCGGAACAAACGAGCTGGAAGGGGGTGCAACGGCTGACAGGCCCGCGGTGGAGGCGGGTAAGGAAAAAGTAATTCGGGAGACAAGAGACGAGGTGAAAGTAATTGGGAGGGAGAGAAAAGAACAATGAATACGGAAAGCAAGGATGAGGTACGCGGAGATCGTGAAAGAGCAAGGAGTGAAAAACAGGGAAGGACGGGAGCGACTTAAAGAGAAAGCAAGGTTGACCTACATAAACATAAGGGAAAGACGCCAGAAAGAAGCAGAGACCAATAAACACGATGAAGACGGGGTAAGTGACGCGCACACACACACGGAGGTAGTGGAGGACAATGGGGGTGAGCTGGCGGACTGGGTAGAGACCCAGTGCGAGCACCTGGATGGCCTCCTCCAGGAACGAGGGGAGGGAGTATGCCCCCTTGAGGCGAGTCACGACCAGGTGAGTTCGGTCGTGCTTTGCGAGGTTGAGGGGACGGGTGCTGTGAACGAGTGCACGGAGAGCTTGGGGGGTATAGAGGCCCCGGAGACCCTTGTGGGGACACGAATCCCCAGTGTGGTTGTCCCTGTGTGTGTGGTGCAAGGTGTGAGTGCGTCCCCGTGTGTGGAAGCGACCCCGTGTGTGAGTGGTGTGGTGGCGATGGTGCCGGAGTGCGTGCTTCCCAGCACGCTGTGTGTGGATGAGGCACCGTGTGTGAGTGAGGCCGTGTGTGTGGATGAAACGGCCAGTGTGGATGAGGCACCGCGGTTGAGTGCCCCCGCGTGTGTGAGTGAGGGACGGTGTGTGGATGAGGCACCGCGGTTGAGTGCCCCCGCGTGTGTGAGTGAGGCATGGTGTGTGGATGAGGAGCCGCGAGTGAATGGAGCACCACGTGTGAGTGGTATGGGTTATGCAAGGGAGACCGTGTGTGTGAGAGAGCGGTATGTGAGGGAGATGTCGGTTGGCATGCGGGAGCACGCAGCCGCGTCTCCCGGTGTGAGTTTAATGGAGTGGACTGTGTGCGTCGTAACACGCAGGTATGCGTGTGTGGAATGGAGACGGAGACGGCGACAGAGGAGAGAAAGCCGAGTAGCGGCTGTGGTTGTTTCGAGGACCGTGCCGGGTTCGCCCAGCAGTGAGCACGCGGTTCGTGCTGTGCAACGCACGAGACCGCCACGTGCTCGCTTGCGAGAGTGAAGTCCCGGTCCGGAAACGCACGCGGTGGATTTGCCGATCCCGCGGACGGACAAAGTTTAGGCAGGTAAATGGATTTGGACCGGACGGGTTCTCCACGCGATCGTGTGTGTTAAGCTCCAACGGGCAAAGCACATGTGTTCGCGTGGGGAACCCCTCGAGACGTGGGGCTTGTTTTTTTTTCTGCGCACGGTGACGTCATGGCTGCACGTGGGGTTGGAATCCGGCAGGAGGGGTATCTCTGCCGGATGGTACCGTCCAAGGAGGGACGAGGAACACGTGCAGCTGCATGACGTCACGGGCAGGTGCAAAGTGCGCGAGCTCTGAGTTGCCGCGCAGGTGCTGGGCATGAAAAAAAGAAAGGGGAAAACAAGCCTCACTTTCGGGTGTACAGGATTCCTGGGCAAGGGGTGAAAGACCCCCTTACCCTGGGCACAGGATGGAAACTAGTTAGGGGGAAGGGTTAGCTTAGCTAGACCGACTTCATGGGGCAGGGGTAAGTCCTCATGGAGTCCGTGGAATGGATTAGTTAGAGGGATTGTAGCCAGATTTAGGTTGGGAAATAAAATGATTGATTTGGAGACAGTGACAGACTTGTGGATGTGTAGAGATGACGTAGCTTAGCTACGTAGTGTTAAAAGGAACGTGCTACTAGTTTAAGGGACGACGTGGGAGCACGAGTTAGTTAGGGGAAGTAGTTAGAAGGATGGCAGAGTTCAGCGGTGTGTGTGTGTTGAAGAGTTGGGAGGTGAGTACATGTTGAGTGAGTGAGGCCAGCGGGTCTGTGTGTGTGGAGCGAATGGGGAATGCATGGTGCGATGAGTGATTGGGGGGAGGAGTGACTCCCACCCAAGGGACCCCGGGGTCAGTGTAGAGTGAGTTAGCTGGGTTAGTCAAATTGAAAAATGGAGGTCGTTTTGTTGTTGGTGGGAAAGTAGGCTCGAGACCCATTTGGAGGGGTGCAGGAGCCCTGTTGACGGGCTTGGGAGCGTGGCTGCGAAAGGTGAGTATCGCTGAGTGGGTACCCCGGGCACCAGGCTAGTCGGCCGCGGTAGGCCATGGGCCCATGGGGGGCCGGGATAGAGTAGTGGGCACGGGTGCGCCTGCTTGGTGCGGGGGCCCGGGGTGCCATTAGCCGCGTGGGCAGTGTTGTGGGCACGGGTGACCCTCGGAAAGGGGCCCGGGAGGCCGGCCTGCCACGTGTGCGTTTCAGGGGAGGTGCCATGGGGGGCACTCCCCAGTGTTAGGGAGCTGGTAGGCTCGGAGGCAGTGTAGTGCCCGGGGGTGCCATAGCGGGAGATTCGGCAGAGGGTCGTGCCTGCCGGAGGGAGCCACGTGTCCCAGCCAGGAGACCGTGTGAGGGCACGGAGAGAAAATTGGGGGGCGAGGCCCGAAATTGTAAGGACACCAACACAGGCGACGGGAATCTGGGTTTATAGAACCAATAGTTTAAGCGAGAGGCGCTTGTTGAAAGCCCCGGGGTAGTTTAACAGTTAAATGGTTAGGGTAGATTAGGAGATGTACCCCTCCGCACCATCCATCCCCTCGCTGTCGTTGTGGGCCGCTGGACCCACTTGGTGTTAAGATCGCCGAACTCTGGGGAGGCCATTCTGAGGCTTGAGTTGGGCCTCGACACAGGACGTTAGCTCTCCCTTATTCCCCTCCGGGAAGGGAACGTAGGGGTTGGGAGTAGGCTAGGTGACAGGATAGGTTAGCTGAACAAGGACGATAAAGGGGGTTAGGGGACGATTTATAGTGGGGAAGTAAAAATAAAAAAAAAACAAAAAAATTAAGGGGGCTAAATTGGTTTTTCACAAATTAAGGGAGTGGGTATGTACAGTGACAGGCAAAGGCGATAGGTTGGGAGGGAGACAGGTAGGTAGGTCCGAGCCCGCCTTCCAAGTGGCCAGCACCACCGCACTCCCTCCACCAACCTCCACTGAACGGCAAAGGCTGGCCAGCTTCATCTGCTGGCTGTGTTACTTCAAGGCCTGTGCCGGCCAGTTCATCTGCCCGCTATGTTTGCCTGCAGCGGCCTTCTTCTGCGGGCTGTGTTTGCCTGATCACCTTTGCCATGCCATGCCCACTGCCCCTGTTCACCAGCCCCGTTCAATTTTGCTC
>NC_140964.1:3122232-3127232 GCF_056783735.1 Eptatretus burgeri | reverse complement strand
CCAATCCTTTACGTGAAGCAAGATGGAGATTCAATTAAAGAAAAGACGAAGCGAAACGGGAAAACAGTTCAACATGATGCACATTTATTCCGCGGCACACGGAGAGCACACATATACAATTAAACAGAATGCACATATATGAAATGCTACAAAAGAAACACAACAATGCAGATCTACAACCGACTACGCGAGCACACGGCAACACTTACACAGTTTTACTTTACAGACGGTGCCAACAACACATTTACTCAAAAGCAAAAGAAAAGGGCCACCCTCAAAGACAAGGGGCAGACAGGGCCTGTGGGCCAATATTTGCACGGGACCTGAAAGAGCGGTCAGGTCCGCGAGACCGGGTGGATCCTACCCGTGTCTTTGTGATGAGCCACAAATGTGGCGGCGTGGCGGTGCCCCGACTTCGTGCTCCTTCGCGGGTTTCGTTGGCACTGCTTGGAGTGGGGTGGGAACGGGGCCCCCTTTTCACACTATCTCAGCGCGGGGGAAAAGGGGGGGAATTGTTGATGCTCTGGGGAAAGAGTATAGCTGGCTTGCTTGGGTCCCGCAATGAGCGATTCCACCGCGAGCTCGTCGCCGACCGCCATCTTCCTTGCCTCGGACCCGAGCTACTCGGTCTCTTCCCCCAATTCTCCTCAGCCGACTGCAGCAAACCACCTGTACGCCCTCGCCTCCCGACTCCACTCCGCGCTCCAAGCTCCAGGCTTCCTCTCTCTGCAGCTCCCCGACAGACTCTCAAATTCGCCCTGCGCTGGGCGCTTTATAGGCCGGCAGGAGAACCCATATGCAAATTTCTGGATCAGAATGAGCTCGGGGGTGGAGCCACGCTCGCCCATTGGACGGAGGAAAAGGGGCGTGTCTCCCCTGATCCTAGAATTTGCATATCTCAATTCTACACCGACGCGCCTGGAGGCGGGGCCAAACCGCCCCGCGCTTGCTGATTGGACGGATCAGAAGTGGGCGTGTTGCATTCCTGATCCGAATTCTCCTCGGAAAGGCCGCATTTTGCACTGGCGGCTCAGCGCGCGTCCCGTACGAGGCCAGGACAGCCTGACGCTCGGTGCTCACAAGTGGTGCGGGAATGGCGGTAGAAGGAGGAGAGGTGAAGGTGGTGGAGGGTTTATGGTGGTGGTTTATGGCCATAGCGACGTTTGGAATGGCGGTGATGCGATGTTTGCGGGAGCGAGTTGTGAAGGTAAAGGTCGTGGCTGTTGGCGTTGTTGTTGTTGTGAAGCGGCGTTGCGGTTGGTGGTTGTTGTGTGATGGCGGTTGAGACGTGGTTGGTTCAAAGTAAAGATAGAACAGAAAAACGACTATCTCAAAGGGTCGCAGCCCGAATGAATCACATTTATTCCCTCTAAACAACGAGTTTGGGGCTAACTACACATGTACTTACAGAGATATCTCACCTACGGGACCTGAATGGTGGTTTGCAAATTTCCTCAACCGCAACAATCTTCTTCTTCTTCTTCTTTCGGCTGCTCCCGTTCGGAGTCGCCACAGCGGATCATCCGTATGATCCGCATAGTGATTTGGCACATGTTTTACGCCGGATGCCCTTCCTGACGCAACCTTGGTCGCCTCGAACGACACAGGGATATGGTACACCTATTTTAACCGGGGTATACACCGGCCCAGTACACTGGTACTCATTTCGCCGACCTCGGAAGGATGACAGGCTGAGTCAACCCCCTGGTGTATTAATTTAGTGGCCCAACGGGGCTTGAACTCAGGACCTTTTGGATCCCAAGCCGCTGCCCGAATCACTGCTCCAACACCAGGCTTATTATATATATATATATATATATATATATATATATATATATATATATATATATATATATATATATATATATATATATATATATATATATATATATATATATATATATATATATATATATATATATATATATATATATATATGTAAGGTTGATGAATTACCATCAGAAAAGCAATGAATTCCCCTCTTGCTGAATGTACCAGCTCGTTCTTTGTAATTTCTGCCATTGGTTTGCCCTGGTGCATATTGGGGATTAGGAAGGCCGTTGCCATAGTTGTACCTTTGGACCGACGGGCCTCGGTAACCATCCGCTCGGGTTACACACGGTTCGAGCACGGTAACGGCTCGTTCCGCTCGAGGCCTGCCGAGGGTGTGAATTCCCCGGTAAGCTTTGCCGCGTGGGTACTTCGCATCCGTGCTGGTATACTACAAAGCGAAGCATTAATAAAGAGGAATACATTATACAATAAAGCAAATAGGGTTAATAAACAGGAAAACAAAACAAAGGTAAGGGTCAATAAACAGGAATATAGACAAAACTAAGCGTCAAAGAAGAATATACAACAAAGCTAAAGGTTATTAAACAGGAATATACAGGGTGTTTCAAAAGTAAGAGTGCATTGGAAAAATAATTATGTTTCGTGTATCATTGACTTGCTCAAGTGAGATATTCACCAGCTGAGAGACAAGTCAAGTGAACTTCTATGAGCTGGATGTTCATGGTTGATTTCCAAGGCAACGATGAAAGAGTGTTCTTGGTGTAGCATGTTTTTAAGTTGAGAGGAAGTTCATTCCTGAGATGCAGGATTTGTTTCAGAAGAATTTCGGCAAAAGATGATTGCTTCATCTGCAATGTGTCAAAGCATTGCTTGAAAAGTTTTGGGAAACTGGTAGGTCTGCAGACAAGTTTTGAAGTGGTCAGCCAAAGGTTGTGACAGATGTGGTATTGCAGGATATTGGCAACCGTTTGCAAAGTAGCCTAAGAAAATCGTTCAGAGGCTTATCACAAGTGTGTATCTCACTGACCTCTACATTCAGAGCTGTACAGAATAAAATGAAGTTTGTTCCCTATAAAGTGCATGTTGTTAATATGAGTTCCATTTCAAGGAACTTTGACACAGGTCAGGTCAGGTCAGGTATGGGAGCATGCGCCAAAGCATCACTTCACTGCGTCCATTTTCCGCCGGTACTCCAGGGGCCTCCGTCTGGCCATCCCCCAGGCAGATGCCTGGCCCATCCCCATCTCCTCGAGATGCCGATCAACCTGCTGCAACCACGAGGCACGTGGTCGGCCCATTGGCCTCCTCCACTCACGAGACTCCCTCACTGAGAGAATCCCAGCATCAGGAAAACGAGCCACATGTCCAGACAGCCGCAGTTGATGCTCACGGACTATGCAGGTAACAAATCTCATTTGAGTTTCTCTCAGGAACCGCTCGTTGGACAATAGTACCAGGTCTCGTTGGACGCTCGTACCAGGTCTCCGAAGAGACCTGGTACCAAAGGAATTGGGTCTCCGTCTCATATCCTTGGTCAGAGTCCAAGTCTCGCATCCATAGAGCAAGACTGGAAGCACCAAGGACCTGCAGACTCAGACTTTCGTCCTCCCGCACAGGTACCAGCAGCGCTACACCCCATTATCCAGTGAATCCATGACTCCCCAGGCCCGACCCAGACGTCTATTGACCTCTGACTCACAGCCAGCAGAGACATGAATATCACTGCCAAGGTAAGTGAATCTCTCTACAACCTCAACATCCTCACCACAAACAGGCACAGACAGGACAGCAACATCCAAGATGTCATTGAAAGCCTGGATCATAGTTTTGACCCAGGAAACCCGTAATCCCAGCGGCTCCGACTCCTCATTCAGCACCTCGAGGGCCCCCAAAAGGATATCTAAAGTCTCCGCAAAGATGACTGCATCATCTGCGAAATCAAGGACAGAGATCTTGACATTCGCAAACGATGCATCGCAGCTTGATCTCTCTGAGATCCTCCCAAGAATCCAGTCCATACAAGTGCTGAAAAAGAAAAAAAAAAAGTAAACACCCCTGACGAACTCCAGTAACAACTGGAAATAAGTCAGAGAAGGAAGCACTCATCTCACAGCACTCTCAGTACCAGAGTAGAGTTCAGACATCAGATCGATCAGTTTTGGTGGCACCCCACGAAGACCAAGAATCCTCCAGAGGACATCCTGATTACTGAATCGAACGCTTTACAGAGATCAACATACGCTGCAAGCAGCCCCTGCCGAAACTCGCGTCTGTGTTCGGTGAGGACAAGAAATGCAAGGATACGGTCAATCGTTGACCTCTTTGGTGTAAAGCCTGACTGTTCTGAACGCTGGTGCTCAAGCAGATGGTGGCGAACCCTATCAAGAATTATCCGAGCAAAGACCTTGCCCGGCACTGAGAGCAGTGTCACCCCTCGGTAGTTGTTGCAGTCTTGGCGATCACCCTTCCCTTTCCAGAGAGGGACAACAAGGCCCCTCTTCCAATCAGTTGGGATGATGCCTGTGTTCCAGGCAGAGCACAGAACTGCATGCAATAACACGTGTGCAGCATTTCCACCAGCCTTGAGAAGTTCAGCATGGATGCCACAGATCCCTGGAGCTTTACCCTGTTCCAACCGGTTCACCACAGCCCGTGTTTCCACAAGCGAAGGTGGACCACAGTTGATTGGAGGGTCAGCAACAGGGATTGTAACACCCTTGACATCCGACTCGACAGCTGGGGGATCAGCCTGGTACAACCGCTCAAAGTAACCGGCCCAGCGGGTCTTTACTTCGGATTCCTCTGTCAAGAGCCTACCACTCTCTGCTCGAACTGCAATGCTCTGAGGGATGGGCTTGGATGAACGTAATGCGCGAATTCCCTTGTAAGCCGGACGAGAATCTCTTGACCACAGGTGATGCTCTACCCCCTCACAGATTCCTCGCACATAGGCCTCCTTGTCCACCCTCAGTGCACGTACAGTTTTACACCTCAGCTCCCTGAACAGCTCAGCTCTGCCATTCAGCCTGGCCCTGCAACTCTGGTCAATAGTCTCAAGTGTCCCTTGAGAGACAAAATTCTTCTTTGCCAGACGGTGAGTTCCAAGACATCCACCGGCAACATCAAGGACAGTGGTGTTGAAGGCACTCCACAATTCTTCTGGACCTCCCAAAGCACCCAGACCCCCCAAATCTCCACTCAGCTTG
>NC_140964.1:3103232-3111732 GCF_056783735.1 Eptatretus burgeri | reverse complement strand
CGACCAGGAGGCCTGAGTCAAGAGCCATTCAATCCTCCAACACGTCGTCGGCTAGACCAGGCCGCAGTGGAGGCCGGACAACCAAGGGAGCCAATCGGAGCTCGGGGGTAAGGGCACAGACATCCAAGGTCGCCGAACCAGGACCTAGCGAGTCACCACGAGGGGGCCAGGTAGCCCGCTCGGTCTCTCGGAGCCCCTTCGGTCATCCCGGCTCCGAGCAATTATAAAGGCTCACGAGCGCGGTTCTTTCTTTCTTGGGTTTTGCATGAAAGTCTGTGGCGCCTTGTCCGTAAGTAACAAACTGTTAAGTGCCTGTACATTACATGATAGAACTCGGCTGGAGGCTTTTTGCTCGTGTCCTGCCCATTCCCCCATTCAAATGCATATGTGCATTTACAAATAAATGTCCCCATTTTTAATGTTAATCTGCTCGTTGTGTCACTTTCTGCCATTGACTGCCATGGTGCGTTCGGGATATTAGCTGGCTGATTATAAGCCAATAAAACGTACATCTGGTCCGACGGGACTTGGCGATAAAAAACCGCTTGGCAATCGCATACGGAATGAGCTCCTTAAGCGGCTCTTTTTCGTGCAGGTCCCGTCGAGGTATAAACTCCCGGCATTTCTGTCCACCCGAATAATTAGGTACATCGACAATTCGGCGATCGACCCTGTAGCGCGTGGACAGAAGAGTTGGTTGGTTTATGGTGTGTTAAAAACACCCGTAGCTGGGTTCCGGTGTTGATCCGGAAGCTGCGACTAGATTGCTCGTTCGGTGGGCGCGTGCGGCCGCAATTGGGCTCAGGCAGTCGTCCATACGCCGAATGGGTGAAAATCTACAACAATATATATATATATATATATATATATATATATATATATATATATATATATATATATATATATATATACATATATATATATATATATACATATATATTGTTGTGGTTACCAGATTCGCAAACCACCATTCAGGTCCCTTAGGTGAGGTATCTCGGTAAGTGCATGTGTAGTTAGGCCCAAACCCGTTGTCTAGTGTGAATACATGTCATTTATGCGAGCTGCGACTCTTCAGGATAGCCGTTTTTCTTTTACTATCTTTATTTTGGACCGACCGCCATGATCACAACCACAACATCAACCACCAACCACAACGCCGCTTCACCACAACCGCCACGACCTTCCCGTCACACCTCGCAACCGTAGCATCGCCACCGTTCTTGCCCCGATGTGGGTACCGGTGTTGGACTCATGCAGAACGCGCGTCGAACAGCGTGTACAAAATCACGGATTTTGTGCTTCAAAAACGGATCAAAAACGACACACGCCCACTTTTTGCCGTCCAATCGGTGAGCGAGGGGCGAATTGGGCCCGCCCGCAGGGCGATCGATATATGCAAATTTGTGGGTCAAAAAGCGTTCACGGCCACTGTTTCTCGGGCCAATGGGGAGCGAGGTGAAAGGTCAAAGGGAGGGGGTCAAAGGCGAAGTTACGGGGGGATAAAAGGACGGTGTTCGTCAGTCAGAAGAGAGTCGCAAACGAGAACGAGAAGGAGTCGAGAACGAGAAGGAGTCGGAACGGAGGGGACGAGTGTGGAAGACTGGAGCCCGAAGCCTGCAGTGGCTGGAGAAGCTGAAGAGAGTCGGACGAGGGGGTGCTCGCGTCGGTGCCAGGAGCTGCACGCCCGAGGGAGGCCGGCAGCGCGACCTGGCCGAGGTGGAGACGCACACCAGGGATAATAAAGATCCTCTATACCCCGAGCATCAGCAACCCCTCCTGTTTCCCCCCGCGCTGAGATAGTGCGACCAAGGGGGCCCCGTTCCCACCCCCTGCCAGGCACTGTCCACGAGGCCCGCGGGTTGCGGGGCCATCGCCGCTCCGCGTCTCATCACCAGACGGGTAGGCCCGACCCGGTCTCGGCCTCAGGCCGCCTCATTCTTGAGGTATTTCTTTTCCTTGGTTTTGGGTATGTGTTGTCGGCGCCGTCTGTGAAGTAGAATTGTATAAGTGTTGCCGTGTGCTCGGTAGTCGGTATTAGCTCTGCACTGTGTTTTCGCTTTTATATTTGCTTTTTGTGTAAATGGAATTGTGTTTTCTTTTTTTTGTGTGCTTTTGGTGGAATTGAATTTGTGTGCTTCCCGTGTGCCGCGAATAAATGTGCTTTATTGTTGAACTGTTCTCCCGCTTCGCTTCGTCTTTTCCTCCATTGAATCCCCATCTTGCTTCACGTAAAGGGTTGGTAGTGGGCTGAATACGCCCGATAATTAATCGAACCGTCGAGGTCGACGATAACACCGCTCGGTTATTCTGATAGTACGGAACGGGTCGCTTAAGTGGCCCGTGTCCGAAGTCGACCTGCGGCGAGGTGCGATCGCCCGGTCTACCCTCCGCGTGGGTACTTAGGTAGGTCGAATTTGGCGAGCAACCCTATCCCACGCGGGGGCTGATTGGCTCGATCGCGGTGAGACCGAAAGGTCCACCCGTGACTGGTTCCCGGCGTTAGTCCGAGAGGGTCACGACTGGATTGTCCGTCCGGTGGGCGACGTGCCGCGATTCGAGTTACGTGGCCGTCAGCACGCCGGCGGGCGCGAATCCGCAACAATATATATACATATATATATATATATATATATATATATATATATATATATATATATATATATATATATATATACATATATATTGTTACGAATTTGGAAGCTTTCTGCACACAACAGCCAGGTCCTAAAGATCAGTTATATCGGTAAGTATGTGTTTCGAGGAAGGGTCCCGTCATATGTTTAATGGGTGATTAAGTGTACGTGCGCTGCGCAGTTATTTTCTTAGCTCGAGAATTTATATCTACAAAAATAACACTATGGACCATTCTCCGCACGATGGCGTGTCGAACACGCATGTGGGCGGAGTTCCCTCAGTCACGAAGTTCTGACTCCACGCTTCGGCCAATCGGAAGGATGCGAGTGCGTTTGCCGCCTTTCAGCCAATGGGCGCAAAGCCAGCTCCAAGAGAAGCAGAGTCTCTTTGGGGGGCGGGGGATCGAGACACCCCGACACGCCCCCAGACCAATCACGGGGAGAAGACCGATTTCCCCCGCCGAATGAGGGGTGCGGTGATGTGATACATGTTCCCCCCCCCCCCGACCCCAGGGTAGAAGAAATAGACGGGACGGCGCAGTCATCTCGTGGCTGGTCTCGTCTTGTCGCAGTGATCCCTCGCCTCGTCATTATTCGAGCTGGTTGGCGTCCGCGGCTGAATCCTTGGTCCCACGGTGCCTGGTATATCGGCGTGGGTTCGAGTCCCGCCACCGAACAAGATAAACATTACCGCACGAGGCGGGCAGGTGCAAGAACAGGCTCTTCCCTCAGCTCATCTTCCCTCCCGAGCTGAAGGGCACAATAAAGAGCAACCGGCTCCATCTAGTGTGTGTGTGTGTGTATGTATGTGTGTGTGTGTGTGTGTGTGTGTGTGTGTGCGTGCGTGCGTGCGTGCGTGCGTGCGTGCGTGCGTGCGTGCGTGCGTGCGTGCGTGCGTCACCAGTCCGATAAGTAGACACTGCTTAAGTATCTCGCCTTGTACATTGACTGCATATTCGTGAAAACTCTGCTCTGCGTTCCCCTCCCCAATTATTGTTGTTAATATATTCCCCTCTTGCTGAATGTACCAGCTCCTTTTTTGTCATTTCTGCCATTGGTTTGCCATGGTGTGCATTTGGGATTAGGAAGGCCGTTGCCGTAGTTGTACATTTGGACCGACGGGCCTCGGTAACCATCTGCTCGGGTTACACACGGTTCGATCATGGTAACGGCTCGTTCCGCTCGAGGCCTGCCGAGAGTGTGAATTCCCCAGTAAGCTTTGCCGCGTGGGTGCTTAGGTATATTGAAGTTGGCAATTAACCCTACTCCACGCAGTCGAATTATTGGCGATTCATGGTCCTGAAAGGGACCCGTACCTTCGGAATTATCCGAGGGTCACGACCTAAATTCCGGTGTGTTCGGTGGAGCCGACTCTACTGCTCCCCCTGGTGGTCATGCTCGCCACCGAGACCTGGCCCCACAACAGTGTGTGTGTGTGTGTGTGTGTGTGTGTGTGTGTGTGTGTGTGTGTGTGTGTGTGTGTGTGTGTGTGTGTGTGTGTGTGTGTGTGTGTGTGTGTGTGTGTGTGTGTGTGTGTGTGTGTGTGTGTGTATATATATATATATATATTATCGAGACCCGTGCACATGCACGGGATAGCAGTACAACATAGCTGGTAACAGAAGACAGACCGTACATGGGGAATGACAAAAATACGCATTGTGCAAAATGCAAGTGGTACTATGGAACGCCAAGACTTCCCAAACATTGTCGGCATGTCCGCTAAGTGCCACAGCAATTTCATAGGGATCGTGTGACGGCGAGCCGAGTTTTTAGTGTGCAAGCTTGGTATTATAATAGAGAGATAGATACATATATATATATATATATATATATATATATATATATATATATATATATATATATATATATATATATATATATATGTGTATAGGTGCTACACGATACACATTTACATAGAGAATTTGTGTCCACTCCCCCTCACTCCAGCAAGACCACCGGTAAAGATAAAAACACCCCAATACATTAATTATGGTTATGCTGTCCTTTGGAGCAAGTCTGGATGTAATTGGGCCAGAACTGATGGAGGAGTAGTGCGACAAACAAACAAACCCATAAACACTGGTCTGTGAATTATTGTAAGGATTAACACTTAAGCTTTGTTTATATATTCCTATTTATTGTATATTTTGTTTTGTTGCACATCCTTTTTACCTCATTATAATCTCTTAATTGTTGGCAGCAAAATAGTCAGTTATTTCTATTTTCCCCTGATGCAGGTTTTCTCCAATGTAGTGGTTTCACCTTTTGGATTCTACTTGTTTTTGTATGCATAGTCAATGCCCATGGAAGAGCTCGATCACAGAACGGATCAGGATGCAACATAGCAAAAGGAACAGCAGAAGAAGAAAGGGAGAATGTCCAACAAGTCCGAGGGAGAAAATAGACCGAGACAGACAAGCAAGGGATGTGGGTAAGAACGAGTGGTAGGGGAGAATGCAGAGTAGGTGGACAAGATGGGTACAGATGCAAAATTTGGGAGAGGTGGGGAGCTGTTCAACGTGAAGAAAATATCATGGTTTTTGATGGGGGGGGGGGTGATGTGAAATGGTGTGAACAGCTGTCTTGAAGACCTCGAGGGAAGAATGATATTGAAGAGAATATGGAAGTTGGTTCCACAGGCAGGAAAAAAAGGGGAACAAATGAGTGGAGGTGAGCAGTGGTTCTGGATTTTGGTAGGAGAGAGCAGACAGTGCAAGAACAGAAAGGAGGCATAAGAAGACAGAGACCATGGCCCTGTCGGCATGGGAAATTAATTGGCCTGTAGATAGCTTCATCACCTGAGATTCGAATGATCTTAAAGACCTTGATTTGCAGAGCATCAAGCTGAGCAATGTGTAAGGCAGGGGCACCAGCCCAGAGGGGAGAGCAGTATTCCATCAAGCTGTGGAGATGAACAAGATTGAAGAGAGTGTGGAAGTTGGTTCCACAGTTGGGGAAAAAGAGGAACAAATGAGTGTAGGTGAGCACTGATTCTGGATCTTGGTAGTTTCACTATGAGGGGTTGCTGGTAGACCACATGCATCCTGCAGATACCTTGGATGGGGAGTAGGAGAGGGACAAAGCATGGAGAGAGTAGACAGTGCAAGACCAGAAATGAGGCATAAGAAGACAGAGAGACCACCGACCTGTCGGCAATGGTGAATTGATAGGCCGATAGACGCATCTTCATCGCTTGAGATTCCAATGATCTTGAAGGCCTTTGTTTCCAGAGTGTCTCGCTGAGCAATGTGTTAGGCAGGAGCGCCAGCCCAGAAGGGAGAGCAGGGTTCCATCAAGCTGCAGATCAAAGCCTTGTATGTGGATAGGAGCTCAGGTGCACAAAGGAAGAACCTTGCATGATAGAGGATGCCCAGTCAGTGTTTGGCTTTGAAGTCCAACTTTGAAATGTGGCTTGCCCAAAAGAGATCATGGCTGAGAGTGAGACCCAAGAGTTTGAGTGACAACTTCTTTCGGTACAGTCCTTTCAGAGAGAGAGAGAGACAGACAGAGAGAGACAGAGGCAGGATTCCTCAGGGTTAAAAGACATATTCCAAGTGTTTGACCAGTTTGTGATTTTGTCAAGGTCTGAAGAGAGGGAAGAGGCTGCTGCCTGTCTGTCAAGGATGAGAGATGTCAGATAGAGAGTGGACTCATCAGCAAAAAGATAAAGAGGATTTTCCAGAGAGTAGGAGAGATCATTGATGAAGATTAGGAATAGAACTGGATCCAGAAAATTGCTTTGGGCCACTTCAGCCTCGACATGGAGAGGAGAAGAAAGGATCCCGTTGAGAGCCACACGTTGGCTCCGAGAGTGGAGGATGTTGAATAATGAACAATTTTTTCTAGGATATATAAAAGCCTTCTTTAAATAATCAATTCCTGACTTTTCTTCTGCTGCATTATTATTGTTTGTCATCTTCCCACATGCTTATCAATAACTTTTTCCTCCTGATGTTTGAATCTGTGTTGATGCAACATCTATTTGCGACAAGACACAAAACTCAGGGAGGGTTCTTGCATCCCAGAGCACACGATCCTTTCAGATGGCTCAAAAAGTTATTCCAGGTATTAACACCGGTGTTAAAAATTTACAAGGTGTCTTTCAAAAGGAGCAAGCCATTGTGTGCTGGTATGCTGGCCAAATTTCCAACACGACATAATCCCTTTGAAACGAATCCTCGTTTAAATGAATCTTTAGTAATTGACAGGAAAAAAGTGGAAACTAAAATAATAATATTTTAAAATATATTTTATTGTCATATTTTGTGATCTTTTTGTCGAATTTGTCAAAAACATTAATCATTTTGTGTCTGCTCTTTACATCAAGCAATTGAAGCAGTGGTGAAAGCACATATTGCATTGTATTTTATTTTGTTTTGGAAACTTAAACAACAACACCTCCTCCTTTCACAAAAAAAAAAATTCTAATGGTATTTACAACATTTATCTGGTATTTCATAAAACTTTCCTTCCAATTTCCTTCTATTTGTCTGTCTGTCTCACTGTTAAAATGAATGATGAAATTACTTTTGGGTTCGTGTAGTTTAACCCTTCTTTGACATGCCACAGCAAAAGCCAACAACAATCAAAATCCCCAGCCCTGACACAGGCAGGATACATTATTAAAAAGGTCAATATAAACAGAAGAAGACCAGCCAGACACAGTACAGCACCGACAGGAAGATTTCCTCCATCGATCACTCAAAATGCCATCCCCACCTCGTTACCCGCACACCTTCACCAATCCCATCCCCTCCCACCATCTCCCCAACCCCTTCCACTCCCAGTCCAGCTGTCTGAAAAAGCCTCAAAGTGATAACAAGCGTTCGCAGTCACACCTTGTATCTTAACAAGTGCTAGTTTCAGATTTTGCACCAAAATCCTGAGTCATGTAAATTAACAGCAGGACGCAACTCTTGCAGTTATCTTCAAGACGAGATTGTGGAAGTAAAGGAACAAACGGTTTTTTTTTTACCTTTACCTGTACTTGTACAACATACATTTTTCCAGCCAATCGAGAAACCTTTCCTGCATTTTTTTTTAACATTCCCTACATTAATTCCTGAAGGTGCGGCTCGATGCTACCCTCGGCTTTATCTCCTGGCCTTTTGCTGGCTTTCTGGCCTGATGTTTTCAAAATGAACAGTCGATGTAGAACACATCATCACCACGTGTCCTCCTTTGGGAATGTCCAACTTCTGTGATAGAAAAGACCAAACCAGACAATCTCATGGGGTCTATTCACAGTACTGCATCATAATGATTGCCATTTCACCCGCTGCTGTGCTAGTTGTGTCCAAGCTGTCATTAGCTGGGCGTGTTTTCACCAAATAGGCTTGTAGGAAAGGGGGCTTTCCACTACACTTCGGATGGAGTGATCAGCTTGACTACATAGATTCCTCCTTCAACCAGCATATTTACATGGCAGCTGGTCACGTGATGCTTTTGAGGGTTGGTAAGGCAGAGACGTGTGTGTGCGTGCGCGTGTGCATGCATACACTCACATGCACATCTGCACTTTAGACAGAGGAGGAGATGCGGGTGATAGAGCGATGTGTAGGTGGACTGAGAACGCTTCAGGCAGAGGGAATTCTCTGCAGATTAATCCTGTTTGTACTGTACAGCAGTACAGGGTTATACTTTAAAATAATGGTTGAACTCACTTTTATTCCAGAAGGAACTTACACGAAATCAGATATAAAAGTACAGCTGAAAAAATATAATAAAATCAGGCTTACTCCAAGCTTTCAAGCAGTGTTTCTGTTTTGTATCCCCCCCCCCTCCACCTCCACCTCCCCACACTCCTTCCTCCCTTCCCCAAAATGCACCCAACCTGAGAGTGTGTTCTCTCTGTCTCTCTCTGT
>NC_140964.1:3090732-3098232 GCF_056783735.1 Eptatretus burgeri | reverse complement strand
CAGTATAATGTACAGCTCACTGCAGCATGGTACGGTATACAGTACAGCTCACTGCAGCATGGTACGGTATAATGTACAGCTCACTGCAGCATGGTACGGTATACAGTACAGCTCACTGCAGCATGGTACGGTATACAGTACAGCTCACTGCAGCATGGTACGGTATACAGTACAGCTCACTGCAGCATGGTACGGTATACAGTACAGCTCACTGCAGCATGGTACGGTATACAGTACAGCTCACTGCAGCATGGTACGGTATACAGTACAGCTCACTGCAGCATGGTACGGTATACAGTACAGCTCACTGCAGCATGGTACGGTATACAGTACAGCTCACTGCAGCATGGTACAGCGTACAGTACAGTTCACTGCAGCATGGTACAGCGTACAATACAGGTCACTGCAGCATGGTACAGTATACAGTACAGGTCACTACAGCATAGTATACAGTACAGCCAGAATCACTTGGCCGAAGTTAAAGACCCCACGGTGTTCTTGGCGAAGAATAGTGAATCGGCGAGTTATCGCCGGCATCCTGAACAAATTACCATTTCCTGTCCTTACCTACAGGGGGCACTGCATCAGCAGCGCCACCATATCCTCAGCCTGTCAGCCAATGATGCCACTCATCGTCTTGTGCTGTATAAGAAAGAAGAAGCAGACGACATACAGGTCACATTCAACCTGTTCAGTACAGGTTCAGGTGTAGCCGTGTAGGTGTAGTGTAGTGTAGTATAGTATAGTATAGTATAGTATAGTATAGTATAGTATAGTATCGTATAGTATCGTATAGTATCGTATAGTATCGTATAGTATCGTATAGTATAGTATAGTATAGTATAGGTGTAGTATAGTACAGGTATAGTATAGTACAGGTCACTCCACACCTCGTGCAATTCGGAAAGCATTGGCAAAGGTGGTTCAAGACCCGCCCCGAATGGATCACAGCTAATCCTTAATTGGCTCGCTTGGGCACGAAATGAAGGTGAGTGGTGATTGAAGCGCATTCTCACCTGAACTCACCTGCGAATTGCTTTGGGACACAGTTTTTTCGGTGCGAAGCAGAATGTTCCCTTTGGTGGAAATGCTGAGGGACATCGTCCATGAATAACAGAATAGGCATATTGTACTTGCATCGTCCAAGGCACAGTTGGAGATCCTACGGAGGACATCTGGGAGATAAGTGGGCGGGGGTTGGGGCTAATTAAAGTCCATCCCGGTGGATTCTCCATCTCATCCACCAGACCACCACGACCCTGTGCCAATGAAGCAAATGATGCGCAAAACGTTTTTATTATGATCTGAGCCTCGGAGAAACAAAATCAGTGGTGCTGCATTGGGGAGTACACCGTCCTGTGGACCACATGTTGCACTGTCCCCCCTGTGATAGGGGAAACAACCGATGGTTATCTTTCACATGGATGCATCGTGAAGCGAGTACCCTCGTCACATTTCAAAATGTGTGTGTGTGTGTGTGTGTGTGTGTGTGTGTGTGTGTGTGTGTGTGTGTGTGTGTGTGTGTGTGTGTGTGTGTGTGTGTGTGTGTGTGTGTGTGTGTGTGTACATGTATATCAAAACATATACACATTTATATACACTGATGAGCCAAAACATAATGACCACTGACACGTGAAGTGAATAACATCGATTATCTTGTTACAATGGCACCTGTCAAGGGGTGGGATATATTAGGCAGCAAATAGTGGGGCGGCTAAGCCCAAATATTCAAAAGAATTGTGCATTTTGTGATACAAGCACCAAATTTGGCACAAATGTACATTAATATGTTGCGAACATTTTCAGATATTGGGCCACTTGAAATTCTCTCTTTATGTCCGCCATATTGGATTTCAAAATGGCCGCCACTTGAAATCTACATTTGCTATTATCTCTGGACGTAATGCAGCTATTAACTTGATTCTGGTATCTAAATGTGTTTTTGGGGGCAAGGAATCCAATGGTAGTGGCCATGATCCGGCACTCACACATGATCCCACACAGTGGCCATGATCCGGCACTCAATGGACGTCGTGAAGAATGCTGTGGAACACCTGAATCCTGGACAGACACCAGTGGTCACCGTTGATCAGCCACTGTTTGCTTTTGCCAAGCAGATACAGTGGAAGTGGCCAGAGAGCTATGGTGAAGACCAGATAGTGGTGATGTTTGGTGGCCTCCACATTGAGATGGCGGCACTGAGGACACTGGGGGACTGGCTGAAAGAGAGTAGTTGGGTGCAAGCACTTGTGCAAGCCGAGATTGTGACAGCAGGGACAGCAAACTCATTCCTGCGAGCATCCCATGTCTTGCGCACAAGAAGAGCACATCAAGTGACTGCAGCAGCACTGTACATCCTGCAACACCGTGCCTACAACCTCTACTGTCTGGGAGAAACCAGGGATGCAGAGGACCTTCCGGAGTTTGAAGACTGGTGTTGCCAGAGAGGAGAAGACATCCCCCAGTTTCACGACTGGGCAACCGTGCTGGAACTAGAACTGTTGGTTCTAGTGTATGTGCGTTCTCTCAGGCAGGGATCGTTAATGATGTACCTCGATGCTCTGACAGAGCTGGTCCCCTGGTTCCATGCACTGGATCACACCCACTATGCTAGGTGGATACCAGTGCACCTGAAGGACATGGCCGAACTCACCATCAAACACCCAGATGTAGCCAGGAAATTCAGGGAAAGCCACTTCACCGTTCAGAAAACACAGAGGGTGTTCTCTTCAATCCCGATTGACCAGGCACATGAGCAGAATAATGCCTGCATCAAAGGAGACTGTGGAGCAGTTGGGCTCTGACAACCCTGGTGCCCTACGTCGCTGGATGGTTGCAGGACCAGAAGTTGCCAGGGTGATCGAAGAATTCCAGGATGAGAACCAACACTGGAGACGGCAAACAGCAGACACACGTCATCATAATCAGACGCCAAGTGTACAGGCCTCATTTGTGAAAGATGTTCGCTCTCGTCGGTGTCATAGAGGAGATGGGCAACCCATTCGAGGAGGAGAGTCAGGATGTAGTCAAACTGGACACAAAGGAGATCGCAGATCCTGCTGCTGTGGAGACCGTGATGAATGCCAAGAGGATTGGCCAAGAGCAGTTCGAGGCTTTCACCAGAGAGTGTCTGTTGGACAGAACAAAGGCAGTGGACGCACCCATTCCTCGTAACAAGCTGAAGGTGTTCAGCACTTCCACTCCAAGAAGCCAGAGCGCTGGTCAGCAACAGCTCGCCTCCATCAAGAATGACCGTGAACTCTTCGCACGTCTGTACATTGGCTGCCAGACGAGGGATGGAAACCTTGAGGAGTTCTTTTGTCACGAGAATCAGGCATGTCCTCCTGCATTGTCTGATGGTGGAAGCCTCTGCACTGGTACCAAGAATGATCTCCTCACATGCTTGGAAGAAGTCTCTGATGCAAAGACAGAGACTCCTGTCACGACCTGTATTGTGCTTGATGGAGCAGCCATCGTCAAGATGCTGAAGCCGGCTGCATCAAAGACCTTTGAAGAGTATGCACAACAGATCTTCATCCCATATATGTCCACGAAGCTGAAAACAGTGTCACGCCTGGATCTGGTCTGGGATACTTACCTTGCTGATTCACTGAAAGGTAGGACACGTGCAAAGCGGGGACAAGGTGTGCAGAGACGTGTGGTGGCTGCCGCAGCCATACCAGGAAACTGGCAGAACTTCCTACGAGTGGACAGCAACAGGACCGAGCTGTTCAGATTCCTCTCAGCAACTCTCATGGAATGGTTTGACCAGGAGGACAAGCAACTCGTCATTACTGATGGAGAGGCAGTGCTCAGCAAGCCACTACTGCCAGATCTGACCTCACTCGCCCCATGTAACCATGAAGAAGCTGACAGTCGGATGTTGCTGCATGCATCTCATGCAGTCTAGCATGGACACCATGCAATACTCATCCGGACTGTAGACACCGATGCTGTGGTGCTGGCAGTGTCCCTGGCACAGGAGTTGCAACCAGAAGACAAACTGTGGCTGGCATTCGGAACAGGCCAGAGTTTCCGATACCTCGCAGCACACGAAATAGCAGCTGGATTGGAACGAGAGAAGGCTCGTGCACTGCCAATGTTCCACACTCTAACTGGATGCGACACTGTGTCTAATTTTCATTGACATGGCAAGAAGACTGCGTGGGCAGTCTGGACGGTACTGCCAGAACTCACTGAGGCGCTGCTGCTGCTGTCCTCTGCACCTCGTGACATACCAGACGATGCAATGCGCATCAGCGAGAGGTTCGTGATCCTGTTGTATGATCGAACCAGCAAATGCACAGACATTGACAAGGCCAGGAGGAAACTCTTCGCAAGGAAGAACAATGTGCAGCTCATCCCTCCAACGAAGGCAGCTCTGGAGGAACATGTCAAGAGGGCAGTGTATCAAGGTGGACATCTGTGGGGTCAGATACTGCTGCCAGCACCAGAGCTCCCTCCACCAACCAACTGGGGTTGGTCAAGGACTGGAGAAGGACAGTACACACCTTACTGGACCAGGCTAACTGAGGCAGCTTACAGCTGCATTGAGCTGGTTTCTTGCAAGTGCAAGAAAGGGTGTGTGAGGCGCTGCAAGTGCAAAAAGGCTGCCCTTCAGTGCACAGCCCTCTGTGTGTGTGAAGGGGACCGCACATGACTATGAGTCAACAACATACATGTACTTGTGGCAATGCTGAACTTGTTAACATGACACTGTTTATGTACACGTATCTTCAGTACCGGTATATACCTAGCCTCAGATACCAGTACACCTAGCCTCAAATACTAGACCATGTAGCATGTCAGTATTATACCTAAGACATTTACAGAACTAAGACATTCTTTTCAAAGTATTGTGTTGAATCCAATATTTGCCTGGATAATTTCCAAATAAAATTATATAACAGACTGTGATAGATAATATTAAGTTGAAAATGGTACCATTGGATTCCTTGCCCCCAAAAACATACATTTAGATACCAGAATCAAGTCAATAGCTGCATTACGTCCAGAGATAATAGCAAATGTAGATTTCAAGTGGCGGCCATTTTGAAATCCAATATGGCGGACATAAAGAGAATTTCAAGTGGCCCAATATCTGAAAATGTTCGCAACATATTAATGTACATTTGCGCCAAATTTGGTGCTTGTATCACAAAATGCACAACAGTTTTGCTATGCTGCTACACTAAAATGAAGTCAGTTCTTGAAGTTGATGTGTTGGATGCAGGAGAAATGAGCAGGAGTAAAGACCTGAGCGACTTTGACAAGGACCAAATTGTTATGGCCAGATGACTGGGTCAGAGCATCTCTGAAATGGCAAGACTTGTGAGGTGTGAGGCACCTCATACACCATACTCCCAATCAGCAGTGGTGAGTACCCACCGATAGTGGTCCGAGGAGGGACAAACCACAAACTGGCGACAGGCTGTTGGGCGCCCAAGGCTCATCGATGCGCGAGTGCAACGAAGGCTATCCCGTCTGGTCTGAAGCGACAGAAGGTCTACTGTGGCACAAGTCACAGAAAATTTTAATGGTGGTCACGGGAGGAATGTGTCACAATCCACAGTGCATCGCACCCTGCTGCGTGTGGGGCTGCGTAGCCGCAGACCGGTCAGAGTGCCCATGATGACCCCCGTCCACCGTCAAAAGCGCCCACAATGGGCACGTGAGTGTCGGAACTGGACCTTGGAACAGTGGAAGAAGGTCGCCTGGTCCAATGAGTCCCGTTTCATTTTAGATCACGTGGATGGCCGTGTACATGTGCGCCGTTTACCTGGGGACGTGATGGCACCAGGATATAATGTAGGAAGACGACAAGCCGGTGGAGGAAGTGTGATGCTCTGGGCAATGTTCTGCTGGGAAACCCTGGGTCTGGCCATTCAAGTGGACATCAATTTGACACGTGTCACCGACTTAAACATCGTTGCAGACTCGGTACACCCCTTCATGGCAATGGTATTTCCTGATGGCAGTGGCCTCTTTCAGCAGGATAATGCGCCCTGCCACACTGCACACATTGTTTGGGAATGGTTTGAGGAATGTGATGAAGTGTTCAAGGTGTTGTCCTGGCCTCCAAATTCTCCAGATCTCAATCCGATTGAGCATCTGTGGGCAGGGCCGGATTAAGGTCTTCGTCGGCCAAGGCCCTTGAGATTTCGTAGGCCAAATTCAAGAGTGACCAAAACGACGATTTTGAACATGAAATTTAATCGGAACAGACTGCGGCAAATGGCGATTTGTCTGACTTTCAAATATACAAGTGTCTGTAAAATCCAATTTGGCTTCGAAATTGAGAAACAAACGATACAGAAAACAAATTCGGAGGAATGTATGTATATTCAATTACCACCCTGCTGAAACACTTTCTTTCGTGCCTTTTGGTTGGACATGCGCACCTGCTCCACGGTCGACCGAAGACAATTTTTCACGCCCTTTAGTGTGCTGAAGGAGCATTCACCCTCGCAGCTCGTAGCAAACATCGAACAATATATTCGGAGGGCAACAAAAATATTGGGGAATGTCTGTGTCAAATTGTTGTGAATAATGTACTTGAGCATGTCCGATGCATCGATGAACTTGGAGTCTCTCTATCGAGTGCAGCCTGTGGCTGCTGGTTGTATCATTGGTTGGGACGCAGCTATGCCGCTGATGCAGTGTCCCCCTTACCAGTACACTGGTACTCATTTTGCCGACCTCGGAAGGATGACAGGCTGAGTCAACCTTCCGGTGTATTTTAATTCAGTGGCCAACGGGGCTTGAACTCAGGACCCTAGGATCCCAAGCCGCCACCCTAACCACTAAGCCAACACCAGGCTGACTTGGAGTATTTCGAGCAAAGTTCTATTTCCTGAACTATGTCCATTTCAACGTCAGCAGAGTACGCTGAGACCAGTTTCTCCGCTCTGCGAGAGAGTGTATCAAGGTCGAGGCTGTTGGCCGTGGGGATGAATCCAAACAGATCCGTGATTTTCTGATAGCTCTCTCTTCTCCTATGGATTTCTGTCAGAAGGTGATTGAGTATGGAGAAGTAGGTCTCAACTCTGAACTTCTCCCTGCCAGATTTTGGGGTTTCTTCTTCCTCGTCATATTCATCGAAGGTCTTCTTTCACTTCTTGACCCGACGATTATCATCAGCGTAAATGATGGACTCAACCATCTTTTTGGCACTGTCCTCAAAAGCATCGAATCTTTCATTGTTTTGAAGTGACTCGATGTATTCATTGAGGGTGTCATAATGCTGCTTAACCGCTCCGACATCTATTCCAGGTTGTTGGAGACATCTGTTTACTCCATCAATGTTTCCAAGTAGATCAGACCAGACTGTGCACATGATTGCTGTTTCGGTCAGTTCCATCTTCTCAGCCAATGCTTTGGCTTCCAGTCTTACTGACGGCGTGTCTTTAGGGCGCTCAGCTATCTTCATTAGCGCCTTCTTTATATCCTTGTAGGTTACGGAAAACGGTTTCCAAGCGTCCGTGCAAGCTGACCACCTCG
>NC_140964.1:3060732-3085732 GCF_056783735.1 Eptatretus burgeri | reverse complement strand
CCTGTTTCCCCCCGCGCTGAGATAGTGCGACCAAGGGGGCCCCTTTCCCACCCCCTGCCAGGCCCGCGGAGTGAGGCGCCATCGCCGCTCCGCGTCTCATCACCAGACGGGTAGGCGCGACCCGGTCTCGGCCTCAGGCCCGCCTCATTCTTGGGGGTATTCTTTCCTTGGTTTTGGGTATGTGTTGTCGGCGCCGTCTGTGAAGTAGAATTGTATAAGTGTTGCCGTGTGCTCGGTAGTCGGTATTAGCTCTGCATTGTCTTCGCTTTTATATTTGATTTTTGTGTAAATGGAATTGTGTTTTTTCTGTGTGCTTTTGGTGGAATTGAATATGTGTGTTTCCCGTATGCCGCGAATAAATGTGCTTTATTATTGAACTGTTCTCCCGCTTCGCTTCGTCATTTCTCCCATTGAACCCTCATCTTGCTTCACGTAAAGGGTTGGTAGTGGGCTGAGTACGCCCGATAATTAATCGTACCGTCGAGGTCGACGATAACACCGCTCGGTTATTCTGATAGTACGGAACGGGTCGCTAAGTGGCCCGTGTCCGAAGTCGACCTGCGGCGAGGTGCGATCGCCCGGTCTACCCTCCGCGTGGGTACTTAGGTAGGTCGAATTTGGCGAGCAACCCTATCCCACGCGGGGGCTGATTGGCTCGATCGCGGTGAGACCGAAAGGTCCACCCGTGACTGGTTCCCGGCGTTAGTCCGAGAGGGTCACGACTGGATTGTCCGTCCGGTGGGCGACGTGCCGCGATTCGAGTTACGTGGCCGTCAGCACGCCGGCGGGCGCGAATACCGCAACACTGGTGTCAGGAGTGGGATACAAATTCATCGCCCTCCTCGCGGCACTGGTATCGGAGAACAGGAAAACGGGCTCTCCTGTCTCCGGCTAAATTCACGGGAATCGGTCCAGGGGTGAGAGAAACGACCCCCGATTCCCTCCAAATTACGAGCGAGCAAATTAACCCTTCACGAGAAGCAAGATGGCGTCTCAAGGCGAGCGGGAGCCGGGGGTATTAGAAATGGATGTAGAATGTGTAGGATCCATGGTCCAGGATGGAATCCCCGTGCAGGAAATGTTGATTGTGCAGGAACACGGACTCGCCCAACTGAACCCAGAACCTGAAATGGGTGCGGCAGCGGCCGCAGTGTATGACACTTCCCCCCCCCCCCTCTCCACCAAAACCCTTCCCCAACCCTTGCCGAAACGGCTCAGCTGAGCGCATCCAACATGGCCCAGCTATGCGCCATGCTGGCGGCAATGAACAAACAAATGATCGAAAAGATGGATGCGAATACAAATGAAGTGAAAACGACGATGGATGCGAATACACAGCAAATGAGGGAAGAGATGAAAAAGCTGCGGGGTGAGACGCAGAACATGGGCCGATGCCTGCAGGCGGGCATGAAGGCCGTGACAAAGGAAATAATAGTTGAGTCAAGGGAGGTAAAGGGTGAAGAGTTGGCAGAGACACGGGAGATAGAAAAAATAGAGGAAAGACTACACGAGGAAGACGGGGTAAGTGACGCACACACACACACACAGAGGTAGTGGAGGATAATGGGGGTGAGCTGGCGGACTGGGTAGAGACCCAGTGCGAGCACCTGGATGGCCTCCTCCAGGAACGAGGGGAGGGAGTATGCCCCCTCGAGGCGAGTCACGACCAGGTGAGTTCGGTCGTGTTCTGCGAGGTTGAGGGGAGGAGTGCTGTGGACGGGTGCACGGAGAGCTTGGGGGGTATAGAGGCCCCGGAGACCCTTGTGGGGACACGGATCCCCAGTGTGGTTGTCCCTGTGTGTGTGGTGCAAGGTGTGAGTGCGGCACCGTGTGTGGAAGCGACCCCGTGTGTGAGTGGTGTGGTGGCGATGGTGCCAGAGCGCGTGCTTCCCAGCACGCCGTGTGTGGATGAGGCACCGCGGGTGAGTGCCCCCGCGTGTGTGGATGAGGCACGGAGTGCGAGTGAGGCACCGCGGGTGAGTGCCCCCGCACGCGTGAGTGAACGGCCGTGTGCAAGGTCGCTGTGTGCCAGGGAGACCGTGTGTGTGAGAGAGCGGTATGAGAGGGAGATGTCGGTTGGCATGCGGGAGCACGCAGCCGCGTCTCCCCGTGTGAATGTGATGGTGTGGACTGTGTGCGTCGTAACACGCAGGTGTGCGTGGGTTGAATGGCGACGACGGCGACATGGGAGAAACGAAAGCCGAGTAGCGGCTGTAGCTGTTTCGAGGACCGTGCCGGGTTCACCCAGCAGTGAGCACGCGGTTCGTGCTGTGCAACACACGAGACCGCCACGTGCTCGCTTGCGAGAGTGAAGTCCCGGTCCGGAAACGCCAGCGGTGGATTTGCCGATCCCGCGGACGGACAAAGTTTAGGCAGGTAAACGGATTTGGACCGGACGGGTTCTCCACGCGATCGTGTGTGTTAAGCTCCAACGGGCAAAGCACATGTGTTCGCGTGGGGAACCCCTCGAGACGTGGGGCTTGTGTTTTTTTTTATGCGCACGGTGACGTCATGGCTGCACGTGTGGTTGGAATCCGGCAGGAGTGGTATCTCTGCCGGATGGTACCGTCCAAGGAGGGACGAGGAACACGTGCAGCTGCATGACGTCACGGGCAGGTGCAAAGTGCGCGAGCTCTGAGTTGCCGAGCAGGTGCTGGGCATGAAAAAAAAAAAAAAGGGGGAAAACAAGCCTCACTTTCGGGTGCACAGGATTCCTGGGCAAAGGGTGGAAGACCCCCTTACCCTGGGCACAGGATGGAAACTAGTTAGGGGGAAGGGTTAGCTTAGTTAGACTGACTCCATGCAGGGGTAAGTCCTCATGGAGTCCGTGGAATGGATTAGGTAGAGGGATTTAGTGAGCTTTAGGTTGGGAAATAAAATGATTATTTGGAGACATGGACAGACTTATGAATGTGTAGAGGGGACGTAGCTTAGCTACGTAGTGTTAAAAGGAACGTGCTACTAGTTTAAGGGACGACGTGGGAGCACGAGTTAGTTAGGGGATGTAGTTAGAAGGATGGCAGAGTTCAGCGGTGTGTGTGTTGAAGAGTTGTGAGGTGAGTACTTGTTGAGTGAGTGAGGCCAGCGGGTCTGTGTGAGTGGAGCGAATGGGGAATGCATGGTGCGATGAGTGATTGGGGGGAGGAGTGACTCCCGCCCAAGGGACCCCGGGGTCAGAGTAAAGTGAGTTAGCTGGGTTAGTCAAATTGAAAAATGGAGGTCGTTTTGTTGTTGGTGGGAAAGTAGGCTCGAGACCCATTTGGAGGGGTGCAGGAGCCCTGTTGACGGGCTTGGGAGCGTGGCTGCGAAAGGTGAGTATCGCTGAGTGGGTACCCCGGGCACCAGGCTAGTCGGCCGCGGTAGGCCATGGGCCCATGGGGGGCCGGGATAGAGTAGTGGGCACGGGTGCGCCTGCTTGGTGCGGGGGCCCGGGGCGCCATTAGCCACGTGGGCAGTGTTGTGGGCACGGGTGACCCTCGGAAAGGGGCCCGGGAGGCCGGCCTGCCACGTGTGCGTTTCAGGGGAGGTGCCATGGGGGGCACTCCCCGGTGTTAGGGAGCTGGTAGGCTCGGAGGCAGTGTAGTGCCCGGGGGTGCCATAGCGGGAGATTCGGCAGAGGGTCGTGCCTGCCAAAGGGAGCCACGTGTCCCAGCCAGGAGACCGTGTGAGGGCACGGAGAGAAAATTGGGGGGGTGAGGCCCGAAATTGTAAGGACACCAACACAGGCGACGGGAATCTGGGTTGTTAGAACCAATAGTTTAAGCGAGAGGCGCTTGTTGAAAGCCCCGGGGTAGTTTAACAGTTAAATGGTTAGGGTAGATTAGGAGATGTACCCCTCTGCACCATCCATCCCCTCGCTGTCGTTGTGGGCCGCTGGACCCACTTTGGGTTAGATCGCCGAACTCTGGGGAGGCCATTCTGAGGCTTCGTTGGGCCTCGACACGGGACGTTAGCTCTCCCTTATTCCCCTCCAGGAAGGGAACGTAGGGGTTGGGAGTAGGCTAGGTGACAGGATAGGTTAGCCGAACAAGGACGATAAAGGGGGTTAGGGGACGATTTATAGAGGGGAAGTAAAAATAAAAACAACAAAAAAATAAGTTGGGGCTAAATTGGGGTTTGACAAATTAAGGGAGTGGGTATGTACAGTGACAGGCAAAGGCGATAGGTTGGGAGGGAGACAGGTAGGTAGGTCCGAGCCCGCCTTCCAAGTGGCCAGCACCACCGCACTCCCTCCACCAACCTCCACTGAACGGCAAAGGCTGGCCAACTTCATCGGCTGGCCGTGTTTTGCTTCAAGGCAGAGGCCGGCCAACTTCATCGGCAGCTGTTGTTTTGCTGCAAGGCCTGTGCCATCGGCTGGCCGTGTTTTACTTCAAGGCGGAGGCCGGCCAACTTCACCAGCAGCTGTTGTTTTGCTGCAAGGCCTGTGCCATCGGCTGGCCGTGTTTTGCTTCAAGGCCTGTGCCGGCTGGATCGTCGGCAGCTGTTGTGTTGCTGCAAGGCCTGTGCCGGCCGGATCATCTGCAGCTGTGGTACTTCAAGGCCTGTGCCGGCCAGTTGATCTGCGGGCTGTGTTTGCCTGCAGCGGCCTTCTTCTGCGGGCTGTGTTTGCCTGCTACCTTTGCCATGCCATGCCCACTGCCCACGTTCACCAGCCCCGTTCAATTTTTGCTTTGCCCACCCTGTTCATTTCCATGTGCGCCAGGATCCGCAAGGCAACAGTTTGCAAGCTGCAAGAACTGCCCTGTTGGCAGCTACAACACGGGCCTGCAGTGGCGGCCCGTGCACCGTGTTTGTGTTCATGCATCCATTCGTTGTGCTCATTGCGTGTGCCACTTGAGCTGGCACGGAGACTGCGTTTGTGCAGCCCATGCACCGTTGTGGTTCACTGCATTCAGTTCAAACCGTTCATGCATCCATTCGTTGTGCTCATTGCGTGTGCCACTTGAGCTGGCACGGAGACTGCGTTTGTGCAGCCCAAGCACCGTTGTGGTTCACTGAGTTCAGTTCAAAAGGGAAGGCCTTGGACTGCGCGTGAGCAGCCAGCCACGTTCCCTGTCACCTGCATTGTTTTGAGCCAGAGACTGCATGCGGGCAGCCTGGCTCCCTGTTAACTGCTTTTCTTTTGCAGAGTTCAGTGATCCTGGGCCATGGTTTAGTGTAAAATTTGTAAGTTAAGGTTAAGATGTACTGTAAATATGAGTGCGCCCCCGGCATGTCTGTCTAGCGCCGGCAATTTTATTTAAGTCGTCCGTGTGAGTGAGTTTGTTTAGGTAGTTACGCAGCCCTCAGGTTATTTATTTTGGGGACACGAATACCATGAATGTCGCACTCAGGGATCCGTAGGTAAAATGTACTAGGGGAAAACTACACATGATGGCACACGAAAATTTGACGACTCGGGACGAGTCTGTAAAAAGGGGAGGGTAGTGTTGTGGTTACCAAATTCGCAAACCACCATTCAGGTCCCTTAGGTGAGGTATCTCGGCAAGTATATGTGTAGTTAGGCCCAAACCCGTTGTCTAGTGGGAATACATGTCATTTATGCGAGCTGCGACTCTTCAGGATAGCCGTTTTTCTTTTACTATCTTTATTTTGGACCAACCGCCATGATTACCACCACAACCACAACATCAACCACCAACCACAACGCCGCTTCACCACAACCGCCACGACCTTCCCGTCACACCTCGCAACCGTAGCATCGCCACCGTTCTTGCCCCGCTGTGGGTACCGGTGTTGGATTCGTGCAGAGCGCGCGTCGAACAGCGTGTACAAAATCACGGATTTTGTGCTTCAAAAACGGATCAAAAACGACACACGCCCACTTTTTGCCGTCCAATCGGTGAGCGAGGGACGATTTGGCCCCGCCTCCAGGACAATCGATATATGCAAATTTGTGGATCAAGAAGCCTTCACGCCCACTTTTTCTCGGGCCAATGGGGAGCGAGGTGAAAGGTCAAAGGGAGGGGGTCAAAGGCGAAGCTACGGGGGGATAAAAGGACCGTGTTCGTCAGTCAGAGCTGTGTGGAAGTCTGGAGCCCGAAGCCTGCAGTAGCTGGAGAAGCTGAAGAGAGTCGAACGAGGAGAGCCCAAAGAAGAGTCCAGGGTGGAGAGTCCAGAGGCGGAGAGGCGGCAGCGGCGAAGGCAGACGAGGGGGTGCTCGCGACGGTGCCGGGAGCTGCACGCCCGAGGAAGGCCGGCAGCGCGACCTGGCCGAGGTGGAGACGCACACCAGGGATAATAAAGATCCTCTATACCCCGAGCATCAGCAACCCCCTCCTGTTTCCCCCCGCGCTGAGATAGTGCGACCAAGGGGGCCCCTTTCCCACCCCCTGCCAGACACTGTCCGCGAGGCCCGCGGAGTGAGGCGCCATCGCCGCTCCGCGTCTCATCACCAGACGGGTAGGCGCGACCTGGTCTCGGCCTCAGGCCCGCCTCATTCTTGGGGGTATTCTTTCCTTGGTTTTGGGTATGTGTTGTCGGCGCCGTCTGTGAAGTAGAATTGTATAAGTGTTGCCGTGTGCTCGGTAGTCGGTATTAGCTCTGCATTGTCTTCGCTTTTATATTTGCTTTTTGTGTAAATGGAATTGTGTTTTTTCTGTGTGCTTTTGGTGGAATTGAATATGTGTGTTTCCCGTATGCCGCGAATAAATGTGCTTTATTATTGAACTGTTCTCCCGCTTCGCTTCGTCATTTCTCCCATTGAACCCTCATCTTGCTTCACGTAAAGGGTTGGTAGTGGGCTGAGTACGCCCGATAATTAATCGTACCGTCGAGGTCGACGATAACACCGCTCGGTTATTCTGATAGTACGGAACGGGTCGCTTAAGTGGCCCGTGTCCGAAGTCGACCTGCGGCGAGGTGCGATCGCCCGGTCTACCCTCCGCGTGGGTACTTAGGTAGGTCGAATTTGGCGAGCAACCCTATCCCACGCGGGGGCTGATTGGCTCGATCGCGGTGAGACCGAAAGGTCCACCCGTGACTGGTTCCCGGCGTTAGTCCGAGAGGGTCACGACTGGATTGTCCGTCCGGTGGGCGACGTGCCGCAATTCGAGTTACGTGGCCGTCAGCACGCCGGCGGGCGCGAATACCGCAACAATATATATATATATATATATATATATATATATATATATATATATATATATATATATATATATATATATATATATATATATATATATATATATATATATATATATATATATATATATATATATATATATATATATATATATATATTGTTGTGGTTGACGAAATTCACAAACCACCATTCAGGTCCCTTAGGTGAGATATCTCGGTAAGTATATGTGTAGTTAGGCCCAAACCCGTTGTTTAGAGGGAATAAATGTCATTCATGCGGGCTGCGACTCCTCAGGATAGCCGTTTTTCTTTTACTATCTTTATTTTGGACCAGCCGCCATTATTACCACCACCAACCACGTCTCAACAGCCATCACAACAACCACCAACCACAACGCCGCTTCACAATAACAACCACCAACCACAACGCCGCTTCACAATAACAACCACCAACCACAATGCCGCTTCACAACAGCAACCACCAACCACAACGCCGCTTCACCACAACCGCCACGACCTTTACCGTCACAACTCGCCACCATCGCATCACCGTCATTCCCACGCCATTTGTGGGCGCCGATGCTGGACTCGTGCGGGGCGCGCACCGAGCAGCGTGTTCAGAGACATCACAGACTTTCCGAAGAAAAACCGATCAAAAACGACTCACGCCCACTTCTGTTCCGTCCAATCGGAGAGCGTGGGCGATTTGGCCCCGCCTCCAGGGCGTTGGAGGGCGGTCGCTATATGCAAATTCATGGATCAAAAAGCATTCACGCCCACTTTTCCTCGGGCCAATGGGGAGCCAGGTGAAGGGTCGGAGGCAAAGGGTCAAGGGTGAAAGAGCGAAGCCACGGGGCTTATATAAACGGCTGCGTTCCGTCAGTCAGGCAGTTCAGTTGGAAGTTGAGAGTTCAAGTGTGCGGAGTTCAAGAGAGTCGTCGGTGGAGCTGGAAAGAAGTGGTACTAGTCAGAGTGAAGAGGACGGAGCTGTGGAGAGGTGACGGCGGCGAAGGCGGACGAGGGGATGCTCGCGTCGGTGCCGGGAGCTGCAGAGGGAGAGGCCAGCAACGCGACCGAGGTCAAGGAGGAGACGCTCGCCGCGGGACCCGAGACAGGGTGATATCCTCCTTCCCCCGAGCATCAGCAACCCCCTCCTGTTTCCCCCCCCGCGCTGAGATAGTGCGACAAAGGGGGCCCCCTTCCCACCCCCTACCAGACACTGTCCGCGAGGCCCGCGGAGTTGAGGCACCACCGCCGCTCCGCGTCTCATCATCAGACGGGTAGGCCCGACACGGTCTCGGCCCCAGGCCCGCCTACCCCCCTCATCCTGGAGGGTGGTTCTCTTTTCTTTTGCTTTGGGAATATGTGTTGTCGGCGCCGTCTGTGAAGTAAAATTGTATAAGTGTTGCCGTGTGCCCGGTAGTCGGATAGATCTGCATTGTTGCATTTGCTTTTTGTGTAATATTGCATTGTCTTCTTCTTTTACATGTGCTTTTGGTGGAATTGTATATGTGTGCTTTCCGTTCATCGCGAAATAAATGTGCTTATTGTTGAACTGTTTTCCCGCTTCGCTTCGTCTTTTCTTTCATTGAATCTCCATCTTGCTTCTCGTAAAGGGTTGGTCGTGGGCTAAAACGCCCGATAATTAATCGAACCGTCGAGGCCGACGAATAACACCGCTCGGTTATCCCGATAGTACGGAACGGGTCGCTTAAAGTGGCCCGTGTCCGAAGTCGACCTGCGGCGAGGTGCGATCGCCCGGTCTGCCCTCCGTGTGGGTACTTAGGGAGGTCGAATTTGGCGAGCAACCCTATCCCACGCGGGGGCCGATTGGCACGATCGTGGTGAGACCGAAAGGTCCACCCGTGACTGGTTCCCGGCGTTAGTCCGAGAGGGTCACGACTGGATTGTCCGTCCGGTGGGCGACGTGCCGCGATTCGAGTTACGTGGCCGTTCGCACGCCGGCGGGCGCGAATCCGCAACAATATATATATATATATATATATATATATATATATATATATATATATATATATATATATATATATATATATATATATATATATTGTTGCGAATTCACGCCCGCCGGCGTGTGATCGGCCGCGTAACTCGAATGGCGGCCGCCTCGCCCACCGGAACGGAAAATTCAGTCGTGACCCTCTCGGAACAACGCCGGGAGCGAGTCACGGGTGGGGGTTTAACCTCACCACAACTCAGTCCGCATTCTACCCGCGCGGAATAGGGTGAATCGCCGAATGTCGATATACTTAAGTACCCGCGCGAGTAGCGTACCGAGGAGTTGTACCACGCCGCAGGTCGACTCTGGACACGAACCGCTTTAGCGGCTCGTTCCGTGCTGAAGGGATAACCGAGCGGAGTTATCGTCGACCTCGACGGTTAAGATTATTTACCGGGTGTTTTAAACCCACTATCAATCCCTTACGTGATGCAAGATGGAGCTTTCAAATAAGGGAAAAAGATGCAGCGAAATGGGGAAACAGTTCAACAAGCAAGCACATTATTACACACACAAGCATGTATATACAGACATACAGTCAAAAAGAAGCAGGGAAAGAGTTAAAACCGAATATAATTATTACAACATTGAAACAGTTCTACTTTTCAAGACTGGCACCACCCACAGACATTTACACAAAACCCCAAAAGAAAAGGAAGTCGCGACTTCCCTGAGCGCGTCGAGTCCTTGGCGACCGTAACTCCGAGTCCCTCCAGCGTGGTCCGCGAGCTCGTGCCGCGCGTTGCTCGTGTGGTCCGCTCGACAGCTCGGACGAACGAACAGAACCTCCGACCAGGGACGATCATCGCTACTCTCCACAATTCCCCTTCAGGGACAAGGGAACAGGAAAAGGAACGACGTTCTCGTCGACCTCACCTCCACGCCTTTTTGTCAATCCCTTGCACGAACCAAGAGCCTTCAGCCTCCAACTGGGACAAGGGAACAACCAACCAACAACGACTCTTCACGCCCACCATTTTGTCAGGGCCGGCTCCGCCCCGTTCTTGGCTCCTCCTTCCTTCAAGACGCTTCCAGAAAGCACTCGAAGGGGGGGGCGTGCCCCCACTCCGACCGCCTCACGCCGTGCATCCACCAATCGGGAGCGAGCTGCCGCACCCCTCCCCTTCACACCAAGCGTGGTGGGGGGGGGGTGGGGATTCAGGTGGAAGCATCAGGTGGGGAAATTAGGTAGGAAAACCCCACAAGCGTTGTTGGTTTTTGTTCTTGTACGCGCCCGCACGGTGCTCGTTGAATGGCGAGTGGCGAAGACGTGGGAGCATAGTTGTGGAAGGTGGCGTCGTGTAGTGAATGGCGTGATCGTGAGATGTTGGTTGTGGCGATGTTCGTTGTTGTTCTTGCACCAAATTAACAATAGCCAAAGAAAAACGGCTAACTGAAGCGTCGCAGCCTGAATGGATCACATATATTCCCTCTATACAACGGGTTTGGGCTAACTACACATGAACTTACCGATATATCTCACCTGAGGACTCTTTATGGTGTAATGCGAATTTCCACAAACGTAACAATATATATATATATATATATTGTTGCGGATTTCGCGCCCGCCGGCGTGCGAACGGCCACGTAACTCGAATCGCGGCACGTCGCCCACCGGACGGACAATCCAGTCGTGACCCTCTCGGACTAACGCCGGGAACCAGTCACGGGTGGACCTTTCGGTCTCACCGCGATCGAGCCAATCAGCCCCCGCGTGGGATAGGGTTGCTCGCCAAATTCGACCTACCTAAGTACCCACGCGGAGGGTAGACCGGGCGATCGCACCTCGCCGCAGGTCGACTTCGGACACGGGCCACTTAAGCGACCCGTTCCGTACTATCGGGATAACCGAGCGGTGTTATCGTCGACCTCGACGGTTCGATTAATTATCGGGCGTATTCAGCCCACTACCAACCCTTTACGTGAAGCAAGATGAGGATTCAATGAAGGAAATGACGAAGCGAAGCGGGAAACAGTTCGACACAAAGCACATTTATTCGCGACGAACTGAAAGCACACATTCAATTCCACCAAATGCACACAGAAAAGACACAATGTAATTTACACAAAAAGCAAATGTAAAAGCGAAAACACAATGCAGAGCTAATACCGACTACCGAGCACACGGCAACACTTATACAATTCTACTTCACAGACGGCGCCGACAACACATACCCAAAACCAACGAAAAGAATACCCTCAAGGATGAGGCGGGCCTGAGGCCGAGACCGGGTCGCGCCTACCCGTCTGGTGATGAGACGCGGAGCGGCGATGGCGCCTCAACTCCGCGGGCCTCGTGGACAGTGTCTGGTAGGGGTGGGAAAGGGGCCCCCTTGGTCGCACTATCTCAGCGCAGGGGGAAACAGGAGGGGATTGCTGATGCTCGGGGTATAGAGGATTTTTATTGTCCCGCGACGAGCGTCTCCACCTCGGCCAGGTCGCGCTGTCGGCCTCCCTGGGGAGCAGCTCCCTGCACGACGCGAGCACCCCCTCGTCTGCCCTCGCCGCCTCTCCACAGCTCCGTCCCCTCCGTTCCGACTCCAACGCACACGACGACCAGCTCCCTCTTGCCAACTCCACCGCCCGCGAAGTCTTGACTCTCTGTTTCCGACTCTCCTACTCTCCTACTCTCCGCCTCTCGACTCTCCTACTCTCCGCCTCTGGACTCTCTGGACTGACGAACACGGTCCTTTTATCAGCCCCGTAGCTTCGCCCTCTCATCTTTGACCCCCTCCCTTCGACCTTTCACCTCGCTCCCCATTGGCCCGAGAAAAAGTGGGCGTGAAGGCTTTTTGATCCATAAATTTGCATATATCGATCGCCCTGGGGGCGGGGCCAATTCGCCCCTCGCTCACCGATTGGACGGCAAAAAGTGGGCGTGTGTCGTTTTTGATCCGTTTTTGAAGCACAAAATCCGTGATTTTGTACACGCTGTTCGGCGCGCGCCCTGCACGAGTCCAACACCGGTACCCACAGCGGGGCAAGAACGGTGGCGATGCGACGGTTGCGAGGTGTGACGGGAAGGTCGTGGCGGTTGTGGTGAAGCGGCGTTGTGGTTGGTGGTTGATATTGTGGTTGTGGTGGTAATCATGGCGGTTGGTCCAAAATAAAGATAGCAAAAGAAAAACGGCTATCCTGAAGAGTCGCAGCACGCATAAATGACATGTATTCCCACTAGACAACGGGTTTGGGCCTAACTACACATGTACTTACCGAAATACCTCACCTAAGGGACCTGAATGGTGGTTTGCGAATTTGGTAACCACAACAATATATATATATATATATATATATATATATATATATATATATATATATATATATATATATATATATATATATATATATATATATTGTTGCGGATTCGCGCCCGCCGGCGTGCGGACGGCTACGTAACTCGAATCGCGGCACGTCGCCCACCGGACGGACAATCCAGTCGTGACCCTCTCGGACTAACGCTGGGAACCAGTCACGGGTGGACCTTTCGGTCTCACCGCGATCGTGCCAATCGGCCCCCGCGTGGGATAGGGTTGCTCGCCAAATTCGACCTACCTAAGTACCCACACGGAGGGTAGACCGGGCGATCGCACCTCGCCGCAGGTCGACTTCGGACACGGGCCACTTTAAGCGACCCGTTCCGTACTATCGGGATAACCGAGCGGTGTTATTCGTCGGCCTCGACGGTTCGATTAATTATCGGGCGTTTTAGCCCACGACCAACCCTTTACGTGAAGCAAGATGGAGATTCAATGAAAGAAAAGATGAAGCGAAGCGGGAAAACAGTTCAACAATAAGCACATTTATTTCGCGATGAACGGAAAGCACACATATACAATTCCACCAAAAGCACATGTAAAAGAAGAAGACAATGCAATATTACACAAAAAGCAAATGCAACAATGCAGATCTATCCGACTACCGGGCACACGGCAACACTTATACAATTTTACTTCACAGACGGCGCCGACAACACATATTCCCAAAGCAAAAGAAAAGAGAACCACCCTCCAGGATGAGGGGGGTAGGCGGGCCTGGGGCCGAGACCGTGTCGGGCCTACCGTCTGATGATGAGACGCAGAGCGGCGGTGGCGCCTCAACTCCGCGGGCCTCGCGGACAGTGTCTGGTAGGGGGTGGGAAGGGGGCCCCCTTTGTCGCACTATCTCAGCGCGGGGGGAAACAGGAGGGGGTTGCTGATGCTCGGGGGAAGGAGGATATAACCCTGTCTCGGGTCCCGCGGCGAGCGTCTCCTCCTCCACCTCGGTCGCGTTGCTGGCCTCTCCCTGTGCCGCTCCCGGCACCGACGCGAGCACCCCCTCGTCCGCCTGCACCGCCGTCACCTCTCCACAGCTCCGTCCTCTTCACTCCGACTAGTACCACTTCTTTCCAGCTCCACCGACGACTCCTTTGAACTCCGCACACTCTCAACTCAACTTCCAACTGAACTCTTTCTCCACTTCCAACTGAACTGAACTCGACTGACGAACGCAGTCGTTTTTATAAGCCCCGTGGCTTCGCTCTTTCACCCTTGACCCTCTGCCTCCGACCCTTCACCTGGCTCCCCATTGGACCGAGGAAAAGTGGGCGTGAATGCTTTTTGATCCATGAATTTTCATATAGCGACCGCCCTCCAACGCCCTGGAGGCGGGGCCAAACCGCCCCTCGCTCACCGATTGGACGGAACAAAAGTGGGCGTGAGTCGTTTTTGATCCGTTTTTCTGCGGAAAGTCCGTGATGTTTTTGAACACGCTGCTCGGTGCACGCCCCGCACGAGTCCAGCATCGATGCCCACGAGTGGCGCGAGATGACGGTGATGCGATGGTGGCGAGTTGTGATGGTAAAGGTCGTGGCGGTTGTGGTGAAGCGGCGTTGTGGTTGGTGGTTGTTGTTGTGATGGCTGTTGAGACGTGGTTGGTGGTGGTAGTAATGGCGGCTGGTCCAAAATAAAGATAGTAAAAGAAAAACGGCTATCCTGAAGAGTCGCAGCCCGCATGAATGACATTTATTCCCTCTAGACAACGGGTTTGGGCCTAACTACACATATACTTACCGAGATATCTCACCTAAGGGACCTGAATGGTGGTTTGTGAATTTCGTCAACCACAACACTACCCCCTCCCCTTTTTACAGACTCGTCCCGAGTCGTCAAATTTTCGTGTGCCATCATGTGTAGTTTTCCCCTAGTACATTTTACCTACGGATCCCTGAGTGCGACATTCATGGTATTCGTGTCCCCAAAATAAATAACCTAAGGGCTGAGTAACTACCTAAACAAACTCACTCACACGGACGACTTAAACAAAATTGCCGGCGCTAAGACAAACATGCCGGGGGCGCACTCATATTTACAGTACATCTTAACCTTAACTTACAAATTTTACACTAAACCATGGCCCAGGATCACTGAACTCTGCAAAAAGAAAGCAGTTAACAGGGAGCCAGGCTGCTCGCATGCAGTCTCTGGCTCAAAACAATGCAGGTGACAGGGAACGTGGCCGGCTGCTCACACGCAGTCCATGGCCTTCCTTTTTGAACTGAACGCAGTGAACCACAACGGTGCATGGGCTGCACAAACGCAGTCTCCGTGCCAGCTCAAGTGGCACACGCAATGAACACAACGAATGGATGCATGAATGGTTTGAACTGAACGCAGTGAACCACAACGGTGCATGGGCTGCACAACGCAGTCTCCGTGCCAGCTCAAGTGGCACACGCAATGAGCACAACGAATGGATGCATGAACGGTTTGAACTGAATGCAGTGAACCACAACGGTGCTTGGGCTGCACAACGCAGTCTCCGTGCCAGCTCAAGTGGCACACGCAATGAACACAACGAATGGATTGATGGACACAAACACGGTGCACGGGCCGCCACTGCAGGCCCGTGTTGTAGCTGCCAACAGGGCAGTTCTTGCAGCGTGCAAACTGTTGCCTTGATCCTGGCGCACATGGCAATGAACAGGGGGGGCAAAGCAAAAATTGAACGGGGCTGGTGAACAGGGGCAGTGGGCATGGCATGGCAAAGGTAGCAGGCAAACACAGCCCGCTGAAGAAGGCTTCTGCAGGCAAACACAGCCGGCAGATGAACTGGCCGGCACAGGCCTTGAAGAAAAACAGCCAGCCGGCAGATGAAGTGGGCCGGCACAGACCTTGCAGCACAGCAGCTGCAGACGATCCAGCCGGCACAGGCCTCGCAGCAAAACAACAGCTGCCGATGAAGTTGGCCAACCTTTGCCGTTCCGTGGAGGTTGGTGGAGGGAGTGCGGTGGTGCTGGCCACTTGGAAGGCGGGCTCGGACCTACCTACCTGTCTCCCTCCCAACCTATCGCCTTTGCCTGTCACTGTACATACCCACTCCCTTAATTTGTCAAACCCCAATTTAGCCCCAACTCATTTTTTTATTTTTTTTATTTTTTACTTCCCCACTATAAATCGTCCCCAAACCCCCTTTACTGTCCTTGTTTGGCTAACCTATCCTGTCACCTAGCCTACTCCCCACCCCTACGTTCCCTTCCCGGAGGGGAATAAGGGAGAGCTAACGTCCTGTGTCGAGGCCCAACAAAGCCTCAGAATGGCCTCCCCAGAGTTCAGCGATCTATAACCAAAGTGGGTCCAGCAGCCCACAACGAGAGCGAGGGGATGGATGGTGCGGAGGGGTACACTTCCTAATCTACCCTAACCATTTAACCTGTTAAACTACCCCGGGGCTTCCAACAAGCGCCTCTCGCTTAAACTATTGGTTCTAACAACCCAGATTCCCGTCGCCTGTGTTGGTGTCCTCACAATTTCGGGCCTCGCCCCCCAATTTTCTCTCCGTGCCCTCACACGGTCTCATGGCTGGGACACGTGGCTCCCTTTGGCAGGCACGACCCTCTGCCGAATCTCCCGCTATGGCACCCCCGGGCACGACACTGCCTCCGAGCCTACCAGCTCCCTAACACCGGGGAGTGCCCCCCATGGCACCTCCCCTGAAACGCACCCGTGCCCACTACGCTATCCCGGCCCCCCATGGGCCCTTGGCCTACCACGGCCGACTAGCCTGGTGCCCAGGGTACCCACTCAGCGATACTCACCTTTCGCAGCCACGCTCCCAAGCCCGTCAACAGGGCTCCTGCACCCCTCCAAACGGGTTTCGAGCCTACATTCACACCAACAACAAAACGACCTCCATTTTGTAAATTTGACTAACCCCCTAACTCACTTTATACTGACCCCGGGGCCCCTTGGGCGGGAGTCACTCCTCCCCCCAATCACTCATCGCACCATGCAGTCCCCATTCGCTCCACTCACACAGACCCGCTGGCCTCACTCACTCAACAAGTGCTCACCTCACAACTCACCAACTTTTCAACACATACACTGCTGAACTCTGCCATCCTCCTCACTACCTCCCCTAACTAACTCGTGCTCCCACGTCGTCCCTCACACTATAGCACGTTCCTTTTAACACTACGTAGCTAAGCTACGTCCCCACTACACATTCAAAGTCTGTCTCTGTCCTCAAATAATCCCATTAATCAATTTCCCAGGGGGGGATTTCCTCCCTTCCTACTGGGCTCGTGAACTCGTTGCAAGGCTCTGAGAGCCCTGCGCCTCTGCGGGAGCGGCTGTTCCAGCACCGACTCCTCCGGCAAGACATATCCATGAGGGCGTAAGGTCGCCCTTGTAAGGCCTCAGGCGGTCCGCGTGGACGATCCGAGGGAGGGCTCGTGGTCCCATTTTAATTTTTAGGACCACGTCACTGACTTGCGCCAGGACAACCCCCGGGCCCTGCCAAGGTGAGGTGAGCTTCGGGCATCTGCCCTTCCTTCGCCGGGGGTTAAAGAACCAAATCTTCGCCCCCGGTGGGTATTTGCTCACCTGGCTCCGGTGGTCGTACCTGCGCTTCATCTTTATTCCCGCCTGTGGGAGCTGGTGTCGTGCGAAGGCGTGGACCTTCTCCAAGCCTTCCTCCAACCGACGGGCATAGCCCTCCCCCGGGGGCCTATCAAGCCGCTCAGGCGTCGGACCGCACAATAAATCGACGGGGCTTCTCAGCTCCCGTCCATACATCAACAGCGCCGGACTACATGCGGTAGACCCGTGCTGGGACGCGCGATAGGCCATCAGGAGGTACGGAAGGTGTTCGTCCCAGTCCTCCTGGTTAGTGGCGGTGAAGAGGGCCAACTTTTGGACCAGGGTCCTGTTGAACCTCTCCACCATGCCATCAGACTGTGGTCTCAGGGGCGTTGTCCATGTTTTTCGAATTTCCAGGAGCCTGCACACCTCTTTTCGTAATTCACTCTCAAAATTTCGTCCCTGGTCTGTGTGCAGCTCCTGCGGAATCCCATACCGGCATGTAAATCCTTCTACGAAGGCCTTGGCCACAACCCCTGCTTCCTGGCTGGGAAGGGCAAAGGCTTCTGGCCATTTGGTGAAATAGTCCATAATTACGAGGACGTACTTATTACCCTGGCGAGTGGGGGGCAGTGGTCCCAAAATGTCCATGGCCACTCGCTCAAGGGGAGCCCCAACCTGATGTAGTTGGAGTGGGACCCTCATCCTCTGTGGCGGTCCCTTTTTTGCAGTACAGGCGTCGCATGCTCGACACCAGTCCTGTACATCGCGCCCCATGTGAACCCAATAGAACCGCCGGCGGGCCCGAGATTTTGTTTTGGTCCTGCCCAAATGGCCGCCGGCGCGGGTACCGTGCACCTGTTTCAAAATTTGGGTCTTAAACCCATCAGGGACTATCACCAGCCAAGAAGTTTGTTCAGAAGGAATCTCCACCCACTTGCGATATAAGATGTTGTCCCTCATTTCTAGGGTCCTCCACTGAGCCCAGTATGCCTTTGTTCGCGCCCCGAATGGGGCGATTTCCTCCCCACTGGGCCTCCTGTTTTCCTGGACCCATTTGTACACTGGCCCTAGCACGGGGTCTTCCCGCTGGGCCGTGCTCCATGCCAATCCACCAAATTCCTCTCCCGCGGTTAGTGGCAAAGTTGGGCCTACCACCCGGGCCGCACGGACTGGGAGTTTCGGGGAGGCGTCTGCCAATTGGTCCCTCTCCTCATGTCTCGTGCAATATTTGCAGTTTTCCCTCAGACAGGGGCGTCGAGAGAGCGCATCGTCATTCCCATGAGCCTTACCGGCTCTATGGACCACACTGAAATCGTACTGCTGCAATTTTTCCATCCACCTTGCAATTTGGCCTTCCGGTTCCTTGAACCGTAAGAGCCATTGCAAGGAGGAATGGTCAGTTCGAACCAAAAATTTCTTCCCGTACAAGTACGGGTGGAAATGGCTCACTGCAGACTGCATGGCCAATAGTTCCTTGCGGGTGACGCAATAATTTCGTTCGGGCCGACTCATGGCCCGACTGTAATACGCGATCACTCTTTCCACGCCCCCTGTGTTTGAGGCAAGACTGCACCCAAACCTTCCTGGCTTGCATCCGTGTCCAGGGTATACATCCCGTCATCGGTGGGGTACGCTAAAACAGGTGTGGATGTCAAACACCCCTTTAATTTGAGGAAGGCCTCCTGGCACTCCTCCGTCCAATTAAATCTCAACCCCTTCTCCGTCAACCGGTGAAGGGGCCTGGCTATCTCCGCAAAGTTTGCCACGAAACGCCGGTAGTAGGAGCAAAGTCCCAAAAAGCCCCGTACCTGTTTGACAGTTGTAGGTACGGGCCACTCCTCTAATGCTGTAATTTTTCCGGGGTCGGTCTTCACCCCCTCGCAGCCTATCACGTGTCCGAGATAGGCCACCTCTGTCGCGAACAAAGTGCATTTCTCTGGGCTCAATTTCAGCCCTGCCTGCCTGAGGTGCCCAAACACCTGGTCCAAATTGGCTATCTCCTGGGTGAATGTTTTAGCGTGTACCAGGACGTCATCCAGATACACCAGGGATGACTGCCACGGCATGCCGCTTAGTACACGCTCCATCAGTCTCTCAAAGGTGGCGGGGGCGTTACACAAACCAAACGGCATCACAGTGAACTGATACAGTCCCTTCCCTGTGGAAAATGCTGTTTTCTCCTTCCCCGTCTTATCCATCTCCACCTGCCAATACCCACTCTTGAGGTCCAAAGTTGAGAACCATTTAGAGCCTGCAAGGGCGTCGAGGGTATCGTCAATTCTAGGCAGGGGATAGGAGTCTTTGAGTGTCACGTTGTTCAGCTGGCGATAGTCCACACAGAAACGCGTGGTCCCATCCTTCTTTTTAACCAGCACAACTGGTGACATCCAAGGACTTCCCGAGGGCTCGATGACACCTGCATTGAGCATCTTTTCAACCTGTTCATCAGCCTCCTCTCTTTTGCTCCATGGGAGCCTTCGAGCAGGCTGACGGACAGGCCGGGCCCCATTGGTGTGGATCTGATGTTGCACCAGGCCCGTACGTCCAATATCCTCGGGTGACAAGGAGAAGATCCCGATGTGTCGGTCGACCAGCTTGTATAAGGCCTCCCGCTGGGCCTCCTCCAAATCTACACTACTCCGATTTACCATCTCACAAATGGGGCCAGGCCAATTCCTAATCGAGTCTGGAGACTCCCTCTGGGGCCGGTCCGGCTCGACGTTATCGTCCCCCAGCTCTGCGACCTCTTTTACTGGGGTGCAATCTGCCACCTTCGTGCCCTTCCTGATAGTGCGTGGTTCCGTGCTAACATTTATCACCCGCACAGGCGCTATTGGCCCGTCGGTACTTACCAGGGTGCGGCCCACGACTAAGCCCGCGGTTGACGGCCCTGCCGGTAGTTCCGCCAGGCCGCAGGGGCCCTGCCACGTTGGGGTTGCTCGCCACCGGGCCGGGACCACCGCCTCGGCACCCGGGGGAATGACCACGGAGTCAGGAGCCTCCAGCTCCACCCTCTCATCCGTGCTCACGCCCCCTAATGGCAACTCCTCACCACCCAACTGCATGACCCCCTGGCCCAAGTCGATCTTACAACCACTGGCCGTCAGCACATCCAACCCCATTAGACATGGGTCGTACACCTCTGCCACCCAAACCTCTATCTTGGTTTTCACAGTGCCCAATTTAAACGACACAAAACCACGTCCTATGATAGGGGCCGTTGCCCCGGTAGCTAGCTGCAAACTATGGTTTTACAGACGGTGGATCTCATCCCAACCGTCTACACTCGAATCAAGGACCACAGGGCTGATGATCGTGGCGCTTGCTCCTGTGTCCACAACGGCGTCTACCCCTACGCCGGCAATCTTGCACCGAATTGTTAAGCTACCTTTGCCAATTTGGCCACAACTGATGACCTGTCGCAGTTCTGAGGGCTCTTCTCCGTCTGAGTCTGCCGAACACGGCCCTACATGTTCGGCACTTCTTAGTTTCCCGGGGACTGGTGGGGGGGTGATGGTTGGGCCTGGCTATCCCTATTGACCCGGGGCGGAGTTGGTGGTCTAGAGGGCCGTGGCTCTTCTCTTCGCGGGGGCCTTTCCCTGCGCGGGGCGTTGCACCTCCGCTGCAGGTGGTCCCCTGCGCCACAATTATAACACCTCTTCTGGTAAGGTGTTTGCCTCCAGTACGCCGAATTATACCCCCCTCCATTCCGAATTGGGGTACCCCCCGATGGCCCATCTCCCGCCCTTCCCGGGCCCGACCGCCTCTCCCCAGGTCTCCCGAACCGGCGGTCGAACATGCCCTGCACCATCCTTTCCATTCGCGCTTGGTCGCCCAGGGTTGCCCCGGCTCCCAGCGCACTGTTGTTCACGGGGTCCACCTGTCGGACTGCCACCGCGTGGCGCTCAGCCCCTCCCAATGGCGTTCTGGCTGCCTCCCAGCAGGCAGCAGTATCAGCCGCCTTCTGGAGGTTGTCCGGGCGCCATACGGTGAGCAATGCTCCGACATCGGTGCCCCCTATTGCTCGAAGGAAATGGTCCAGGGCAATCTCCTCCCGGTCCCTCCCATGTTGGTGTGCGCGATCCCCACCAAGCGGCGAATGTCATGTGCCAATTCTCCCAGTGATTCCTGGGGACGTCGTTTGCGCCCGTTGAGCTGAGCTTTAACAAGCTCGCTCTGCTGGTCCATGCCAAATCGGTTTTTTAGGGCCGAATGGAGATCCTCCAGGGTCGCCCCCTCACTGGGTACCGTGGTCAGGACTTCCAAAGCCACGCCACGCAGGGCCGCTGTGAGTTGTGCCACACCCTGCACCTCGTTCCAGCCATTGCCTCTGGCAACACACTGGAACTGGGCCATATATGCCCTCAAGTCCGTCTTGCCATCGTACGGGGGTAGCGGCACCCTCGGTTCTTTCGAGGTCTCCTCCCGTTCCCCAGGGACTCCGGGAGGAGTGTACCTCCCCAGTCCCAACGGTGCCTCACTCCCGCAGGGTCCGAGCCATTTGCCCGGGGCTCCACCACCCTTGTCCGCGTCTGTCCGTGCCCCGCGTCGTCCCGCTTACTCTCCCAAGCCATTGGACTCGCACTCTGCACACCCCCCGGAACAGTCATTCTGGGTACCCCCATTAGGCCAAAAGACCCCGCGGCCTCTACCCTCCCCAAGCTTGGCATGCTCACCCCCGCATCGGACAAGCCTCCTCCTCCGCCTTGTGACACCGGCCCCACCTGGGCACGATCCGCCTCGAGGGAGTATATCCTCTCCTCCTGTTCCCGAAGGAGGCCACCCTGCTTCTCACACCGGGCCTCCACCCTATCCGTCAGTCTCTTCTCCATTTCCTCCATTTTCCCCTTTATTACCCCATATATTTCCTCCCCTATCGTTCCTAACGACAGTTCCCCGACTTTTTCTCTTATTTGCTCCACCTCCCCTTGTACCTGTGTCACCATCTTATTTGTCTTGGATATTTCCTCCCTCGTTGTCCTAAACTGCTCTTCTGTCTCGCCCCGGTTTTTTCCTATCTGCTCCCCCAGTTCCTCTGTCTTTTCTCCGGCTTTCCGCTCCATTTCATTAATTACCTCCTCATGTCTCTTTCTACATTCCTCCGCCACCTTCTTTAATCCTTTCTGTGTCTCCGCTTTTACCTCCTTTCGCAGGTTTTCAACTTTGCCTGTCATTTCCCGATGTCTTTTCTCACAGTCCTCCTTCACGGCTCCCAATCCCTCCTTTATTTTCCCTTGTTCTCTTTTTAATTCCTCTATCGCCGTCGTGTTCCTCCCTATTTCCTCCTTTATTTGGTCTTGTCCCTGTTTTACTTCTCCCAATCCTTTTCCTACTTTGTCTATTTTTCCCACCACCGTCTTTATTTCGTTTACCCTCTCTTGTTTACTTTCTTCCATTGCGACTCCCACTCCTTTTACTTTCTCTTTTAACCCGGTCACCTCCGCTTGTATCGTGTCAACTTCCTTTTTCATTTCGTTTTTTAGTTCTTCCAAGCTTCCTTTTAGGCTCATTCCCATGTTCTGCGTCTCACCCCGCAGCTCTTTCATTTCTTCCCTCATTTGCTTGTTCATTCCTTTCATTTCGATTTTCATTTCATTTGTATTTGTATCCATCTTTTCGTTCATGCCTTTCATTTCGTTTTTCATTTCATTTGTATTTGTATCCATCTTTTCGTTCATGCCTTTCATTTAGTTTTTCATTTCGTTTTTCATTTCATTTGTATTTGTATCCATCTTTTCGTTCATTCCTTTTATTTCGTTTTTCACTTCGTTTGTCATTGCCGCCAGCATGGCGCATAGCTGGGCCATGTCGGGTGCGCTTGGGTGAGCCGTTTCGGCAGGGGTTGGGGAAGGGTTTTGGTGGAGAGGGGGAGGGGAGGTGTCATACACCGCGGCCGCTGCCGCACCCATTTCGGGCTCTGGGTTCAGTTGGGCGAGTTCGTTTTCCTGTACAACCAACATTTCCTGCACGGGGATTTCATCCTGAGCCATGGATTCTACACATTCTACATCCATTTCTAATACCCCCGGCTCCCGCTCGCCTTGAGACGCCATCTTGCTTCTCTTAAAGGGTTAATTTAGCTCGCTCGTAATTTGGAGGGAATCGGGGGTCGCTTCTCTCACCCCTGGACCGATTCCCGTGAATTTAGCTGGAGACAGGAGAGCCCGTTTTCCTGTTCTCCGATACCAGTGCCGCGAGGAGGGCGATGGATTTGTATCGCACGACCTGACACCAGTGTTACGGATTCGCGCCCGCCGGCGTGCTGATGGCCACGTAACTCGAATCGCGGCACGTCGCCCACCGGACGGACAATCCAGTCGTGACCCTCTCGGACTAACGCCGGGAACCAGTCACGGGTGGACCTTTCGGTCTCACCGCGATCGAGCCAATCAGCCCCCGCGTGGGATAGGGTTGCTCGCCAAATTCGACCTACCTAAGTACCCACACGGAGGGTAGACCGGGCGATCGCACCTCGCCGCAGGTCGACTTCGGACACGGGCCACTTAAGCGACCCGTTCCGTACTATCGGGATAACCGAGCGGTGTTATCGTCGGCCTCGACGGTTCGATTAATTATCGGGCGTATTCAGCCCACTACCAACCCTTTACGTGAAGCAAGATGAGGATTCAATGAAAGAAATGACGAAGCGAAGCGGGAAACAGTTCAACACAAAGCACATTTATTCGCGCTGAACGGAAAGCACACATATTCAATTCCACCAAAAGCACATAGAAAAGGAAAGAAACACAATGCAATTTTACACAAAAAGCAAATGCGACAATGCAGATCTAATACCGATTACGCGAGCACACGGCAACACTTATACAATTTTACTTCACAGACGGCGCCGACAACACATACCCAAAACCAAGGAAAAGAATACCCTCAAGGATGAGGCGGGCCTGAGGCCGAGACCGGGTCGGGCCTACCCGTCTGGTGATGAGACGCGGAGCGGCGATGGTGCCTCAACTCCGCGGGCCTCGCGGACAGTGTCTGGTAGGGGGTGGGAAAAGGGGCCCCCTTGGTCGCACTATCTCAGCGCGGGGGGAAACAGGAGGGGGTTGCTGATGCTCGGGGTATAGAGGATTTCTACTCTGCCTCGAGTCCCGCGACGAGCGTCTCCACCTCGGCCAGGTCGCGCCGTCGGCCTCCCTGGTGTGCAGCTCCCTGCACGACGCGAGCACCCCCTCGTCTGCCCTCGCCGCCTCTCCACAGCTCCGTCCCCTTTGCTCCGACTCCAACGCACACGACGACGACCAACTCCTTCTTGCTTCTTCTTCCCAACTCCACCGACTGCGAAGTCTTAACTCCCTATTCTTGACGAACGCGGTCGCTTATATAAGCCCCGTGGCTTCGCTCTCTCATCTTTGACCCCCTGCCTTCGACCTTTCACCTCGCTCCCCATTGGCCCGAGAAAAAGTGGGCGTGAATGCTTTTTGATCCATAAATTTGCATATAGCGACCGCCCTCCAACGCCCTGGAGGCGGGGCCAAATCGCCCCTCGCTCACCGATTGGACGGAACAAAAGTGGGCGTGTGTCGTTTTTGATCCGTTTTTGAAGCTGAAAATCCGTGGTTTTGTACACGCTGTTCGGCGCGCGCCCTGCACGAGTCCAACAGCGGTACCCACAAGCGGCGCAAGAACGGTGGCGATGCGACGGTTGCGAGGTGTGACGTGAAGCGGCGCCGCGGTGGGTGGTTGATGTTGTGGTTGGTGGTGGTAACAATGGCGGTTGGTCCAAAATAAAGATAGTAAAAGAAAAACGGCTATCCTGAAGAGTCGCAGCACGCATGAATAACATTTATTCCCTCTAGACAACGGGTTTGGGCCTAGCTACACATATACTTACCGAGATATCTCACCTCAGGGACCTGAATGGTGGTTTGCGAATTTGGTAACCACAACAATATATATATATATATATATATATATATATATATATATATATATATATGTATGTATGTGTGTGTGTATATATATATATATATATATATATATATATATATATATATATATATATATATATATATATATATGTATGTGTGTGTATATATATATA
>NC_140964.1:3048703-3060232 GCF_056783735.1 Eptatretus burgeri | reverse complement strand
CTTGAAATTTGAAGAAAATTTGCATCAGATCACTGAATTCAACAACCAATTATTTTTGAGGTCACGTGGGCCAAAAGGTCAACACCGACGAAAATTTTAAAATTGTCACTTTTCATCCGATTGACTTGAAATTTGAAGGGGAGTTGCAGATTTCGTCATTTAATTTAACCACCCGTTATTGTTGAGGTCCAACGTGTTTTATGGATTTTGCATGTATCATGCTCTGCATGACGTCTTTTTGGGTGGTCCATCGAGTCGAAAAAAAAATTCCAAAAATTTTTTTTTTGAGATTTGTTCTGCCCTTATTATCAGAATACCATTTAAAATGGCGATTTCAGTTAATACAATGGCAATTTCGATGAAATTTGGTTGGTAGGTTCATACCATGACCTAGTTGTGTGCAAATGAGAACCGTTGCTATGGACACCACCGTTGCCTAGCAAAGGGACTTTGAAATTTTTGAAAAATCATAAAAAAATTATTTTTTCGAAAATCAAAAATCGGGACACGAGCGACTGTGGGCAGTACATTCAGCCATATTGTCAAAAATTTCGAGCCGGATCCTATGAAACCTGTCGGAGAAGATAGACTTTGAATGAACCCAGGTCGAAAACAATAAAAAAGCGAAGTTCGTTATATCTCAGAGACTCTGAGTCAGATATAAATGAAACTGGTATGGTTGGTTCATGGTATGTCCTAGTTATGTGTGAGAAAGATCCGTTGCTATGGACCCTCCGTTGCCTATCAACGGCCGAAAAATCTCTAAATGTGGGGGTATTTTAACGAAAAATATTCTGCAGCATTAACCCTTGAAGCTAGAATCATGAGTTTTCTTGTGCTTAATCCTCAGGTCATTCCCCATCGAACGGGCCCATCGCGTCAGGTTCTATTTGGTAGGTGACTACCCATGGCGCCTACCGTCTTGTCTTCTTTGTTTGTCTGTTTGTGTGCAGGATATCTCAAAAAGTTGTGGACGGATTCAGATTAAATTTCGTGGAGAGGTGGGTGTGTGACAAGGATACAACGTTTAGATTTTGGTGAAGATCCGGATCTGGATCCAGCTCCTATAATGTTTTAAGTGATTCTTCACCATTGAGAGATCGGGCCAAAAACGATATATAGCACGATATCTCAAAAAGTGGTGGATGAATTCAGACTAAACCTGGTGGACACTTTTAATATGTGATGCGGAAAAATTTATTCAATTTTGTTGAAGATATGAATCCATATCCGGATCGGATAATTTTTGAAGATATTGTTCAACATTGAAGGATCAGGCTAAACTGTAAGATAGCACAATATCTCAAAAAGTTATGGACTGATTCCAATGAAATTTGGTGTACAGGTTGTTTGTGTGAGAAGGATGAATTGATTCAATTTTGGGGAAGATCCAGTACACACACACACACACACACACACACACACACACACACACACACACACACACACACACACACACACACACACACACACACACACACACACACACAACAGCTATGCCATGAAAAACTGAACAAGTATAATTGATAACAAGCCGGGAGGCGACGATGGTTCACGAGCGGTATTTGATGATGTTGATTGTTTCAGAAGTCAAGGATGAGACAATGTGATAATTTTTGACCAAGTTATAAAAATGATCAACATGATGTGGTACGGGTGACAGGTTATTAGCTGCAAAATGTCGAAAACCCGGTTTCGTTCAACAACTTTCAAAATTTGACCTTTGCATAACCTTAAAGGTCACAAAACAATGTTGTGGACATTAAAATAAGGAAACAGGATATGTGCTATCGCTTATTGGAGTTAGTTCATTGAAGAAGGTCGATAACCCGGTTGGATTCCCACAACTTTGAAAATTTGACCCTTGTGGCCTTTAAAGGTCAAAGGTCAAGGATTATGACCTTTGGTGCAAAACTTCCTCTGGAACATTCCAGGAAAAATATAACGTCATATAGGCTATATGGCATTTCGCACTCCTCGGATTATCCATACTTTGATGAAATCAGCGTAAAAACAAACTTGAAGGGGGCGCCACGGGCAAGGTGTTCGAGATAGAGCAAAATGGTTTGAAGACTTCAGGCGGGGAATGACCTCAAGCTTATGCATAAAAAAAATATTGTCATCCGATCTCTCAAAGTTTGGATGGTCGTATGATTTTTCTGTCAAAATTCACAATTTTCGAAGTTTTTGACCTTGTGACCTTGACCTTGGGACGAAAATGAAAAATCGGACAACGACGAGTTTTAGATGATTCATTTTGCTATTCAAATATCGAAGAACCCATTCCATTCAGTCAATTCCCAAGGAGAAGATAGATTTTTAATCCGACTACACCCTAAAAATGGCTATTTTTGGGCGTGGCTCCGCCCACAATCCGCCCCTCATCCAGGAAAACACAACAAGACATTGATATTGAACACATAACCAAGCTTCATCAAGATCGGATCAAAGTGCATGGAGTTATGCTCTGGATAGACAGACAGACAGAAAGCCGGTGGGCAGACATGGGTAGTCGACTACCCAATATAACCTGACGCGATGGGGAATGACCTGAGGATTAAGCATAAGAAAATTCATGATTCCAGCTTCAAGGGTTAATGCTGCAGATTGTTTTTCGTTGAAATACTCCCACATTTAGAAGTTTTTGGGCCGTTGCTTGGCAACGGAGGGGTCCATAGCAACGGTTCTTTCTCACACATAACTAGGACATACCATGAACCTAACAAACCAGTTTTATATATATATATATATATATATATATATATATATATATATATATATATATATATATATATATATATATATATATATATCTGACTCATAGTCTCTGAGATATAACAAACTTCGTTTTTTTTATTGTTTTTGACCAGGGTTCATTCAAAATCTATCTTCTCTGACAGTTTTCATAGGATCCGGCTGGAAATTTTTGACAATATGGCTGAATGTACTGCCCACAGTCGCTCGTGGCGCGATTTTTTATTTTCGAAAAAATAATTTTTTTATGATTTTTCAAAAATTTCAAAGTCCCGTTGCTGGGCAACGGTGGTGTCCACAGCAACGGTTGTCATTTGCACACAACTTGGTCATGGTATGAACCTACCAACCAAGTTTCATCAAAATCGCCATTGTATTAACGGAGCACTGGACCGAACAGAGGGAGAGATGGAAACATATCCACAGGAATACTGATAATAAGGGTAGAAAAAAAAATCTCAAAATATATTTTTTTGAGATTTTTCTTTTTCGACTGGATCGACTACCCAATAAGCCGGGAGGCGGCGATGGGTCGCAGAGCATGGAAACTATAAGATATAGAGCAAAATAGATGTCATATAGCGGATAGGGAATCACCTTAAGATTATTCCAATCAAATCTCATCCAGTTCCATCTACTGATAACTACTCGGTATCCATTTGAATGAAAAGTACCGAAAATGCGGTTTGAAATCGGAAATCCCCAAAGTTTGAGGGGGTGCTGTGGGTGAACAAAGATCAAAATCGAAAATCCGGCTCGATTGTTTGTGCACAATGTACTCCAGACGATTATTGCGAATTTTCATGACCATCCGACCATAACCCAAGGAGGAGTAGCATTTGGCGCGAAGGCACCTCCAGCTCTCGCATATTATCTATGTTTGCACTAATTGACCTTTGACCCCTGACCTAAGCGAAATCGGTCAATATGTCCTGAGACAAAGTTGTAGTACTCATTGAGTACCATGAACCTGCAAAGTTTCATTCGTATCGATGCACTCACCTGCTCGCTAGGGGGCCTTTAATTTTCGCCAATTTTCGCGCATACCCTAATTGTAGGGGGCGCTGCGGGTAAAGTATTCCATATATCACAAAAACTGGAATATATTTGATAGAGCATCACCTGTAGATCATTCGTGCCAAATTTCATAACCCTACGTTGGATAATGGCTTTCGGAATTGATTTTGCGTGAATGGTACCGATTTTGAAGGTTTTTCGGTTGTTGCTCGGGAACCAAAGCGTCCCTAGTAACCATCACAATTTCCAAAGCACTAGGTCATAAGATGTACCTACCACCCGAGTTTAGTCAAAATCCGTCCACGTTTACTACCAATTATGCTGATGACAAACGAACAAACATCCAAACAAACATCCAAACAAACATCCAAACAAACAGACAGTTTTACTGACAATAAGGGTCACCTATTTCGGCGACCCAACAGACATAGACATAACGAATACAGTGGTCACTCTGCCTGGCGCTCGTGAACCAACAAGTGGGCATAGCTCCGCCCACAATGGGCGTGGGACGTCTCAATCTTAGCTGCCACCCTACTATCTGTCACCGCCCATTACTTCAAAACCTCTATTCTCCCTCAAATTTGACCGAATCTTACTGAATTTTTTATTTGTTGTACATATGGCCAATGCGCACAATTTCTTGAGCGAGAATTTCGATAAAAATCGAGAAAAAATATGAAAAAAACAAAAATTACAAGTGGGAGTGGCTCCGCCCACAATGGGCATGGGACGCCCATCGCCAGAAGACAAAACTAGGCATTGATATCAACATCATATTCAAGTTTCATCCAAATCGGATCACATCCCACGAAGTTGTGCTCTGGACACACAGACATAACGAATATAGTTGTCACTCTGGCTGGCACTCGTGAACCAATATAATTGTTGAAGGATTTCTTCAGCGTTCATTCCAAGTGCCTTTTTGGCACGAGGGAAGTGCAGAACATCTGATTATAAGATTCCACGTAATGTAATGGCCTCGTTATAACAGTTCAGCACATGCAACTTATGGACCCTTTGGTTTCCGAGGTGACACAAGGCATTCAAAGCAAATTTGAAACAGTGTCTCTGAGACACCAGCATGTGGATCATTCAAAGAACATGCTTTAATGATGGTATTCATAGAATCCATATTCTGCGCAGTCTTGAAAAGGACTTGGTGCGAACTAACTCTTTTGTTTTTCAAGCTGTTTGTTTCTTTTTACCAATATGGTTGCCAGACCGTGTGACCGATGACATCATCTTTATAAAACCATATTTCCCAGAGATAGTTGATCAATTAAATTTTGCATTGATCGATTAAGCGGTTTCTCCAACAAATATTTTCCCTTCGAAACAATATGGTTGCCAGACCACGTGACACATGATGGTCATTTTTATGAAAATCCTGTTCAAATTTCAAGTCAATCGGATGAAAATTTATAATTTTAGAAATATGGCCTACATTGACCTTTTGGCCTATGTTGACCTCAAAAACTAATTGGTGGTTGAATTAAATGACCAAATATGCAACTCCTTCAAATTTCAAGTCAATCGGATGAAAATTGAGGATTTTAGAAATCTCAGCCTATGTTGACCTCAGAAATAGTTGGTGATTGAATTTATTGACCTGATATGCAAATCCTGTTCAAATTTCTTGTCAATTGGATGAAAATTGAGGGTTTTAGAAAATTGGCCTATGTTGACCTTTGGCCACTGTTATCCTTAAAAGAGTGACCACTATATCACATGATCGTGTAACATGTGGTAAAGTTTCAATTTCCTCCTCTGAACGGTTTTCAATGTACACTCGAACAAAATTCCAACACGTACGATGTACAACGTACCACATACACATGTCCGCTACCAATGGCTTAACCCTGGTGTTTGATTCGCGAGCGCAGGGTAACAAGTCATTACAATGCTACGTCCATCAGAAAACGAGAGGAATCAAACCACTGAATCCCTTCAAGCAGGATCTTCAACATGAGGAGAGAAACTGTTTATGACCTCGAGAGATATTATCAAGCCATTGGATCAACAAGAGATATACCAAGAAGTGAACATCCCAGGATAACGATTCCCACTCGGGAATGATACATTTGCATGACCCGTCTTCACAATCGGTTTAAAACTGCCGACAGTACCGCAAACACACTCCCCGGATCACACGGGAGAAGTGTCAACATCATCTTGGGGGGCATCTCCGTGATGCAGTGGTCCATGCTCATCATCCTGTTCAGCATCCAAGTCTTTCACATTCAATCACGTTTGCAGTGGTCAAATCAACACATCCAATGGATATGGAGGCAATGGGCAAGTGTTATGTTGAGTGACCAATGATGGCATGATGGCTGTGCATGGGTCTGCAGAAGATGCAATGAGCAATATGCCCCAATATGTGTCCATGAAGCGGCACAATTTGGATGTGGGAATGTCCTGCTGTGGGGTGGTATTGCTGAAACCTTTCGCATCACCTTGAACCGTATCCATGGCAATCTGATGGCAGATCAACACATTAATGAGATCTTACAGCAACATGTGTTGCCTACCCTTCAACAACATGGTCCAGGAATCATGTTCTTGCATAATAATGCTTCTGCTCACAGGGACATTCGAACAAGGAACGTTCTTGTCAACATGAACATCAATGTCATGACACCCTAGCCTGCTGTCTCATAAGATTTAAAATCCAATTGAACATTTCTTGGATATGTTCATCACTTTCGAAACTTTCCAAGACAGCCACAGACACTCGATGAGGTAGAACAGGAGCCGATTTCCCAAGACTCAGATTTGAGTGCTCATGCGGTCAATGCGATGGCAGTGAAATGCAGCCATTGCTCCAGGAGGCGGACACACCTGATTTTGAGATTGCTACTTCCACGACGGGTCCCTACGTGAAAACATTCGCCACAACGCAGCATTACATGATGATTTCAAAATGAAATGCACACGTCATTATTCAACATTTATCGCTGTCAGAGGTTTGCACCTCATCTGTGTCCCATGATTTCATGTAAATAAATCCTTCAACACCAATCAGGTGGTTGGCTTCTTTCGTCTTTTTTTTGTATGGCGGAGACTCTAAATGCAACCACAATGGGGAGGGGGATTAAATATTCAACCAGTTTTTCATACATTTATACGAAAGGATATTCATGTCATGCAAATATTTGTGCAAGGGTTAATGGGGTTGGAAGGTGTACTTCAATAAGAAAGTGTATTTTGTACATCCTGCATGTTTAAACTTCTTTTTTTTTAAGCTCAATCATATCTTCATCACAAAACAAACATTCTTCAGCTTACCTTTTATGCATACGTCATACATATTAAGCTTCATGGTATTGTTATGTCTTTTCTTGGGAAAGAGCAAGCTTTGTGTGTGGAAGCGAAAATGAATCCAACGGCACACCTTGTCGAGGTCACCTGCCTGACAGCACCTGAAATTGCAGGGACAAATGCACTGTAAATCTACTATGGTTATACTACACGACATTAAGAAACATAACCTGCCTGATTATTCCCACTTTATTGTGTGGTCTGTCAGGGGGAAAGTGTTTGACCCAAGTCATTCACGAACCGGCTGGCCAGGCCTGACTTTCGAATGAAGACGATTTGTTTTAATGACGGTGCCGGCGATAACTCACGTACTCTTCTCGAAGCACTCCACGGGATCTTCAACTTCCATCAACCAATGCTGTCACACGGGACGCCCAGTTTAAGGTCCATCCGAGTGACCATGCGCCCGATGGTGCAACACCCTGCATTGCAAAGCACAATTCCAACGGTTTATAGTGGCGTTGGGACTCGAAACCACGTCAGACGAATCACAGGTAAATGCACTACCTGTGCACCATCCTAACGAGGTATAACCTGAAAAACCTTCACGCAATACTGATTTACCTTTGGGTAATTAAATGCTCCAATTATCTTAACTCGTGTACTCAGCTCAGTTCATTCTCCAAATGGGACCTTCACCATCCACCACCCGAAGCCTCGAAGTTTCCTTCGCCATTACACCACAATCTTTGCTGAAGCAATCAAAAATAAATGCTAATCCTGATGCAAATGTTTTCTTTTTTTGGGGGGGGGGGGGGGTAGGAAGGTGGCTGGGTTGGGAGTTTGAGGAGAGTGTGAAAGGGATGGTTGGAGGATGGATTGTATGATGTTGAATACTTTGCGTTGACAATTTCAGGTTTACAAGTGTTTAAAATGAAATACATCATCATCTATTTCTCACATAGTCCACACAGTATATAGACAGCATTTGGACAAATATGAACGACAACTATTTAATCCAATGATTGCAAACAGTGAAATGATAAACTTGAATCATAACAATGGGTACAACGAGTGCAGTCACATTACACGTAGAACAATTTCCAACTTTTATGAGACAATCCTTGACATTCACGTTGAAAAGCATTTATCGTGGCCAACTTTCAGCAAAGAATAAAACTTTAGTTTCTCCGTGATGTTACGGCGGAGTGTGCACGTATGCATATTTTAAAACAAACTTTAAACGGTCCTTTTTGTCGAGCCCATTATATGAACCAAAATGCTTTAACCATTTCCCTCGTCTGTCTGCGTGCGGCTGTCTGGGTCTCACTCTCTGCGCGATTTTCTTTAATTGGTCTCAGTAGCCCCGTGTAGAGATGGGGGCAGGGGGTTTGAGAATCCAAACTCTCGTCCCCAGAATAAGGCAAATTCAAACCACGTCGCGGGCTCTGTTATGCGGTGCCGGTTGGCTATAGGAGGCGCATTGTTCCATCAAATGCGAGTGTACCAGCTCAATCGATCACAAGTAGACGCGAGCGTTCCACGCTCACTGCCCATTGTCCCTCCGCGACGGTTCAAGCATAAAGAGTCACCGGATCCATGAGGTGTTGCTTCCACGGGGACAATAACCAAGCGGACTCGACTGCGAGACTCGTATTGACGTAGAATTTCACGGCGACTACATTAGTTTGCATTGTTAGATACTCATGCGGCGAGTCGCTTACACTCCGGCTTGTGCAGGACAGTTCTAGTGTAGTCATGAAATGGATGGAAAAAATAAAAGTTATGTTTACTAGTATGTATCTATATCTGTATTCTATACTTTCAGAGAGAGGTTTGTCAGTTCGTGTGTGTGTCGTCATTTTTCTCGCAGATGGCCAAACGGCTCTTTGTCAATCTTTCAGTTGTTCACCAGGAGTGCCAGGCAGGGTTTTAGGCAATATATATATATATATATATATATATATATATACATTTTTTTATGTGAAAGCCTTTGTAGCGATGTGAAAGGTAATATTAAATGATCTCCAGCCCCATTCCTTAATGGGTGGAGAGAGGTGTTTTCGACCCCCCACCAAAAGACAGAAAAAAATCCAAAATTCTTCAAAATACCAACAGGATGAGAAAGAACAGCACCGGGCAAAGCCAGGTACCCCTGCTAGTTATATATCGTGCTGTTATGTCAAAACAACCTTCAGGATATGAGATTGCTTGGATGCCTTGGGACCAAAGTTGCTTCGAAACGAAGATCACCACCAGGATGAAGGGCGACTACTGGGCCATATTAGTGGTCTGTTCAGCATGCAAAGTTAACGTATAGTACTGGCTCATGTATGGCAGACTATCGAGTTCAGTCTGATGTCATTTCCACAGGTCCATCGAGTTTTAGTGTCTTCCATAATATTTTGTGAGACATAATGGTGGTACTGCTCGGTGGTGCAATTCCTAATCTCCTGTCAAGAGAAAAACCACTTTTCATCTGCTTTTTATGTTTGCCTGACATAAATAAATAATAATAATAATAATTATATATATATATATATATCGATATCTATATACAGTATCAAATACCACCCGTCGCTTTGCTCACAGGAATACTGAAGGGGTGGGGGGATAAAAAGAGGTGGAAAGAGTGAGGAGGGGTGTGGGAGCAAGTAGGGGTGGGGGAAGGGAAGACAATGTGAGAGGAGAGGAAGGGAAGGCAGATGTGTGGTGGAAAGTTAATTATGATTCATACTGTCTCATCAAAATGATTATATACCTGGTGTTGGTTTAATGGGTAGGGTGGTCGGCTTGAGATCTGAGGATCCTGAGTTAAAATCCCACTCAACTGCTGAATTAATACCAGGTGGGGTTGACTCTGCCTGTCATCCTTCCGAGGTCGGCAAAATGAGTACCAGCATGCTGGTATCCTGTGTCTGAGTGGCGAACTGTCCAGGATTGTGTCCAATAGCCAAAGAGACTGCTTCGGCAGCACCAATGCTCTGCACTGATTATGGTCCCATAGGATGGATGGAAAATGATTCTGCACAGAATAACAGTGAAGAAGGAAACAAAATAAAATCTAAAATCCATTTTCTACTGGTCATACTATAAATATGGCCCGGAGACAAACACCACCTGGACACATCTGGAGGCAACCACTGTCCAGACATGTCCAGAGATAAATACCATCCGGACACATTTGGAGACAAACCCTGTGCCCGGACAAATGCGGAGCCAAACACCGTCCAGTAATAACTGCCATGCAGATATGTCCAGAGAGAGAGAGAGGGGGAGATGTGGGAGGAGGGTGCTGCAGTGTATTGGGAGGGGTGGAGCAAGGATGGGACAAAGAGAGAGGGAGAGAGAGAGAGGAGGGGAGAGTGAGAGAGGTAGGTGTGGGGGTCGGGTGCTGCATTGATTGGGAGGGGTAGCACAAGGATGGGACAAAGAGAGAGAGGGGTAGGAGTAGTGGAGTTATCAGAGAGAATATATTATGCTTTATGAGCAAAACACACACACACACACACTCACACACACACACACTCACACACACACACACACACACACACACACACACACACACACACACACACACACACACACACACACACACACGTTTGGCCAATATCGACAATTTTTCGGGAATAGGCAGGTTGGAGTCAATGTGATTACCGACGACAGCACATTCTGGATACAACTCAAAAACCATGAGTAGCTTTAACCAAAAAACAACTTTGCATTTATACAGACATTTCCCGAATATGTTCACAAACATTAATCTTTATAAACAGCTGCGTGTGATGGGAGGAAAAAAAATTTGGCTCGGAAATTTAGAAAACATGTCAATACGGCAAACGGCTCGGAAATCGAGTGTTATTTCACAACTACTTGCTCAGAAGATGGAGCACGAACAACTCGCTCAGAATGATGGAGAACAAACAACTCACTCACAATGATGGAGCATGAACAACTCACTCTGAACGACGGAGCACACATAAGTTGCTCAGGATGACGGAGCACAAACAACTCGCTCAGGATGACGGAGCACGAACAACTCGCTCAGGATGACGGAGCACAAACAACTCACTCAGGATGACGGAGCACGAACAACTCACTCAGGATGAAGGAGCACGAACAAGTCACTCAGGATGACGGAGCACGAACAACTCACTCAGAATGATGGAGCACGAACAACTCACGAAGGATGACAGAGCACAAACAAGCCACACAGGATTATGGAGCAGGAACCACTTGCTCAAGATGACAGAGCATGTACGACTCGCTCAGGATGACGCAGCATGAACAACTAGGTTAGGATGATGGAGCACGAAGAACTCACTCAGGATGATGGAGCATGAACAACTCACTCAGGATGACGGAGCACAAACTAGTCGCTCAAGATGACAAAGCATGAACCACTCACTCAGGATGATGGAGGATGAACCACTTGCTCAGGATTATGGAGCAGGAAGCACTCACTCCGAATGTTGTGGAGTGTCAAAAGCATCC
>NC_140964.1:3011203-3041203 GCF_056783735.1 Eptatretus burgeri | reverse complement strand
CTGAAGTTGCAACTTAAATCCAGGAGAATGGTACCATCCCAGCATAGGCTGGATGTTGGCAAGCTCAAGGATGAGAGGGTAGCTGAGGAGTTTGCGAACAGGCTGAGTGGGGATTTGGGGGGGTCTAGGTGCTGGATTCTTGGGAGGATCTCAGAGGGATCAAGCTGTGGTGCATCATTTGGGAATGTCAAGATATCTGACCTTGATTTCACTCTCCAGTACACCACCAGGCTTGATGCCATGAAGAGTTCATTAAGGAGTAAAGATTTTGATGTCATTTTGGGGTTTTTTTTGGACTCATTGCAGTGGAGGGTGTGATGTATTGCTACGCTGTCTGCACATCCGTGAATAATATGCTTTCCATGTTCAGTCAATGCAATAAATGTTTTTGCATTCTGTTGTGCATGTGAGTCTGTGTCTAATAAAGACAACCATTCATTTCTGGGAGAACAGAACATCATCTTGTTTCGGTTTTCGATTCCTTTTTGAGTAGTATACACCCCTGAAGAGCTCAGGAGCAATGTTGACCTCAGTGCCATGGATGCTGTCCATGGCGCTGTTGTCCTTCCCAGGAACCTGGGTCTCACTCCTTTGATGTTCACGACCTTCTTCCCCTTCTTCTGAAAAGTCAACATCGCTGATGTCATTGCAATAACATTGGTGTCATCCAGGGTCTTCTTAACAGCATTGTAGGCCCCGAGCTAAGCAATGCACTGGGGCCACCCACGGGAATAAAAAGGTAAATGGTCAATAAAATTAAGCCTATAGATTTATTGGTACTTTCAACAAAATCAATGTTTAAACATTAAAAAAAAACATGCTGTGAAGCAAGGATTAATTAACACAAGCTTTTGAACAATATAACAGAAGCCTTGAAAAACACAAACATTACAAATATTTATGGTTCGTTTACTACAGTATTTATTTATTGACAGCGTACATGGATTAAAAAAAAATATTGACTGGTTAACTATTATTCATATGATTAATCTGGATTAGCACTTATTTCGTAAGTGTTTTGAATAAGCACCAAAAATCAATGTAGTTAATACAAAATCAAAATATCTAGCAGCACATTTACGAGCCGAATATTAAAGTCAGACCTACTTGATTAGTGTAAGTAACACAATTGATAGTTGAAAATCACTTGATGTCAGTCACTCTTTCTTCTTCTAAGTGTTCTCTCCTTCGAAGTGTTGTCATTAAACATTAAAACAAAAGCAAACACCAACACACAACCTCACACCAATTAGGCAATTAAAATCCACAGCTGCAAGTCAGATTAACAACATTATAACAATACAAAATTATTGCGTAAACAATACAATATTATTACAGATTAACATTATGGATACAAACAAACACGACATAATAGTGACCGAAGCTTTTCGTACTGCACTCTTCAGGGTAAAAATCGCAGCAAGTGAAGGAGGAAGTGAAGGCGCGTGCTTTATACGCAGGTCTCAATAAGGTAGACGCTGATTGGTTCAACCATAATGACATCACGGTGAATCCGAACGCTTGTTGGTCAGCTCATCTTCATCTCGAGCTCCCATTGGCTGGAGCAGAGTTCGTCGATAATTGACGTTTGCAACCGCATCCTGGAGAGAGGGGGGATGGGTTTCCCCTAAGGTCCATTCACCATTTGTTACCGTACTTCCCGTGATCTTTCCATGCTGAAAGATACACAGAGATCGTACAAATTCCTTTTGACGACATAGTATTGGATAGGTGGTAAGGATGAAGGTTGCTTCTCCATAGGTCTTGAATGAGCATCTCTGTTTCTGGGAAATCAGGTTCCAAGCACAAATTACTGAGTTCTGCCCCCTGTGTTAAAGTCCGTTAACCAAGCGCCATATGGATGGCGTCGCGCTCTTGCTTGCTGATCCACATCTGCAGGAAGGTGGACAGTGAAGTGAGGATGGAGTCACTGGCCCAGACGGAGTACTCGCGTACTACGGCGTTGGGCTGGGTGCCAGGGCCACAATCCCCTACTGCATGCAGCTCCGGATGCCTGGATGTATACGATACCTCCAGAGAGGACGGTGTTGGAAATGTCCCACTTCATGACCACAATCATTCTTTTTTTTTTTTCCTTTTTTTTCTCCACCTCACAAACTCAATGTAAAGGAATGATGGTTGGTGCTGGGGCCCAGGGCAGCAGAATCGCTCACTGCGGATGGTAACGACCTGGGAGTTTGGAAGCTCATCACATTGCTTCAATGAAGAAGAGGAGGTCCTAAGCATTTCCTTATTGGAGTCCAACACCGCAAAACATAACTTTTTGTTTTGTCCAAACAGTCCAAACAGTGTTGAACAAAACAGTCCAACTCACAGCTCCTCCCTTAATTTTCATTGCTAGACATGCAATATGTTCTGATTTGTCTGGGATATATATACAACATTCAGTCCCAATAGCACAGGTTCCCCCCCTGGGCAGCGAGTACTAAATCCAAAGCAATTCGATTTTGCATGGCCACTGTTCGCATAGTAACCATCTCTGTATCAACATCCATCAGATCTCTCTATCGAGTGCAGCCTGTGGCTGCTGGTTGCATCATTGGTTGGGACACGGCTATGCCGCTGATGCAGTGTCCCACTTACCAGTACACTGGTACTCATTTTGCCAACCTCAGAAGGATGACAGGCAGGCTGAGTCAACCTCCTGGTGTATATTAATTCAGCGGCCAACGGGGCTTGAATGGGGGGTGGTCAGGACCCTAGGATCCCAAGCCACCACCCTAACCACTAAGCCAACACCAGGCTATCCATCAGAGTATCCACAGTTTCATTAGCAAGCAGTTCTAGGGCAGTGGCCATTCTTATAAGTTCTGTAGCCGCTTTCCCACTTCCACACTGAGGAAAAATAGACATAAAAACCAATTTAGTTGTACTAATGCCTCGCTTAATTTGGTTTGAATTTTGAAATGGAGAATGGGTGAGCATGTGTATATGACATGTCACATACCCTAAGTAACACGCTTCTGTCCAATTAGTTGGCAGCCATGGTTAAGCTCGGCTTCCGCAAATAAAATGTGTTGTTCAGTGCTTCTTGTGTTCTCATCGCAAGGTTTTCTCGAATGTAATTTAGGCATTCTGACTTACCCATCATCCTTTTTCCCGACAAAATTTGTACTAAACACAGTTTTGGTTTTCACTCTATCTGCCTTACCACAAAATATGGAGGCATCTTACTCAAATTAAAATTAGGCCAATACCAATTATCAAAATTCTCTCATTGGATGCACCTCCTAATACCATTAGTGGTTATCATAACTGTGTTCTGGTCTAAGCATTCTTCTTCCCATTCCTTATTGTAATCGGTATTATTACCATGTTGATGCTGGTTTATCCATCTTACCCAGTATCCACACCACTCGTTCCACTCAAATGACATTGCTAAGAGTGGTATTCCACGATGCATTTATTGAAGTATGTGAGTACAAATCCAACATTTACTTTGATTTCACTTTCTAGCATGTTGTAGGGACATAGATAAAGAGGTATTTATTCCGTTTATGCCCTCCAAATGTGAGTGTGCCTCAATACTTTCTGTTAAATCTCTCCGATGTCTCGGTGTGTCTGGTGCTGTCTGATGTTTCTACGTGTTGGTGCGGGTGTATGAAAGACATTTTCTTGGCGGATGTACGTGCAAATATCAGAAAAAGCATCACTCATCGGTCCCGGCCAGGGAAGTACCCCTATGTCTACCATTTAGGCCAGAATGGACGGTGCAATCAAAGAAACACCAAATAATGTTATTGTAGTCATTACAGGGTGGCCACTTGGGGGTCCTTCTCAGGGTTACCCTCTGTGTGGGCTCATTTGCAGCGTGAAGAATGGATCCATGTTGGTCTCACCTCACATTTTACAGCAGTATGAGTGGTCAGCAAAATTTGGTAAGGCCCAATCCACCTTGGCTGTAATGTGTTCTTTCTTTTGTGTACTTTAATGAACACGTTATCTCCTGGGCTAAAATTGTGTCAGTCCTCAGTTGCTGCTTCTGGCAAGGCCTCCTTCACCTGTGAATGAAATGCTCTCACAGTATTGGTTAATGCAATACAAAAGGTAAGCATTGTATCATGCATTTTGTGTATGTCCATTTCCTTTATGCTCAAAGGTGTGGAGGACAGTACTCTCATTGGTGGTCCCATTAAAATCTCATGGGGTGAAAGTCCTGTTTTCCTACCTGGTGTTGAGTGCATCGCCATGAGTGCCAAAGGTATAGCATCTGGCCACTTAATATTGGTCTCTTCACAAATTTTGGCCAGTTTGTTCTTCAAAATTCCATTGTGGCATTCTACCACTCCTGCAGATTGGGGATGGTGTGGGCAATGGAAATGTTGGTGCATGTGCAATGCCTTGCATAATCCTTTAACCACTTCCTCAGTAAGTGCGGCCCCTGGTCACTCGAAATTTTGCACAAAATTCCAAACCAACATATGAAAACCCTCATTAAGAGTTTCACCACCATGAGAGCATCTGCCTTCCTGCATGGGTAAGCCTCCACCCATTTTGTGAACATATTGACTCTGACCAGTACATATTCATACCCATTACACTTGGTCATGCTGATAAAATCCATTTGGACATGTACAAATGGCACTGACGGCAGTGGATGTGCTCCTTGAGCAAACTGATGCCCTTCTCCTGTGTTATACTTTTGGCAAATCAAACATGTCTTACAATATTGCTCTGCTACTGCCGTAAATCCAGGAGTATACCAAGTTTGGCAAACGGTATTCCACATCCCCTCTTTGCTCGTATGGCCAATCCCATGCACCACCTGAGCAATCCACAGTAGCATTGCTTTTGATGCCACCACCTGCTTATCTTTTGTTCACAAACCTGAGTTATTGCTGATCTCACATCCTGCATCATGCCACGATTGCCTCTCGGACTCATCCACCACACCCTGTAAGACAAGTACGTCATTAAAAGATGGAGATTTCTCCAAAGTCTTGGCTACAAGCTGGGATGTGACCACGGCTGTTGGTGATCTTGCAGCCATTTTTGCGGCGTTATCTACCATGACGTTTCCCTTAGCAATGCTATCACTCCCCCTCATGTGTGCCTTGCACTTAACAACTGCAATAGTGGAGGGCAAAAGCAATGCTTCAAGTTGGTCCTAAATCATCCGCCCATTTTCCAAGGGCATACCTAATGACGTCATGCATCTTCTTTCTTTCCATAGTGTTCCAAAGTTATAAACAATGCCAGAAGCATACATTGAATCATTGTATATTGTGACATCGATTAGACGCCAATTTACATGATGAGTTCTGCCTGCTGTGCAGAACATGTTTTTTGGCAATTTTCCACTCTCAACCACCTCTGAATCTGTACAGATAGCATATCCTGAGAGCAGAGAGTCATCATTTGCTCTTGAAGATGTCCCATCTACATACAGCAGCATTTCCGGGTTTTCCAAAGTGACATCCTTTAAGTCTGGTCGCAGCATAAGCATAAGCCTCACCACATCCTCACAGTTATGCAGCTCCCCTTCATCCTGTGTTGGCAACAATGATGCAGGATTCAGTAGGGCACACCTTTGGATAACTGTATTCATCGCAGCCATTAACAAGAAGTCATAAGTTGTTGCTCTGGAGGTGGAAAATGTTGACTTTTGGTCTGTAAAAGGACCAAACTAATACGGTGCAGTACATGCAAAACCAAATCAGTACCCAACATAATAGGCTCAGTTATTTTTAAAGCATATGAGGCGGCTGCCACAGCCCGCACACAGGGCGGGAACCCGAATGCCACCACATCCAATTTGGTGCTATAATATGTTATGGGGAACATCTTTTCCCCATGTGGTTAGGTGAGCACTGCTTGAGCAAATCCACCTTTCTCATGAGAATAAAGATAGAACGTTTTGCGATAATTCGGCAATCCTAGCACCGGTACAGATGATAAAGCCACTTTGAGTGCCTCAAAGACATTGTCTGCTTCATTTGTAGATTGCAAAGGTTTTGGGGTGGTGTGTAGACTGATATCCAGCAATGGTCTGGTCAAGATAGCATAATCAACTATCCACTGTCTACAGTCTACATCCCTAGAAACAATCTCATACCTTTTTTTGTTGTCTGTTTCAGAAGCTCCAAAACAGCCTTTATTCTATCAGATGACAAGTGGTGGGTACTTCCCTCCAATATGTGCCTGAGATATCTGACCATCTCTTGACAGAATTGCAGCTCGTATTTCGACACCTTGTGTCCCTTTTGTGCCAATGCGGTTAATAGCACGAGGGTGTCCTGTTCACATGTTGCCTCTGTTGTGGAACAAATGAGCAAATCATTAATGTACTGTACAAGCACAGAACCTCCTGGGAACCTTACGTCATTCAAGTCTTCCTCTAATACTTGGGAGAACAGCATCGGGCTCTCTGTGTAACCTTGCGGGAGCATGGTTCAAGTGTATTGCTGCTTCTTATAAGTAAACGTAAACAGGAACTGTGAATCTGGGTGAATTGGTTTTGAAAAGAATGCTGAACACAAATCAGTGACAGAGTCTTCTTCTTGCGTATGGCAGCTTAGCTGCCAGGGTAGCTATCATTTCTTGGAAGCGCGACTGTGTCGCTGATGTTGTGCCCCTCTAACAGTACACACTGGTACTCATTTCGCTGACCTCAGAAGGATGACAGGCTGAGTCAACCCCCTAGTGTATTAATTCAGTGGCCAACGGGGCTTGAATTCAGGACCCTAGGATCCCAAGCCACCACCCTAACCACTAAACCAACACCAGGCCAACAATTGCAAGTGATAGAGTAGAACCTGGCATTACCTGGGATACTCAATAGAATAGTAACAGGGTTTGGGACAATAGAGTATGCTTGTAGTACGCTCTTATTTATTGCCTGCAAATCTTGGATAACTCTCCAAGTTCCCTTCGCCTGTTTCTTAACGGGAAAGATAGGCGTATTACACCTACTGAGGGTTGGAATAATGATTCTCTGCTCCAACAGTGATTCTATAACCGGCGCAATGCACTGTTCAGCTTTTCGTGAGGTACCTTCATGAAAAAATCATTACACGGCGGCCAAAAGCACCATTTTTTCACCAAAGAACCACATCAACTTATGAATTAAGAAAAAGTCATGCTCCAAAAAAAAAAAAAATTGGCTTGCCGGGAGGGTCTTTTATGACATCATTATGTTTACTTACATAATAATGCAAACAAATTAGGAAAATATGATCACAGAATGTGATGGTTAGGTTTTAAGTTGCTCCAGGTATGTTCTCCAGGTCAAGGAATATGCTGTTAATCATTGCCTGTAATCAAAACTGACCAATTAGGTGCTATGATGTCAGCATCTCTGTATGAAAAATCTTGGTGATGATACAATGCAATAGTCTCATGAAACAGATGAGACAAATCATGAAAGTGCTATTACAATATCTATTACACCTCACATTGGAAGTCTGGTATTACCATTAGGATACATTAATATGTGACTAATGTATAACTGTGTGGTCTGCTCAGGAAGCACTTTATAACTGGTTGTTATTTTTTTGTAAAAATTTCATTGCAGTAGATTTATTTACTTCATTGCAATGGTGATGGAGGAAAATGTCTTCAATATCACATCATAGCATTTTATGGTGCAATTTTGATATTGACTTAGTTTTACATGGTAAATAATAGGTGATTACGTCATGATGACATCATAAAGCATCCTTCCCATTGTCCATTTCTTTGGAGCATCACTTTTTTTTTTAATCATAAGTCCCATGCGCAACTCTGGTGCAAAAATAGCGCTTTTGTCCACCGTGTAACGATCCTTGTCCTTTTAATCGCTAAGGTACGACACCATTCTGGTCGCAACAGATATTGTCGTTTCCTAGGCAATGGTTTTGATGGATCAATTTTTCTTTTCACTGGCTGCACCCCTTTAATTCGTCCTACATCATTTGGGTGGTTGGTCTATCAGCAATCTGGTACCTAACATAATACTTCAAGAGAGACATTAGCCACTACCGTCGGTGGCCTAATGATTCTTTCAAAATGCGACAAGGTCTCCACAGAATTTCTTCCCACATGAATCCTTCTCCATTCAATCACCACAACTGCATTCCACAATAATTCCCAATCAATTGTCGGCTCTTTGATCTCAACGCAATATCATTGGCCCTATATCCTTCACCCTGTGGCCCATTGCCACCACCAGGGTTAGGTGCGGTGTTATATTTAGGGGCTGGTTCCACAATGCACATTGTTTGTTGGATAATTCCACCACTGCTCCCAACCGCTCTTCCCCTAACCACACAGGCTTTATTTTCATGTCAAACTGGCCACCTAACTGCAGAGATACGCATTTCTCATAAGGTTCATTCTCTCCGGGACTGTCGTAATAGGCTGTACAATGCAACAGTTTGTTCCATTGGGATACATCAATTCTGTGTCTTACAATCCAATGTGCTATTTCCTCCATGCAGCGAGCTAGTGCACAAAACTGCCCGTTCAATTTAAATGATGCAGCTGGATCGTTTAGTCTCCACCAGTACACTATGGGTCCCTCAGTATATTGTAACAACCCCAATACCTGTTCGCTAGATTCCTGGGGCATGTCGAAGAATACTCCGCCTTATGTACGTCTTACCGTACATCCCAATCGACAAAGTAAATCTCGTCCCAGACAGTTGTCGATGAAATTTCTCTGAAATTAGCATAATGGATAATAAATCCATTATGGTCAGGTCAGGTCAGGTCAGGTTCGATCTGTGACCTGCTACAGGTACCATGTAAACCTGTACTAACCTGTTCCATGGTCGGGTTGTCGGCGACTAAACCGTCTCCCCCACCAGGTTTTCTGGTGAGGAGGGTGTTTGGATATGGACACCCAGCAGGATTAAAAACAAAACCTGTCAAAGGGCGGAGGAGCTCCTTGTGAGCCAACGGCCATCCATATCTAGTGCCCAACTGTGTCTGCGGACGTCCTCCTGCAGTTGGGTTACTTCTTATTAGGAGGTTGGTGGCAGGATTTGCACTCCAGCCACCGTAAAACGCTTCATTCCGCAAAACGCAAAAACGCAAAAAAATCTGAAAACCCACTCCGTGGGAGTACCTCCTGTGCAGCTTCCCTTCGCAGGGCAGCTCACCGGATGATGGGATTGGGGCAAAGCCTTCGGGACCCCCAATCTTTGATAGGAGGGAAACCACGGGGTAACATCCCTGGGTCAGATTGCGGGAGAGTGTGTCGGAGTGGTGCTGAGGTGTCGTCCACCAGACGGCGGTCTCCTTGGGTTAACCTGAGGCGGTCCCTTCGGGTGGGTGCCTGGAATGTCCTATCCCTAAGAGAGGATGATCACCTGTCTCTGTTATCATCTGAGCTCAAGCGTTTGGACATCGGGATTGCAGCTCTCTCTGAGGTTCGGAGACCGGATTGCGGCGAGATAATGGTGGGTGGTTACACCTACTATTGGTCTGGTCGCTCTGATGGTTACCATACCCAAGGAGTTGCTGTAGCTGTGTCCAATAAGCTGACCCCAATGATAATTGAGGTAACACCGGTCAACGAGCGTATCATGAGATTAAGGATTCGTCACTCCTTAGGTGTCATTTCCCTGGTCTCTATTTATGCTCCGACTGAGGCGAGTGATCTTACCGTGAAGGATGCATTCTACGCCACACTCGAATCTGTGGTTGATCAGTGCCCCAGACGAGATACACTTCTAGTCTTGGGGGATTTCAATGCATCGACTGGAACTGATAGGGATGGTTATGAGGTGTGTGTTGGTCCCCATGGGTCAGGAACTATGAACCAGAATAGCACTAAGTTCCTTGACTTTGCAAGAAGTCATGGACTTAGGGTGGCTGGTTCATGGTTTCAGCGCCCGCAAGCTCATCGCTGGACTTGGTATTCCAACGCTGGCGGTGTGGCAAAGGAGATTGACCATGTCCTCATTGACGGTCGTTGGAGGATGATCCAGAACTGCAGGGTCTACCGGAGTGCTCAGTTCCTCAATACTGACCACAGGCTTGTTGTAGCAACTCTAAAGCTGCACCTTAAATCCTGGAGAATGGTACCATCCCAGCCTAGGCTGGATGTTGCCAAGCTCAGGGATGAGAGAGTAGCTGAGGAGTTTGCGAACAGGCTGAGTGGACACTTGGGGGTCTGGGTGCTTTGGGGGGTCCTGAAGAGTTGTGGAGCACCTTCAAGACCACCATCCTTGATGTTGCCGGTGGATGCCTTGGAGTTCACCGCAGGGCAAAGAAGAATTTTGTCTCTCAAGGGACACTGGATACCATTGACCAGAGTCGCAGGGCCAGGCTGAATGGCAGAGCTGAGCTGTTCAGGGAGCTGAGGCGTAAAACTGTACGTGCACTGAGGGTGGACAAGGAGGCCTATGTGCGAGGAATCTGTGAGGGGTAGAGCATCACCTGTGGACAGGTGATTCTCGTCCCGCTTACAGGGGAATTCGCGCATTACGTTCATCCAAGCCCATCCCTCGGAGCACTGCAGTTCGAGCAGAGAGTGGTAGGCTCTTGACAGAGGAGTCTGAAGTGAAGGCCCGCTGGGCCGGTTACTTTGAGCGGTTGTACCAGGCTGATCCCCCAGCTGTTGAGTTGGACGTCAAGGGTGTTACAATCCCTGTTGCTGACCCTCGAATCAACTGTGGTCCACCATCGCTTGTGGAAACACGGGCTGCGGTGAACCAGTTGAAACGGGGCAAAGCTCCAGGGATCTGTGGCATCCATGCTGAACTTCTCAAGGCTGGTGGAAATGCTGCACTCGCGTCGTTGCATGCAGTTTTGTGCTCTGCCTGGAACACAGGCATCATCCCAACTGACTGGAAGAGGGGCCTTGTTGTCCCTCTCTGGAAAGGGAAGGGTGATCGCCAAGACTGCAACAACTACCGAGGGGTGACGCTGCTCTCAGTGCCGGGCAAGGTCTTTGCTCGGATAATTCTTGATAGGGTTCGCCACCATCTGCTTGAGCACCAGCGTCCAGAGCAGTCAGGCTTTACACCAAAGAGGTCAACGATTGACCGTATCCTTGCTCTTCGTGTCCTCACTGAACGCAGACGAGAGTTTCGGCAGGGGCTGCTTGCAGCCTATGTTGATCTCTGTAAAGCGTTCGATTCAGTGAATCGGGATGTCCTCTGGAGGATTCTTGGTCTTCGTGGGGTGCCACCGAAACTGATCGATCTGATGTCTGAACTCTACTCTGGTACTGAGAGTGCTGTGAAGTGTGGTGGTACCGCCTCTGACTTATTTCCAGTTGTTACTGGAGTTCGTCAGGGATGTGTACTTGCCCCCACACTTTTCAGCACTTGTATGGACTGGATTTTTGGGAGGATGTCGGAGAGATCAAGTTGCGGTGCATCGTTTGGCAATGTCAAGATCTCGGACCTTGATTTTGCAGATGATGCAGTCATCTTTGCGGAGACTTTAGACATCCTCTTGGGGGCCCTCGAGGTGCTGAATGAGGAGTCGGAGCCGTTGGGATTACGGATTTCTTGGGTCAAAACAAAGATCCAGGCTTTCGGTGACATCTTGGATGCTGCTGTCCTGTCTGTGTCTGTTTGTGGTGAGGATGTTGAGGTCGTGGATAGATTCACTTACCTTGGCAGTGATATTCATGTCTCCGCAGGTTGTGAGCCGGAGGTCAATAGACGTCTGGGTCGGGCCTGGGGAGTCATGGATTCACTGGATCATGGGGTGTGGCGCTGCCGGTACCTGTGCGGGAGGACGAAAGTCCGAGTCTTCAGGTCCTTGGTACTTCCAGTCTTGCTCTATGGGTGCGAGACTTGGACTTTGACCAAGGATCTGAGACGGAGACTTAATTCCTTTGGTACCAGGTCTCTTCGGAGAATCCTTGGCTATCGCTGGTCGGATTTTGTGTCCAACGAGCGGTTGCTGAGAGAGACTCGGATGAGATTTGTTACCTGCATAGTCCGTGAGCGTCAGCTGCGGCTGTATGGACATGTGGCTCGTTTTCCTGACGCTGATCCTGCTCACCAGATTCTCTCAGCGAGGGAGTCTCATGAGTGGAGGAGGCCAGTGGGCCGACCACGTGCCTCATGGTTGCAGCAGGTTGACCATCATCTCAAGGAGATGGGGATGGGCCTGGCATCTGCCTGGGGGATGGCCAGACGGAGGCCCCTGGAGTACCGGCGGAAAGTGGACGCAGCGACGCGCTGTTCTGGCACATGCTCCCATACCTGACCTGATAATAAAAATAAAATTAAAGGTTGATAATTAGAACTTGATATTAAAATTAATATATTGTTATAAATCTGAATTGGAAAATGTACTCAAATATGGTATGATTTTGTGTTTGAACATGTATCTACTTTTCAATATGTAATCATATCTTGCCTTTGTATTGAAAGATGATCGACCTGACTAGTAAAGATATGATAAGCAGGCCGACCTTTCAAATAAGCTGAATTCAGGATACGAAGAAGTGCTTATTATTTAAATACAGTTTTTTTTTACTTACGAAGGGATTTTATTAAATGATAGATAGGAGGTACCAGCAAAACTTGATAGGAGAATGTTATTTCAAAACAACAGGAATGATGGTCCAAGGAAAATGTCCAGATGTATTCACAAAACTCGAATCGTTTCATATTATATATAATTCCATAGACTGTTAAAAAGTGGACTGAACTTTTCCCTTACATACTATAAATGGCATGTGATCCATCAAGGCACCTGAAGGATTTCAGTTGTGATGTCATTCTGTGCTGAGAGGGATTTTACACATCTGGTTTTGAAACATATATACTACAATCCTTCAAAATTAGGCCGACTGCTGCACAAAAGCTGAAAATGATTTCCACCTGGAAATACATCGACCTGACAAACTGTGGCACCAGCGTTTAAAATGACAAAGAGCTGTGTCTCGCTGAACACTATAAAAGAACTAAAATTCTCCTTGTATTTTAGAGATCTGGAGCAAGTCTGTGTTTAGATCCTCCATATGCGCATATGTATGTGTTTGTTTGTTGAATCAATATTTTAAATGTACAGGAGGACTTAAATAATTTCTTCGACACAGTTCACCGGGGAATCAGTCACAAATAAAAACAGCATGATGCTCTGACAACAGTCCTATTTCTACTTTCAATTTCTCCATTAGTGGGGTTTGCATGGGCACCCTAGTTATGCCGACTATACTGAAAGGCATAAAAAAATGCAAAAACTTCGAGACGTGCAAAAATAAATCACATGCAGCATGCGCATCAACGTGAACTGCGGTTCATAATGTGCCTCAGACTCACCTAATAAAAAGGCGACCCAGAAAACAGTGGTTACACTTCATCGAATCATGCCAAGACTACGGCCTCAAGATCGTGAGCATGCTGCTGGTCGTCTCGCCATTGGACAATTGCCGAGAGAAGTCACACGAGCCTTTGATGTGCTCATTTCCACTATCTACAGGTTGCAAAGCCGTTTGTAAACCACTGGCTCCAATAATGCTGACCGTCCACGAGTTGGCAGACCACGAGTGACCACAGCAGGTCAGGACCGCCTGATCGTAAGGCACCATCGTTGCTTTCCATTCAAAACGGCTGACGACACAGGCAGAGCCACTGTGGGGACCCATGGCAGGCAGCTGACTGGCCGTATGGTGCGCTGCCGCCTGGCCGAGAGGAACTTGCAGTGCAGACGTCCAGCAAGGGGCCCGGTTCTTCTTGGTCTGCATCGTCAGCAGCAACTACAGTGGGCACAACGCCATATCCACTGGCGTCATCGTGAGTGGAGAATGGTGCTTTTCACTGACGAAAGCCGCTTTTGCCTTGACCCACCAGATAGCCGCATCAGGATTTGGCGAGGATCAGGCCCAGAGGTTCGCAGGTGCAAACATCTTAGAAAGGGACCGATGGGGTGGTGAAAGCGTGAAGCTGTGAGGTGCTGTCTGCATTAACCAGAGACTCAGACCTGTTTTCATTCAAAACTTAGGCCAGGGCCCGGGAAATGGCATCAATGATAACCGGTACATCAATGAAATTTTGCACCCCCATGTTGTGCCCTTTTTTCAGTGACACCCAAATCACCTGTTCCAGCAGGACAACGCCTGCCCGCACACAGCACGAGTCACTCAGGACTTCCTGAGACAGAATGGCATCACCATCTTCCCACATCCATCAAGAAGCCCCGACCTCAACCCCATAGAGCAATTCTGGGATGCTCTGCAGAGGCATCTGACTCAGGTAAACCTAAGACCTTGCACCGCGGCTCAACTCAGCTCAACTCAACTCAGCCATCACCCAGGTGTGGGGCCAAATCCCTCAACGGGAAATCAACAACCTGGTGCACTCCATGTACTGAAGATGCAGGGCTGTACTGAATGCCAATGGAGGACACACCAGGTACTGACTTTAGAAAGAGCTGGAACCTCGCAAAGGGATTTAATCCACACCATCTAGCAAGACAGTGAGAACAATGCAACTTTTTGCAACCCCATGTGTTGTTTTGTCCATTTACATTTGTTAACCGAGAATAAATTTTCATCAAAATAAAGAACAAACGAAATTTTGGGGCGTTTTTTATGCCTTTCAGTATACTGTAACTTGTTGGGATGACATTGGCGTGTCTGGTAAATCGGTTTGTCTTATTTTTGAGCGAGTAGCACCTGAGTCTACCAGGAATGGGAGTATCGTCCATTCACCCTCAGATTTAAAGTTGGCTCGTCTGATGGCGTCGAAGTTAGGAACGGCAGCGCTGAAGATGTCTCACCCACACTATGTCATTGTTAAAACGATCGTTAGGTTGGGGTCTGGGGCCGTGAACATTGTTCATCTGGTCTCCAACTAAAAGTTAGTCTGGCGCACCATCTAGCACCCCTCTGTTGCTTGTGTGGGCAATCTCTCATCCAATGTCCTTCTCAGCCACACATATAACAGGCATTTCTACTATTTGGTCTCTCATCTTGTCTTTGATTCCTTCTTTGTCTCGTCCCTTGTTCTAACTGATCCTCAATATTCCTATACTCCTCCCTTTGTCTCATGTCTTGGCACTGATCTATCTGCATCTGTACCAACAGTGTGCTCACATCCTGCATATTTTGCTCCATCTGCCGGTGATAATGTAACACCATGAGCAGAATGGCCTCAAGGGCCTTGGACTCCCATTCCATACATATTTGTTTCATGTTCGATTGCAATTGCAATTTCGGAAAGAACCCGTGCACATATGTGTGTGAGAGCAGCACCTCCATAGTGACATTTGACATTCCAGAATATTGTTGGAACGCGCTCTGCAGTCGCTCTAAATAGTCCATAGGATCTTCCCGTGTTTCTGTTTAAAAGCCTGTATTTTTATCCGATCTAGTTTTGGCAGATCTATGTTCTCCATTCCACTCCAACAAGTTTATAATGAATGCATTTAATTCCTCTGGAGTCAGCTGTGGCCCATGCAGTTCCTCTGGCCACTTAGATTGCCTCTTTATTTCCTGCAACAAACCCTCCGGCACTCGTAAGTCAAGGAGGACATTCATATCCACGTACGTCAGACTATGAGATTGAATCACATTTCCCAATTTTGACATGAATTTATTTGGGTTTTCCCTCAAACTGGGTATGCTTGGTTTTGCTGCCTCCAAATTCAAACCCAGCACGGATTTACACAATCCTGCCTCCTGGCACGGATTTCTACGACCTGGCTTTACAGCGCTAAGTATCCAATAAATGACTCAATTCAAGTTCCTTGGGCTCGCATCACCCAGTAGGGTCAGAGGAAAGGCACACGACTTTAGTGAATGCAGGACACAATGAAAGGGTCAGGGAAGGGAATCTGTAGCAGTTCCCTTACCTGCTCCTGAAGTGGCCACCTGTATCTGCACCACCTCAGCTGATGCCACCTCAACCGCTGGTCCTCCTGGGATGTTGCGAGCCCTACTCACTGCACCAATTTCTGCGGTGGAATAAATCGAACCTCCAGTGGAATTGAACATCACTCCAGTAACTCCAGTCCCAGTGAGAGTTGAACCATATATATATATATATATATATATATATATATATATATATATATATATATATATATATATATATATATATATATATATATATATCTTCTTCTTCTTTCGGCTGCTCCCGTTAGGGGTCGCCACAGCGGATCATCCATATGATCCGCATCGTGATTTGGCACATGTTTTACGCCGGATGCCCTTCCTGACGCAACCCTGGTCGCCTCTTACGACACAGGGATATGGTACACCTATTTTAACCGGGGTATACACCGGCCCAGTATACTGGTACTCATTTGGACTCCCATTTTGGACTCCCATATATATATACATGTAAACGAAAAGGAACAAACACACAGAGCAACACCAAGGTGAGCCCCTGTGAACTTCCTTCTCTGAGTTTCGTCTCACAAGCATAGCTTCTTTATAGCAAAGTCATTTGCAGAAAGGAGGGAAGGAGGGGGCATGGGTTGGACAAAGAACAGTACATGATATTGAAGCTTACTGACATCTAAATGGCCTGTTAAGAGGTTTCCCAAGCTGAAAACATTCCAGTGTCAAAGTAAAAGGTGTGGTGTTCTGATAATACACAGCTGTGTGCAGTATTTTGTGACCATACATGCTATTCTGTAGGAATAGGGAGAGGTAACTGACAAAGAAGCATTGTAAGAGAAGGAACCCAGGATACAAGACGATGTGGCAAGCCACACACCCAACAAGATAAGAATATATATTTGGCAAGCAAAACCTCACTTCCCGGAACTCGCAGCTGCACACTTATCACACGAACATTCCAGCCTGCCTGGAAAAAAAAGTTTACTAGGTGAGTGGTTTTAAAACACACTTCATGGTTCTTTTTATTCAATTAAAAACCCACTTTCACCCGACATAAGTATTATGTTAGTTATTAGTTTAAGTTGCAATAACAATATAAAGCTATATCAATTATGTCCCCATGGAACTGATATGCATGTCCACGGAGCTCATATTTTTAATCACACAAGCTTCAATCAAGGCAATTAATACTCATACATGGGTATATTTCATACTGAAAACAGATACATACTCATAAAATGAATGTAATAATCATGTTTCTCATGAGATTTTAAACTTATCATTGTCTATCATCAAGGTTTCACTAATATATTTATTAAGTGGGCTAAAAGCCTATATTTGCCAAGTTAAATCAACCATTAACTTAATTGGGCCACAGTTACACTGAAAAACCATAGAACTCACATTTTAAGAGAAATTTGCCGACACTTGTAGGACATGATCACAATGACCGTTGTGCCTCTCTTCCATGTGATGGTGTACCAATCACCCAGCTAACAGTTAGCACAAGTATGTGAGGGAACTAACCCTGCTCCACAAATATAAAAAGAATGGTTGGCTACCGCCAATGAAATTAAAACAAACAAAAAGGAGAGAAATGTTCCAAAGGGAAGCCGATAATGAAGTCTCTGGAACCCAAAAAGATAGATAGACCATGGTGCTCAGGACAAAACAAAAATGGCTCCATCTAAGGTGCAAATGCAAAAAGCAAGAAGGGATGAAATATCATACATACTGGACAAGCATCAATAATTAAGTCTCTTTACATTACCTAAGACATTACATGAATATGAGAGACAGAATGGTGATTGGATCGCTGTTGAATCTGTTTTTGCAACGAAAGATGACGGATGACAATTTTTCATTACTTGTTACAGCGAATGGGGAAATTAAAAAACAATCAGGCAAGTGCTTTGTTGCTTTTACTGCATGTTGTCAAGCTTCAGGAAATATTTTTTCATCTGCTGAAAATAAAAGACTTGATCAAATCAAAGCAGGTACCATAATACCATGGGTGTGTTCCGTTAGCAAGCAGCTTGCTATCACTTCTCAAGCGGCTTGATTCAAAGCGCTCAAGCAAGCACTCCAATGGAATGGAGTGCTCGGCACTGCTTAACAACATGGCGGTCTCCATGTTTGTTTTTTTACTATAATTCACCGTCTGTCCGTCTGTCTGTTCCCAGGTACCGCAAAAACGGCTGAACCGATCGCAACCATTCTTGGGATGTGTAATCCTGGGACCCCTTAGAGTAAAATAGGCATAACATAATAACATGACCCCCTTGACCGCTCCCGTAGGGAGTGCAACAACAACTAACAAATCAGGTGCAAACAATGCTGTCATGGAACTTGAACATCTGCTGTCAGGTCTGTCGTTTTCAATTTTACTTGATCCTCGTGACACCTTGCCCAAACAAATTTATTGTGTTAGCAGTGGCTATGGAGTACGAGGAAGAGGGAAAAAGATATAAATTGATTGGGAAAGTTTTGCTTTGCAATCAAATGGAGCAGGAAAGAAGAAATTGAGAAAGAACAAAGAAGGAATAAAAGAGCGCTGCATTAAAATATAGAGGAGCCAGAAGTGAAGGGAATTTTTTTTTTAACTCATCATGTATTTTAACATGAGCAAAGGTACCTGACATTGCTGGGCAAAAACAAACAGTTTTGTTTTCTCAAAACAGTACCTTCATTTAATGATAGCAGGCATGTTGTTCAGTCTTCAAATGTCCACCAAAGGCCTGTGCGGTCGATTTCAAGGCAAGGCAGTTTTGAGCAGGCTGAAACAAAATGGTGGCTTAAGACCTTTGTGAGGGGAAAGCAGGCTGACCAAGAGTAAGTCTGTTTTTGTTTTTCCATGAGCAAAATTTATATTTTGTTTTTACATTAATTATCTTCAATGGTGGTGTTTAAATTTACCTAAATACCCAATTTTCATTCATGCACTCCTTTGGAGTTCCCTTAGTATACATGCAAAGTTTTGGACTGCTTGGTTTCATGATTTTGGAGTGAGAGGACGCACACACACACACACACACACACACACACACACACACACACACACACACACACACACACACACACACACACACACACACACACACACACACACACACAATTTTGCTTTGAAACTCACAAAAAGACTGTGTTGTAAGGGAATTAAACTTTTCAATAGAGTGTGGAATATTTATGGGGTTTGACTGGAATTTCTGTCGACAGCATAATGGCAGGGACCTGTGGAAATTCCACATCATACAAAATGTGATGGAGTCAAAATGGTGTTAAGGTCAAAGGGATCTTCAGGGTCTTTGGGTCTTTTGGATCTTTCAGGTCTTTGGGAAATTTTAGTTCTTCTCGATCTTTTGGGTGCTCAGGGTCTTTTGAGTCCTCGGTGACTTTTGGGTCATCTGGATCTTTTGGGACTTTGGGGTTATCTGGGTCTTTTGGGTCCTCGGGTTTTTTGTGGGTATTTAGTGGTCTTAAGGGTCTTGGGAAATTAATGTTCAAACAGGATGTGATTAAGAGTCATACAGTCGATCGAGCAGCATCCGCAGGTGAGTGAGTGAGCGAGTCAGTCCATAAACACTTCAGTCATTATCGTTTGAGTGAAATACACAATTTTGATGAAACTTAGTCACAACCTTCATATCAGATGCCCAACGAAGGTGAATTGACCACATCAAAATCTCTGCTCATCAATGGAGTCTGGGGGGGGTGACTCCCCCGCCCCCCCCCAAATATTTGCTCTGTTCTCCAAAACTATGCACACAATTGTGATGAAATTTGACCACAACCTTCATCACCCGTAATGTACCAAAGTGTATTGACTGCATCAAAATATGCACTTATAAAGGGGTCTACAGTGAGGGGGGGTAGTTAAACCCCCAAAATAGGTATTAGCTCCCTTCTCCGAAACTACACACACAGTTTCGATTAAAACTGACCACAACCTTCATCACCCGTCATGTACCAAAGTTTGTTCAAAGAATAAAAAAATTCAGGGTCAAAGTGGGGTCTGCAAGGGGTTTGAGTGACTGTTGCTCTTGATCCAGGTGAGCTTCAAGACAGGCAGTCCTATTTTTATTTACCAGCAAATACCACCTGTCGCTTCGCTGATGGGAATACTGAGAGGGGGAGGAAAGAGAGGAGGGAGGGGGGAGTGAGAAGGTGGAGTGGGAAAGAGAGAGAGAGTAGAGAGAGGGGAGTGAGGAGGGGTGGGGGAGCAGGGAGGGAGGGAGAGTGAGGAGGGGTGGGAGAAGTAAAGGCAGACATGTGGTGGACCATTTAATACGATTCATTCCGTCTCATCAAAATGCTTCTGCATCGAACAACAGTGAAGATGGAAACAAAATAATGTCTGAAATCCATTTTGTACTGGTCATACTATAAAGACCGCTCAGAGACAAATATCGCCCAGACGTGTCCAGCGACAAACACCACCCGGACATGTCCGGAGGAAAACATCGCCCAGACATAACCACCGTCCAGTCATATATGGAGTTAACCACCATTCAGGTACATCCAGAGGCAGAGAGAGAGAAGAAGGGGGAGGGGTGGAGGGGAGAGTGAGAGAAATGTGGGAGGAGGGTGCTGCCCAGTATTGGGAGGGGTTCGAGCAAGGATGGGACAAAGAGAGAGAGAGGAGTGGGGGTAAGGGAGTCAGATGAGAGAATATCTTATGCCTTATGAACAACACACACACACACACACACACACACACACACACACACACACACACACACACACACACACACACACACACACTTATTAATATAGATATACAAGCGTGGATTGGCTTGCTTCGCTCGCCTCTCCACATGTCATTGCAGAAATTAAGATCACAGATTTGCTGTTGTCATGATTTGCACCAATCATAATACAAACATCTATTTTCCACAAATTTATTTCTAATATTGGTAATAAAATATTTATTTGAAATTTATTTGTGATATAAAAATGTCCAAATGGTCGACATGGTCAAGTGTCTAAGCTGTCTCATCTGTCTGAAGGGCGTAATGGGTCTAAATGGTGGGAAGGTCTAAGGCATCTAAATGGTGTTTGGGACACTTTTTTAATCGATTTTGGGTCCTCAGGGACTTTTGGGTCTTCGGTGTCTTTTAGGTCTTTTGGATCCTCGGGGACTTTTGTGTCTTCAGGGTCCTTTAGGTCTTCGGGGTCTGTTAGATCCTCAGTGACTTTTGGGTATTCAGGGTCTTTTAGGTGTTTGGGGTCTTTTTGGGTCCTCGGTAACTTTTGAGTCTTCAGGCTCTTTGGGGTCTTTTGGCTTTTTTGGTCCTCAGGAACTTTTGGGTCCTTGGGTACTTTTGGGTTGTTGGGATCTTTTAGGTCCTTGGGATCTTTTGAGGTCTTGAGGGTCTTTGGGAATTAACGTTCAAACAGGACATGATTGAAAGGCATATAGCCTTCACACTGACTGACGTACGGCTTCACCGCCTCACCCCTCACCGTGCTCTTGGTTATATATATATATATATATATATATATATATATATATATATATATATATATATATATATATATATATATATATATATATATATATATATATATATATATTGTATGGACTGTGTTGTAAGGGAATTAAACTTTTCAATAGAATGTAGAATATTTAGGGAGTTTGACCGGAATTTCTGGCGACAGCATAATGGCAGGGACCTGTGGAAATTCCACATCAGATAAAATGTGACGGAGTACTCAACGTCTTTCTTCTTCAAGCCTGCATCCCTCCCCCCTCCAAGTGCACATCCCTCCCCCACTCTCAACTCCAGATCCACATCCCTCTCCCCTCTCCCAACTCCACATAATAGTCAAATTAGTAAGGAGGCTCAGGTTCAGTTTGTGAGGGAATTTGTTGGTCAGGAAATTCAAATTCGTTATTTATTTATTTTTTTGCCATGATTTTCCTTTCGCAGCATGTCAAGAACTGTTAAAACTGCTAAGGTTTCTTGGTAAAGTTAATCGACAGAAAGATACTTTATTATACGTTCACAGAATTGACTGAAGAGTTTGTGGTCAAATATATATTTTCCCTCCTCCGGTAAGTGTGCAAACCAACAACTGAGTATACAGTATACAACACATGCACAACAAAAATGAATAAAACTCGAAATTGCATGAACATCGATATTTTTAGACATCTTATGCATTGTCCAGATCCAAGAACTCTTAAATCAGGTATCAAACAGCATTGAACATTATGTACATGCTGTGGTTACGACGTTGACACCGTTCAGACACAATCGTGTTCAACTTGAATTATATATATATATATATATATATATATATATATATATATATATATATATATATATATTGTTATTGGCTGCTCTGAGAGCACCCTTATTCTGGACATTTCCATCTGTCTGTCTGTCCGCGAAACTTTGGTCAAGCCTAGGGGTTAAACCACTCAACCGATTCCAATGAAATTTGGTAGGTAGGACCAATATTTCTGGGAATCGTGTGCTTTCGAATATAGGACCCAGGGCCCAAGCAACGGCCCTTTAAAGTGGTCAAAAAATCGAAAAAAATCTAAAATAAATAAATCGAAAAACCGAAGCTTAGAATTCTGTGTGCAATCTATCTAGATCCCTTCATGCCAATTTGCAACCCTAACAAAAAATATTTGTAGGAGGAGATAGGTTTTGGGTGAGTACATGTCGAACATTTCAGAAACGGTTAATTGCAAATATCTCTAAGAGAAAGAGTCTGATTTTGATGAAACTTGGGTGAAATGTGTACAATGTGGCGAGCATGTACACAAAAATGAATGGTTGCTATGCACACCTCCGTTGCTGAGCAACAGCTAAAATACTTTATCGTACATCGTACACTTATTGTGGACTACAAAAAAATCAATACCTCCGAAACTGGACCTCCGAGGGACCTGTTACTTTTTTGTGCCCAAGGAGAATGTCTTACAGCATCATATAAAAAAATAAAATCTTCAGCGAATAGATAAATGGAATTACCAGGGCTGCCATTTGTTAGAGTCTCTTTGGAAACATGCCTGAAATTTCACAAGGCGGGTTTCTGGGCGCAAACTAAGAGGGCTGTGATAATCATATTTATTGTGCTAAATTGATTGATAGCATGTACATGAATATCGGCTAGTTGTGTCGGCCAGCTTTCCATCGAGAGCGAGCAGCCATGTCGCCTACCGGCTTGTTTATGTATATTTATTTATTTATATATTTATATATACACATACATATACATATACATATACATATACATAAATAACATATAAATCTCTTTCTAACCACTGACTGACTCACTAATATTGGCTGATATTAAAGATTGGTAACTTACAGGTGACATAGAAAGCTGAAATTTTGTGTGCTGATGGACATCAAAGCTTGTACACCGGAAGAAAAAAAAAAACAGAATCGTTGAACAACATCCATGAATGAAAATCTAAATAAATGGCAAAAAAATGAAAAAAACGCAGGTAAGTGACCCAAGAAGATGAGGTAGCATGGTAATTCTGTGTGCTGATGGATATCGAAGCCGAGACACCAGTAAAAATCACAGAACCATCAGAAAGCATCCGTAAATGAAAACATAAATGGATAAAAAAAAAAAAATGAAAATAAATAAATGAAAAATCAAATGTACATGAGCGACCTGAAACAATGGGGAAACAGTTCGTATGCAACGTGTAAGCACACCCTGCTAGTGTGGTGTATTTTTCTTCCATTTCTTCTCGAACACATCTATGCCCACACACACACACACACACACACACACACACACACACACACACACACACACACACACACACACACACACACACACACATCTGGGTCTGCAGTGTTAGTGTAAGAAATTTCTAACATTATCTCAAAGACTCAATAGCTCAGGGACCTGTCACCATGTCAGTGATGAGGTCCTTGGGTTTGAATCCTGGGTTGACTCAGAATTTTTTTCACATCAGTCCCCCCCCCCTCACCTCGCACAACAATTTATTCCTACCTATTAAAATAAAGTATATATATTACATTGCAGTGCCGAAAGAAAGTCCACTTAGCCCCACCCTTTCAAAATTTTTGCCTTACCGCCTGGAATTAAATTACATTTAATCAGACTTATTCCACATCGTAACCCACGACTTCCAAGTGAAAAACAAATTATACAAATTTTAGAATATTAATTAAAAATACAAAACTAGAATATCTTGGTTGAATATATTTTTATACACAGAATCTTGTTTGTTTATCTTGTTTGTCTTGAATATCTTTTTTGTCCACCCCCTGAGTTAATACTTGGTGGAAGCACCTTTGATAGTGTAGTAGATAGTAGAAAAATCGTGCAAATTATGATACAAGCATCAAATTTGGCATTTCTGTTCTGCAGGGCTTTCTGATCAAATCTGCCCAATTGGCCATTTGAAAATCCAAATTTGGAAGAAAAAAAAAACACTTCAAAAATATTTGAAGTCACAGCTGGCTGAAATTCTTGAAGCGCAAGTGAACATCCCAGACAGAGAACCAAGGGGAGATGCAGTCATAATTGATGGCTCAGCACTTATCAATGCCCTACCTCCACGCACTTCAAAGATATTTGATGACTATGCTAAAGAAGACATCATCCCAAAGGTGGAATCGTATGGTGCCAGGTATGAGAGGATGGACGTAGTGTTTGATGTGTACAAGAAGTCAAGTCTGAAGTCCGAGGCAAGGAATCAGAAGAAGAGTGACAGGAACCAGTAAGACCCCAAGTAACTGGAGAAGCTTTCTTCGAGATGACAGCAACAAGACTGAGCTGTTTCACTTCCTTGTGGAAAAGATGTGTGAAGCACAGACGACAAGCACAGTCATTGTCACAAAATAAGAAGATGCCATTAGCAACACAAGGAAGTCATTGGATGCTGTGTGTCCATGTTGTCATGAAGAAGCTGACACTCGAATATTTGTACACGCCAGGGATGCAACGACGGATGGTAGCAAGTCCATTATCATTAAGGCTAATGACACGGACATACTAGTCATAGCAATATCTGTACCGCCATCCTTACAGGAACTAGGTCTTGAGAACATGTGGATTGCCTTTGGCCAAGGAGCCAAGGCACGATGGATTCCAGGTCCATGAGGTAGTTTCTGCAATCGGGCCAGAGAAAGCTAAAGGGATCCCATACTTCCATCTGTTCACTGGATGCGACGTCGTGTCTGCCTTCCACGGTAAAGGGAAGAAAACTGCATGGCAGACTTGGAACGTCTTTGATGATGTTTCTGAAACATTCACCAATCTCAGCCAGCATCCAACATTGATTCGTGATCTTGACTTTTTTGAAGTTTTTTTTTTTCAGATTTTTCAAAATTTGGATTTTCAAATGGCCAATCAGGCAGATTTGATTAGAATCCCCTGGAGAACAAATGTGCCAAATTTGATGCTTGTATCATCATTTGCACGATTCCTCTCAAAAATTGCTGTTATCTGCCCCCACGATGAGAGCAATTGCAGCTGTGAGTCTGTTGGGATAGGTCTCTACCAAAGTCTGATACCAAAGCTTTCATCCGAAGTCTGATGGAGTACTGTTCTCCCCTATGGGTGGCTCCTGCCTCACACCTAGCCCGACTTCACCAGGATTATTGGTATCTCCCACGATGAAGCTGAGTCTTTGGGTCTCTCACTCTCTCACCAGAGACAGGTCAATGGTCTTTCTGTCTTCTCCCGTTTCCTCTCCGGCCTTGCCCCCACCCCTTGCTCTGTCCATGATCGGTCCCCCCCTATATTTCCTCAGGGTGCTCAGGGTCCACCAAAAAAACCCTTCTGGTGAAACTGCCAAAATCTAGAATCACTGCTCACCTCACCTCACCTTCACTCTTTCATTCCTCTTTTTCCCCACCTTTGGAACAAACTCCCACACTCTCTTCAATCCCACTCTTCCCTCCAGGTATTAAAAACAGCTGTTCACCACCATCTCTTACCTTCCCCCATCCAAAATCATGATCCTTTCTAACCCGGTTAATCCACCCCAAACCTACATCCTTCAAATTCCCTGCTTTCCTTCCTGAAAGTCCCTGTAGTGTCCATCTCGTTTACCCCGTGTACCCTACCACATCCCTCTCCCTTCCACAGATTTCCTCCCATCTCTGTTCCCCACTCTTTTGTGCTTCCCTCTCCCTCTCCTCTTGTCTCCTTCTCCCCTTGTTACACGTTCTGTGTCTTAGCTCTTATTGGAGCCTTGACATTGTATGTATTAAAAAACGAAAAAATTCTGAAATTTGTAGAATTGGTTTTTCACTTGGAAGTTGTGGGTGTGGATGCGCAAATGAAGGTGGAAAAAGTCTGATTTAATTCAATTTAATTCCAGGCAATAATGCAACAAAAGGTGAAAAATTTGAAAGGACATGGAGACTTTCCATCGGCACTGTACATACACGATTATTACTTCCACCACCGAAGGTGGATGGAAGTTATATTTTCACCCCTGTTTGTTAGTTATGAAAATCGAAGATTTTTCAAATATATTGGTTGGTCTTGTACATTATTCTGTCTGTCTGTCTGTTTGTTTGTTTGTTTGTCATTCACCTACAAGTCAAAATTTTAAACCAAACTTCACCAAATGGTAGAGTTCGTCGTAAGCAAGAAGCCTATTGTTGTTGAGGGCAAAAGTTCTAAAGGTCAACATATTTACCAAATTTTTTTAATCCTAAAATTTTCATCCGATTGACGAGAAATTTGAACAGAATTTGTACATCTGGTCATTGAATTTAACCACTAATTATTTTTGAGGTCAACATTGGCCAAAGGTCAACAACTTTTTAAAAGAATTTTGCATACATTGTCGAGGATCGTATGAGTGCCAACACACAATGCACAGCAAGGGGTGGGGGGCATGAGACAAGAGGGGAAAACAAAACAGCAGGGAACAGAGACAAGAGGAGATCTGTGGAAGGGAGAGGGATGGGGTGGGGAACACGGGGTATACAAGATGGACACTACAGGGACTTTCAGGAAGGAAAGCAGGGAATTTGAAGGAGGTGGGTTTGGGGTGGATTAACGGGGGTGGAAAAGATCAAGGTTTTGGATTGGGGGAAATAAGAGGTGGTCGTGAACAGCTGTTTTGAAGACCTGGAGTGAGGTATGGGATTGAAGGGAGTGTGGAAGTTTATTCCAAAGGTGAGAAAAAAGAGGAAGGTGAGATTGAGTGAAGTTTATTCCGAATTGAGGTGAATAAAAAAATCTAAGGTGAGATTTCGAAAATCCTCAATTTTCATCCAATTATCTTGAAATTTGAATAGGATTTGCATATGTGGTCATTGAACTCAACCACCAACTTTTTTTAAGGTCACCTTCTTATTTTGATTTTGCAAGTATCGTGCTCTGCATGACATCTTTTTTGTTTATTACTCGCAAAATCGAAGATTTTTCAAGTATATTGGGTCAGTCAATTTTGTTATTCTATCTGTTTGTCTGTCAATCGCCTACAGGTCACAATTCTAAACCGATCCTCATGAAATTTTACCGAGTTGTAGAGGTCGTCTCTACTGAGAAGCTTATTGATTTTGAGGTCAAAGGTCATCTTGAGGTCAAATTCCTAAAATTGTCAATTTTCATCTGATTGACTTGAAATTTGAAGAGGAGTTGCACACTTGGTCATTGAATTCAACCACCCACTATTTTTGAGGTCAAAAGGTCAAAAGTCAACTCAAGGTCAAACTTCTAAAATCATCGCTTTTCAACTGAAAAATCATCAATTTACATCCTATTAACTTGAAAGGTAAACAAAATTTGCATCGTCCATCAATGAATTGGAAAACCAACTATTTTTGAGGTCAAAAGGTCAAAGGTCAAACTGTTAAAATCATCTAATTTCAATCTCAAAAAGAATCCGTTTTCATCCGATTCACCTGAGTTTTGATTAGGACTGTCAATTTTAATCTTCATGAATTGGACAATTTGATGTGTCCATGGCAACCTTTGGAGAGGGGGAGGGGTGGATTCTGCAAGTATCGTGCTCTATACGACATATTTTTCTTGATTGTTTGTTTGTTTGTCTGTTTGCGAATAATATATCTCAAAAAGTTCTGGATGGATTCGGACGAAATTTGGTAGAGAGCTTGGGTATGCAACACCGACAAAATTATTTGATTTTGTTGAAGATCCGGATCCGGATCTGTATCCGAGAATTTTTGAAGTGATTTTTCACCAATGAGAGATCGAGCCAAAAACGATATATAGCACAATATCCAAAAAAAAGTTAGAGACGGTTTCAGACAAAACTTGGTGGATCAGTTCATTTGGTGACAACAAGCTGATTAAATTTCACTTCAGGTCCAAATCCGATCCAGCCTATCAGTGGGATACCCAACATAAACTAATCAGCCTGGTGGAAGGTATGTGCGTGTCCTAGTTCAGTCTGATTTCAAAAAGAGGCAGAAAAAGGTTGAGAAAATCATTTTTGATACACCCTGAAAAACAAGAAGTACAGTTCCTTTTTCAAAAGTTGTGACCAGACCAACTCCGCTATATGGACAAACCTCACGTCCTCACCCCCACCCACTCCAACAACTCCACCAAGGTAAGAAAGGATAACCAAAAGACCCACATGGCACCAAACTGGACAGGGCATTCAAGGCGACCCCCTTTCCATTAAAAGGTTGCGACTATAAGCAGCTTTTTGCTTTCACAAGCAGTCCTGCTTGCACCTAATAGCCATTTGATGCTGCTTTGAAGGGTTGTCCGAACACGGTGGGCCCACACCCCTCTCATCCTGCTGGCCCCACAATAGACAGTTAAACCCTCATCGCGTGGCACTTGACTGGTTCAATGAGCCGTGGCCGGCCGCGGAGAGGGAGTGTCGGCCAGGCCCACCGCTGACCTCTGGCACTGCCCGGGGCAGGAGGACCCTTTGTCCGGCCATCAGCCCTTTGTCCGTCCGCCCTTCAGCCCCGCGCTCTGTTGCGGGGCAAGCAGCTGTAAAATGACAAGCTACGGACAATAGAAAGCACCACGCCCCGTCTGAGCCATGTTGAAACTGCACAAGGACCCCCACGATGTCACGGCATCACCTCGACGATGGTCCAGTATTGTCCAAGTGACCGTCTCACCAATGTAAAGTCTTACCAAAGAAAATGGGATTAACACATCGCTTGTTGATCAGGTGAATCGTTTTCAGGGAGAGCCAATGGAGTTGTCTGTAAATAAGCATTGCGAACATATCATCATCCTGTAATTATATATTATATGGATGGATGGTCACCCTTGCACCTGATGCATTCATTGGCTAGGGGGCACAATTGATGGGTCGCTACTCCGACGCAGGATTCTTGAATGGCTCATTTTCCACCAAAAGCTGGTACTCATTTTGTCGACTTCCGAATGATGTCAGGCTGAGTCCAACCCACCTGATGCTTTTTTGTCATTGTGACGACTTCGATTGAGGACCCAAGATCTTAGGCCAACCACCTTAAACGTTAAGCCACCACCAGGCTGAATTGTATAATTATATATTGTTTTAATTTAATGCACCGTACTCGTTGCAGGGCATGGGTGCTGCCAAAGCAGTTTTATGGCAAGGGTTATACTGGATGGTTTTCCATTGCCTTCCCAACGATGTTTGTTTGTCCATGCGCTATCCTTTTGAATGCGAACAACGAAGCAGCACGTACCATTCTTAGTCTTTGGTGTGACAGCCAGGGTTCAAACCGCTGACCTCCCAGGATCAGGAGGATGCTCCAACTGCTACATCACCGAGTCTGATAGATTTTGATTTTGATTCAATTGTGAAATGTGGTGCAAATAAGCTTGGGGACCAGTCAATTATTGCAAGCTTCTTGTGGTCAGGGAAGGATTTATAACCGAGGTCTTTGACGAACTGGCTGGCCAAGCCTGGCGTTCAAAGGTGGCAGGAGCGTGGTGGATTCTGATCACTTTGCCTTACCTGCAAAGCACGTGTGTGTGTGTGTGTGTGTGTGTGTGTGTGTGTGTGTGTGTGTGTGTGTGTGTGTGTGTGTGTGTGTGTGTGTGTGTGTGTGTGTGTGTGTGTGTGTGTGTGTTTTGAATTAGGCTTGTGTGGACTTCAAAGCGATAGATCAGTCCCCAACCCCTCCTCATGAATTATTGGTGAACTTTGTGTTACTCCATGAAAAAAGTACAGACATCATTGGGACAGAGCTATCAAATCATAATGATAACGAAAAATGTGGCGCAACACAATAACACAATCGTTCCTGACATTTTATGACAACAATTATGAAAGATTGAAGATGAAGATTTCTCAG
>NC_140964.1:2911203-3008703 GCF_056783735.1 Eptatretus burgeri | reverse complement strand
ACATGATCCCAAAGAATGATCAACCACACATGCCAGAGATGGTCCCACATCCGTGATAAAACATGCTGGACATGATCCCAAAGAATGATCAACCACACATGCCAGAGATGGTCCCACAACCATGATAAAACATGCTGGACATGATCCCAAAGAATGCTGAACAACACATGCCGGAGATGGTCCCACATCCGTAATAAAACATGTTGGACATGATCCCAAAGAATGCTGAACAACACATGCCAGAGATGGTCCCACATCCATGATAAAACAGGCTGGACATGATCCCAAAGAATGCTGAACAACACATGCCAGAGATTGTCCCACAACCATGATAAAACATGCTGGCCATGATCCCAAAGAATGCTGAACAACGCATGCCGGAGATGGTCCCACATCCATGATAAAACAGGCTGGACATGATCCCAAAGAATGCTGAACAACACATGCCAGAGATGGTCCCACATCCATGATAAAACATGCTGGACATGATCCCAAAGAATGCTCTACAACACATGCCAGAGATGGTCCCACATCCATGATAAAACAGGCTGGACATGATCCCAAAGAAAGCTGAACAACACATGCCAGAGATGGTCCCACATCCATGATAAAACAGGTTGGACATGATCCCAAAGAATGCTGAACAACACATGCCAGAGATGGTCCCACATCCATGATAAAACAGGCTGGACATGATCCCAAAGAATGCTGAACAACACATGCCAGAGATGGTCCCACATCCATGATAAAACATGCTGGACATGATCCCAAAGAATGCTGAACAACACATGCCAGAGATGGTCCCACATCCATGATAAAACATGCTGGACATGATCCCAAAGGACGCTCAACCACACATGCCAGAGATGGTCCCGAGTGAACCTCCCTGTTAATCGTCCTCGATTTTTCGCTCGATTGAATGTGAAATCCAACAAAATGGTATCGAGGTAGAGCACTTCCTTTTGCACTGTCTTTCCTGAATTCGATTCCCGACCCGACTATATACTATCAGCTTGGTGATTGGCAGGCATTGTGCCCTATCTGCTTTAATTTGTTGGACGTTAAAGACCCCATAGTGTGTTTCCTGAAGAGTAGGAGAGTTATCGCCATAACCCTGGCTAAATTACAAATCCCTACCCAAATCAGCTTCATTCGAAAATCAGGAATGACCAGCCGGTTCGTACAAGATTTGGACCAAACCCGTTCACTGCCAGACCACACGAGAAGGTGGGTTATGAACGACTGGTAGTCTTTGGTTAAATTATGAAAGAAATGGAGTCTTAGGTTGAATTTGTACATTGAATCCCACTAATTATACACTCCAGATTACACTTCTGAGTGCTAGTTTTCAAAAGAGAACCAGCAGACTCCCTCAGTCCTCTTCTTTCCCCAGAAGAAACTCGCTCAGCCCCCTTCTTCCCCCAGGAGGAGACTCACTCAGGCTCCTTCTTCCCCCAGGAGGAGGGGGATACTCCTCCCACATCCTCCCTGTTGAGTTTGGTCGCTTTGCATTCACAGCTTCCAGGATCTCCATTACAGCCACCCCCACCACCCCTTACACGGTTAATCTCAGATCGACACCCTGTTCACATCCATGCTCTGCTCAGGTTTCCGAGTGGAACAGACATGGATTCATTCAACAATTTCTAGCTCATACTAGCAAGTACCACTCGTCGCTTTGCTGACGGGAATACGAAACTTGGGGGGGGGAGAGAGAGAGAGAGAGAGAGAGAGAGAGAGAGAGAGAGAGAGAGAGAGAGAGAGAGAGAGAGAGAGAGAGAGAGAGAGAGAGAACGAAGAGGGGGAGGGTAAAGGAGAGGAGGGAGGGGGAGTGAGGAGGAGTGGAGGAAGGGAAGACAGACATGCAGTGGAGCGTTAATTATGATTCACACTGTCTCATCAAAATGATTCTGCATGGAATAACAGTGAAGATGGAAACAAAACAAAATCTGAAATCCATTTTCTACTGATCATACCATACACATGGCCCAGAGACAAACAATCCGGAGCCAAGCAATCTGGACACAAACATTGCTCAGACACATATGAAGACAAACTCCTGTCCGGACATAAATACCACCCGGACACATCCAGAGTCAAGCTGTCCGAAGACAAACACCACTCAGACACGTCCGGAGAAAAACACCACCCAGTCGAGTCCGGACAAAAAAACCACCCAGACGCGTCCGGAGAAAAACACCTCCCAGAAACAACCGGACAAAAACACCACCCAGATGCATCCAGACAAAAACACCACCCAGAAGTGTCCGGAGAAAAACACCACCCAGACGCGTCCGGAGAAAAACACCACCCAGACGCGTCCGGAGAAAAACACCACCCAGACGCGTCCGGAGAAAAACACCACCCAGACACGTCCGGAGAAAAACACCACACAAACGCGTCCGGAGAAAAACACCACCCAGACACGTCCGGAGAAAAACACCACCCAAACGCGTCTGGAGAAAAATACCACCCAGACACGTCTGGAGAAAAACACCTCCCAGACAAATCCGGATGAAAAACACCACCTAGACGCGTCTGGAGAAAAACACCACCCAGACGCGTCTGGAGAAAAGCACAACCCAAACGCGTCCAGAGAAAAACCCTCCCAGATGCGTCCAGAGAAAAAAACCACCCAAATGTGTCCGGAGAAAAACACCACGCAGACACGTCCGGAAAAAAAACAACCCAAACGCGTCCGGAGAAAAACACCACCCAAACACGTCTGGAGAAAAACACCACCCAGACACGTCGGAGAAAAACATCACCCAAACGCGTCTGGAGAAAAACACCACCCAAACACGTCTGGAGAAAAACACCACCGAGACACGTCGGAGAAAAACATCACCTAGACGCGTCTGGAGAAAAAATAACTCCCAGACGCGTCCGGAGAAAAACACCCAGACACATCCAGCCAAAAACACCACCCAGACGCGTCTAGAGAAAAAAACACCCAGACGTGTCCGGAGAAAAAACCACCCAAACGCGTCCGGAGAAAAACACCACCCAGACAAATCCGGAGAAATAAACCACCCAAACTCGTCCGGAGAAAAACACCACCCAGACAAATCTGGAGAAAAACACCACCCAGACAAATCCGGAGAAAACACAACCCAGACACGTCCGGAGAAAAACACCATCCAGACAAATCTGGAGAAAAACACCATCCAGACAAATCCGGAGAAAAACACCACCCAGACAAATCTGGAGAAAAACACCACCCAGACAAATCTGGAGAAAAACACCACCCAGACAAATACGGAGAAAAACACCACCCAGATGCGTCCGGAAAAAAACCACCCAAACGCGTCCGGAGAAAAACACCACCCAGACAAATCCGGAGAAAAAACCACCAAAACTCGTCCGGAGAAAACACAACCCAGACTCGTCTAGAGAAAAACACCACCCAGACAAATCCGGAGAAAACACAACCCAGACGCGTCTAGAGAAAAAAAACACCCAGATGCGTCCGGAGAAAAAACCACCCAAACGCGTCCGGAGAAAAACACCACCCAGACAAATCCAGAGAAAAAACCACCCAAACTCGTCCGGAGAAAAACACCACCCAGACAAATCTGGAGAAAAACACCACCCAGACAAATCCGGAGAAAAACACCACCCAGACAAATCCGGAGAAAAACACCACCCAGACAAATCCGGAGAAAAACACCACCCAGACAAATCTGGAGAAAAACACCACCCAGACAAATCCGGAGAAAAACACCACCCAAACAAATCCGGAGAAAAACACCACCCAGATGCGTCCGGAGAAAAACACCACCCAGACAAATCCAGAGAAAAACACCACGCAGATGCGTCCGGAGAAAAAAACCACCCAAACGCGTCTGGAGAAAAACACCACCCAGACAAATCCGGAGAAATAAACCACCCAAACTCGTCCGGAGAAAAACACCACCCAGACAAATCTGGAGAAAAACACCACCCAGACAAATCCGGAGAAAAACACCACCCAGATGCGTCCGGAGAAAAACACCACCCAGACAAATCCAGAGAAAATCACCACCCAGATGCATCCGGAGAAAAACACCACCCAGACAAATCAAGAGAAAATCACCACCCAGATGCGTCCGGAGAAAAAACCACCCAAACGCGTCTGGAGAAAAACACCACCCAGACAAATCCGGAGAAATAAACCACCCAAACTCGTCCGGAGAAAAACACCACCCAGACAAATCTGGAAAAAACACCACCCAGACAAATCCGGAGAAAACACAACCCAGACACGTCCGGAGAAAAACACCATCCAGACAAATCTGGAGAAAAACACCACCCAGACAAATCCGGAGAAAAACACCACCCAGACAAATCCGGAGAAAAACACCACCCAGATGCGTCCGGAGAAAAACACCACCCAGACAAATCCAGAGAAAAACACCACCCAGATGCGTCCGGAGAAAAACACCACCCAGACAAATCCAGAGAAAAACACCACCCAGATGCGTCCGGAGAAAAAAACCACCCAAACGCGTCTGGAGAAAAACACCACCCAGACAAATCCGGAGAAATAAACCACCCAAACTCGTCCGGAGAAAAACACCACCCAGACAAATCTGGAGAAAAACACCACCCAGACAAATCCGGAGAAAACACAACCCAGACACGTCCGGAGAAAAACACCATCCAGACAAATCCGGAGAAAAACACCATCCAGACAAATCCAGAGAAAAACACCACCCAGACAAATCTGGAGAAAAACACCACCCAGACAAATCCAGAGAAAAACACCACCCAAACAAATCCAGAGAAAAACACCACCCAGACAAATCCGGAGAAATAAACCACCCAAACTCGTCCGGAGAAAAACACCACCCAGACAAATCTGGAGAAAAACACCACCCAGACAAATCCGGAGAAAACACAACCCAGACACGTCCGGAGAAAAACACCATCCAGACAAATCCGGAGAAAAACACCATCCAGACAATTCTGGAGAAAAACACCATCCAGACAAATCCGGAGAAAAACACCATCTAGACAAATCCGGAGAAAAACACCATCCAGACAAATCCAGACAAAAACACCACCCAGACAAATCCGGAGAAAAACACCACCCAGACAAATCCAGAGAAAAACACCACCCAGACAAATCCGGAGAAAAACACCACCCAGACACGTCTGGAGAAAAACACCTCCCAGACAAATCCGGATGAAAAACACCACCCAGACGCGTCTGGAGAAAAACACCACCCAGACGCGTCTGGAGAAAAAAACCACCCAAATGTGTCCGGAGAAAAACACGACGCAGACACGTCCGGAAAAAAAACAACCCAAACGCGTCCGGAGAAAAACACCACCCAAACGCGTCTGGAGAAAAACACCACCAAAACACGTCTGGAGAAAAACACCACCCATACACGTCGGAGAAAAACATCACCCAGACACGTCGGAGAAAAACATCACCCAAACGCGTCTGGAGAAAAACACCACCCAAACACGTCTGGAGAAAAACACCACCCAGACACGTCGGAGAAAAACATCACCCAGACGCGTCTGGAGAAAAAATAACTCCCAGACGCGTCCGGAGAAAACACCACCCAGACACGTCGGAGAAAAACATCACCCAGACAAATCCGGAGAAATAAACCACCCAAACTCGTCCGGAGAAAAACACCACCCAGACAAATCTGGAGAAAAACACCACCCAGACAAATCCGGAGAAAACACAACCCAGACACGTCCGGAGAAAAACACCATCCAGACAAATCCGGAGAAAATCACCATCCAGACAAATCCGAAAAAAACACCACCCAGACAAATCTGGAGAAAAACACCACCCAGACAAATCCGGAGAAAAACACCACCCAGATGCGTCCGGAGAAAAACACCACCCAGACAAATCTGGAGAAAAAATAACTCCCAGACGCGTCCGGAGAAAACACCACCCAGACGCGGTCCGGAGAAAAAAAACCACCCAAACGCTTCTGGAGAAAACACAACCCAGACTCGTCTAGAGAAAAACACCACCCAGACAAATCCCGAGAAAACACAACCCAGACGCGTCTAGAGAAAAAAACACCCAGATGCGTCCGGAGAAAAAACCACCCAAACGCGTCCGGAGAAAAACACTACCCAGACAAATCCGGAGAAAAAACCACCCAAACGCGTCCGGAGAAAAAACACCACCCAGACAAATCCGGAGAAAAAACCACCCAAACTCGTCCGGAGAAAAACACCACCCAGACAAATCCGGAGAAAAACACCATCCAGACAAATCCAGAGAAAAACACCACCCAGACAAATCTGGAGAAAAACACCACCCAGACAAATCCAGAGAAAAACACCACCCAAACAAATCCAGAGAAAAACACCACCCAGACAAATCCGGAGAAATAAACCACCCAGACGCGTCTGGAGAAAAAATAACTCCCAGACGCGTCCGGAGAAAACACCACCCAGACGCTTCTGGAGAAAACACCACCCAGACGTGTCTGGAGAAAGTCACTACCCAGACGCGTCCGGAGAAAAAAAACCACCCAAACGCTTCTGGAGAAAACACCACCCAGACGTGTCTGGAGAAAGTCACTACCCAGACGCGTCCGGAGAAAAACACCCAGACACATCCAGCCAAAAACACCACCCAGACGCGTCTAGAGAAAAAAACACCCAGATGCGTCCGGAGAAAAAACCACCCAAACGCGTCCGGAGAAAAACACCACCCAGACAAATCCGGAGAAAAAACCACCCAAACTCGTCCGGAGAAAAACACCACCCAGACAAATCTGGAGAAAAACACCACCCAGACAAATCCGGAGAAAAACACCACCCAGACAAATCCGGAGAAAAACACCACCCAGACAAATCCGGAGAAAAACACCACCCAGACAAATCCGGAGAAAAACACCACCCAGACAAATCTGGAGAAAAACACCACCCAGACAAATCCGGAGAAAAACACCACCCAGATGCGTCCGGAGAAAAACACCACCCAGACAAATCCAGAGAAAAACACCACGCAGATGCGTCCGGAGAAAAAAACCACCCAAACGCGTCTGGAGAAAAACACCACCCAGACAAATCCGGAGAAATAAACCACCCAAACTCGTCCGGAGAAAAACACCACCCAGACAAATCTGGAGAAAAACACCACCCAGACAAATCTGGAGAAAAACACCACCCAGACAAATCCGGAGAAAAACACCACCCAGATGCGTCCGGAGAAAAACACCACCCAGACAAATCCAGAGAAAATCACCACCCAGATGCGTCCGGAGAAAAACACCACCCAGACAAATCCAGAGAAAATCACCACCCAGATGCGTCCGGAGAAAAAACCACCCAAACGCGTCTGGAGAAAAACACCACCCAGACAAATCCGGAGAAATAAACCACCCAAACTCGTCCGGAGAAAAACACCACCCAGACAAATCTGGAGAAAAACACCACCCAGACAAATCCGGAGAAAAACACCACCCAGACAAATCCGGAGAAAAACACCACCCAGATGCGTCCGGAGAAAAACACCACCCAGACAAATCCAGAGAAAAACACCACCCAGATGCGTCCGGAGAAAAACACCACCCAGACAAATCCAGAGAAAAACACCACCCAGATGCGTCCGGAGAAAAAAACCACCCAAACGCGTCTGGAGAAAAACACCACCCAGACAAATCCGGAGAAATAAACCACCCAAACTCGTCCGGAGAAAAACACCACCCAGACAAATCTGGAGAAAAACACCACCCAGACAAATCCGGAGAAAACACAACCCAGACACGTCCGGAGAAAAACACCATCCAGACAAATCCGGAGAAAAACACCATCCAGACAAATCCAGAGAAAAACACCACCCAGACAAATCTGGAGAAAAACACCACCCAGACAAATCCAGAGAAAAACACCACCCAAACAAATCCAGAGAAAAACACCACCCAGACAAATCCGGAGAAATAAACCACCCAAACTCGTCCGGAGAAAAACACCACCCAGACAAATCTGGAGAAAAACACCACCCAGACAAATCCGGAGAAAACACAACCCAGACACGTCCGGAGAAAAACACCATCCAGACAAATCCGGAGAAAAATACCATCCAGACAATTCTGGAGAAAAACACCATCCAGACAAATCCGGAGAAAAACACCATCTAGACAAATCCGGAGAAAAACACCATCCAGACAAATCCAGACAAAAACACCACCCAGACAAATCCGGAGAAAAACACCACCCAGACAAATCCAGAGAAAAACACCACCCAGACAAATCCGGAGAAAAACACCACCCAGACACGTCTGGAGAAAAACACCTCCCAGACAAATCCGGATGAAAAACACCACCCAGACGCGTCTGGAGAAAAACACCACCCAGACGCGTCTGGAGAAAAAGACCACCCAAATGTGTCCGGAGAAAAACACGACGCAGACACGTCCGGAAAAAAAACAACCCAAACGCGTCCGGAGAAAAACACCACCCAAACGCGTCTGGAGAAAAACACCACCCAAACACGTCTGGAGAAAAACACCACCCATACACGTCGGAGAAAAACATCACCCAGACACGTCGGAGAAAAACATCACCCAAACGCGTCTGGAGAAAAACACCACCCAAACACGTCTGGAGAAAAACATCACCCAGACGCGTCTGGAGAAAAAATAACTCCCAGACGCGTCCGGAGAAAACACCACCCAGACACGTCGGAGAAAAACATCACCCAGACAAATCCGGAGAAATAAACCACCCAAACTCGTCCGGAGAAAAACACCACCCAGACAAATCTGGAGAAAAACACCACCCAGACAAATCCGGAGAAAACACAACCCAGACACGTCCGGAGAAAAACACCATCCAGACAAATCCGGAGAAAATCACCATCCAGACAAATCCGAAAAAAACACCACCCAGACAAATCTGGAGAAAAACACCACCCAGACAAATCCGGAGAAAAACACCACCCAGATGCGTCCGGAGAAAAACACCACCCAGACAAATCTGGAGAAAAAATAACTCCCAGACGCGTCCGGAGAAAACACCACCCAGACGCGGTCCGGAGAAAAAAAACCACCCAAACGCTTCTGGAGAAAACACAACCCAGACTCGTCTAGAGAAAAACACCACCCAGACAAATCCCGAGAAAACACAACCCAGACGCGTCTAGAGAAAAAAACACCCAGATGCGTCCGGAGAAAAAACCACCCAAACGCGTCCGGAGAAAAACACCACCCAGACAAATGCGGAGAAAAAACCACCCAAACGCGTCCGGAGAAAAAACACCACCCAGACAAATCCGGAGAAAAAACCACCCAAACTCGTCCGGAGAAAAACACCACCCAGACAAATCCGGAGAAAAACACCATCCAGACAAATCCAGAGAAAAACACCACCCAGACAAATCTGGAGAAAAACACCACCCAGACAAATCCAGAGAAAAACACCACCCAAACAAATCCAGAGAAAAACACCACCCAGACAAATCCGGAGAAATAAACCACCCAAACTCGTCCGGAGAAAAACACCACCCAGACAAATCTGGAGAAAAACACCACCCAGACAAATCCGGAGAAAACACAACCCAGACACGTCCGGAGAAAAACACCATCCAGACAAATCCAGAGAAAAACACCACCCAGATGCGTCCGGAGAAAAACACCACCCAGACAAATCCAGAGAAAAACACCACCCAGATGCGTCCGGAGAAAAAAACCACCCAAACGCGTCTGGAGAAAAACACCACCCAGACAAATCCGGAGAAATAAACCACCCAAACTCGTCCGGAGAAAAACACCACCCAGACAAATCTGGAGAAAAACACCACCCAGACAAATCCGGAGAAAACACAACCCAGTCACGTCCGGAGAAAAACACCATCCAGACAAATCCGGAGAAAAACACCATCCAGACAAATCCGAAAAAAACACCACCCAGACAAATCTGGAGAAAAACACCATCCAGACAAATCCGGAGAAAACACAACCCAGTCACGTCCGGAGAAAAACACCATCCAGACAAATCCGGAGAAAAACACCATCCAGACAAATCCAGAGAAAAACACCACCCAGACAAATCTGGAGAAAAACACCACCCAGACAAATCCAGAGAAAAACACCACCCAAACAAATCCAGAGAAAAACACCACCCAGACAAATCCGGAGAAATAAACCACCCAAACTCGTCCGGAGAAAAACACCACCCAGACAAATCTGGAGAAAAACACCACCCAGACAAATCCGGAGAAAACACAACCCAGACACGTCCGGAGAAAAACACCATCCAGACAAATCCGGAGAAAAACACCATCCAGACAAATCCGGAGAAAAAAACCATCCAGACAAATCCGAAAAAAACACCACCCAGACAAATCTGGAGAAAAACACCACCCAGACAAATCCGGAGAAAAACACCACCCAGATGCGTCCGGAGAAAAACACCACCCAGACAAATCTGGAGAAAAAATAACTCCCAGACGCGTCCGGAGAAAACACCACCCAGACGCGGTCCGGAGAAAAAAAACCACCCAAACGCGTCCGGAGAAAAACACTACCCAGACAAATCCGGAGAAAAATACCACCCAAACGCGTCCGGAGAAAAAACACCACCCAGACAAATCCGGAGAAAAAACCACCCAAACTCGTCCGGAGAAAAACACCACCCAGACAAATCTGGAGAAAAACACCATCCAGACAAATCCGGAGAAAAACACCATCCAGACAAATCCAGAGAAAAACACCACCCAGACAAATCTGGAGAAAAACACCACCCAGACAAATCCAGAGAAAAACACCATCCAGACAAATCCAGAGAAAAACACCACCCAGACAAATCCGGAGAAAAACACCACCCAGACAAATCCAGAGAAAAACACCACCCAGACAAATCCGGAGAAAAACACCACCCAGACACGTCTGGAGAAAAACACCTCCCAGACAAATCCGGATGAAAAACACCACCCAGACGCGTCTGGAGAAAAACACCACCCAGACGCGTCTGGAGAAAGCACAACCCAAACGTGTCAAGAGAAAAACCCACCCAGACGCGTCCAGAGAAAAAAACCACCCAAATGTGTCCGGAGAAAAACACCACGCAGACACGTCCGGAAAAAAAAACAACCCAAACGCGTCCGGAGAAAAACACCACCCAAACGCGTCTGGAGAAAAACACCACCCAAACACGTCTGGAGAAAAACACCACCCAGACACGTCGGAGAAAAACATCACCCAGACACGTCGGAGAAAAACATCACCCAAACACGTCTGGAGAAAAACACCACCCAAACACGTCTGGAGAAAAACACCACCCAGACACGTCGGAGAAAAACATCACCCAGACGCGTCTGGAGAAAAAATAACTCCCAGACGCGTCCGGAGAAAACACCACCCAGACGCGGTCCGGAGAAAAAAAACCACCCAAACGCTTCTGGAGAAAACACCACCCAGACGTGTCTGGAGAAAGTCACTACCCAGACGCGTCCAGAGAAAAACACCCAGACACATCCAGCCAAAAACACCACCCAGACACGTCTAGAGAAAAAAACACCCAGACGTGTCCGGAGAAAAAACCACCCAAACGCGTCCGGAGAAAAACACCACCCAGACAAATCCGGAGAAATAAACCACCCAAACTCGTCCGGAGAAAAACACCACCCAGACAAATCTGGAGAAAAACACCACCCAGACAAATCCGGAGAAAACACAACCCAGACACGTCCGGAGAAAAACACCATCCAGACAAATCCGGAGAAAAACACCATCCAGACAAATCCGAAAAAAACACCACCCAGACAAATCTGGAGAAAAACACCACCCAGACAAATCCGGAGAAAAACACCACCCAGACGCGGTCCGGAGAAAAAAAACCACCCAAACGCTTCTGGAGAAAACACAACCCAGACTCGTCTAGAGAAAAACACCACCCAGACAAATCCGGAGAAAAAACCACCCAAACTCGTCCGGAGAAAAACACCACCCAGACAAATCTGGAGAAAAACACCACCCAGACAAATCCAGAGAAAAACACCACCCAGACAAATCCGGAGAAAAACACCACCCAGATGCGTCTGGAGAAAAACACCACCCAGACAAATCCGGAGAAAAACACCACCCAGACAAATCCGGAGAAAAACACCACCCAGACACGTCGGAGAAAAACATCACCCAGACGCGTCTGGAGAAAAAATAACTCCCAGACGCGTCCGGAGAAAACACCACCCAGACACGTCGGAGAAAAACATCACCCAGACACGTCGGAGAAAAACACCACCCAAACACGTCTGGATAAAAACACCACCCAGACACGTCGGAGAAAAACATCACCCAGACGCGTCTGGAGAAAAAATAACTCCCAGACGCGTCCGGAGAAAACACCACCCAGACGCGGTCCGGAGAAAAAAAACCACCCAAACGCTTCTGGAGAAAACACCACCCAGACGTGTCTGGAGAAAGTCACTACCCAGACGCGTCCGGAGAAAAACACCCAGACACATCCAGCCAAAAACACCACCCAGACACGTCTCGAGAAAAAAACACCCAGACGTGTCCGGAGAAAAAACCACCCAAACGCGTCCGGAGAAAAACACCACCCAGACAAATCCGGAGAAATAAACCACCCAAACTCGTCCGGAGAAAAACACCACCCAGACAAATCTGGAGAAAAACACCACCCAGACAAATCCGGAGAAAACACAACCCAGACACGTCCAGAGAAAAACACCATCCAGACAAATCCGGAGAAAAACACCATCCAGACAAATCCGAAAAAAACACCACCCAGACAAATCTGGAGAAAAACACCACCCAGACAAATCCGGAGAAAAACACCACCCAGACGCGGTCCAGAGAAAAAAAACCACCCAAACGCTTCTGGAGAAAACACAACCCAGACTCGTCTGGAGAAAAACACCACCCAGACAAATCCGGAGAAAACACAACCCAGACGCGTCTAGAGAAAAAAACACCCAGATGCGTCCGGAGAAAAAACCACCCAAACGCGTCCGGAGAAAAACACCACCCAGACAAATCCGGAGAAAAAACCACCCAAACTCGTCCGGAGAAAAACACCACCCAGACAAATCTGGAGAAAAACACCACCCAGACAAATCCGGAGAAAAACACCACCCAGACAAATCCGGAGAAAAACACCACCCAGATGCGTCCGGAGAAAAACACCATCCAGACAAATCCGGAGAAAAACACCATCCAGACAAATCCGGAGAAAAACACCACCCAGACAAATCCGGAGAAAAACACCACCCAGATGCGTCCGGAAAAAAACCACCCAAACGCGTCCGGAGAAAAACACCACCCAGACAAATCCGGAGAAAAAACCACCAAAACTCGTCCGGAGAAAAACACCACCCAGACAAATCTGGAGAAAAACACCACCCAGACAAATCCGGAGAAAACACAACCCAGACACGTCCGGAGAAAAACACCATCCAGACAAATCCGGAGAAAAACACCATCCAGACAAATCCAGAGAAAAACACCACCCAGACAAATCTGGAGAAAAACACCACCCAGACAAATCCAGAGAAAAACACCACCCAGATGCGTCCAGAGAAAAAAATCAACCCAAACGCGTCTGGAGAAAAACACCACCCAGACAAATCCGGAGAAATAAACCACCCAAACTCGTCCGGAGAAAAACACCACCCAGACAAATCTGGAGAAAAACACCACCCAGACAAATCCGGAGAAAACACAACCCAGACACGTCCGGAGAAAAACACCATCCAGACAAATCCGGAGAAAAACACCATCCAGACAAATCTGGAGAAAAACACCATCCAGACAAATCCGGAGAAAAACACCATCCAGACAAATCCGGAGAAAAACACCATCCAGACAAATCCAGAGAAAAACACCACCCAGACAAATCCGGAGAAAAACACCACCCAGATGCGTCCGGAGAAAAACACCACCCAGACAAATCCGGAGAAAAACACCACCCAGATGCGTCCGGAAAAAAACTACCCAAACGCGTCCGGAGAAAAACACCACCCAGACAAATCCGGAGAAAAAACCACCCAAACTCGTCCGGAGAAAAACACCACCCAGAAAAATCTGGAGAAAAACACCACCCAGACAAATCCGGAGAAAAACACCACCCAGACAAATCTGGAGAAAAACACCACCCAGACAAATCCGGAGAAAACACAACCCAGACACGTCCGGAGAAAAACACCATCCAGGCAAAACCACCGACTATTTATGTCCAGAGACAGAGACAGATAGAGAGAGAGGGGGAGGTGAGAGTGAGAGAGGTGTGGGAGGAGGGTGCTGCACTCTATTAGGAGTGAGTAGAGCAAGGAATAAGAGAGAGGGGTGGGGTCGGGGAGTTAGCAGAGATAATATGTTATGCTTTACAAACAACACACACACACAAGCAGACACAAACACAGACACAGACACACACACATACACGTTCTTGGCCGATATCCGCAATTTTTCGAGAATCGGCAGGTTGGGACCAGTGTGATTAACAACTACAGTACTTACTGTATACAACCAGGAACCTTGAGTGGGTTTCACCGAAAAACAACGTTACATTTATCGAGACGTTTCAGGGATATGTTCACAAACATTATTCTTTATAAACAGCTGCTTGTGACAGGTGGGAAAAAGATTTGGCTCGAAAATATAGAAAACACGTTAATACGGCAAACGGCTCAGAAAGCGGGTGTTATTGCACGAACCACTCGCTCAGGGTGACGGAGCACGAACCACTCACTCAGGGTGACAGAGCACGAACCACTCGCTCAGGGTGACGGAGCACGAACCACTCGCTCAGGGTGACGGAGCACTAACCACTCACTCAGGGTGATGGAGTACAAACCACTCACTCAGGGTGACAGAGCACGAACCACTCACTCAGGGTGATGGAGCACGAATCACTCGCTCAGGGTGATGGAGCACGAACCACTCGCTCAGGGTGACGGAGCACGAACCACTCGCTCAGGGTGACGGACCACAAACCACTCACTCAGGGTGACGGATCACGAACCACTCGCTCAGGGTGACAGAGCACGAACCACTCACTCAGGGTGATGGAGCACGAATCACTCACTCAGGGTGACGGAGCACGAACCACTCGCTCAGGGTGACGGAGCACGAACCACTCGCTCAGGGTGACGGAGCACAAACCACTCACTCAGGGTGACGGAGCACGAACCACTCGCTCAGGGTGACAGAGCACGAACCACTCGCTCAGGGTGATGGAGCACGAACCACTCACTCAGGGTGACAGAGCACGAACCACTCACTCAGGGTGATGGAGCACGAATCACTCGCTCAGGGTGACGGAGCACGAACCACTCGCTCAGGGTGACGGAGCACAAACCACTTACTCAGGGTGACGGAGCACGAACCACTCGCTCAGGGTGACAGAGCACGAACCACTCGCTCAGGGTGACAGAGCACGAACCACTCGCACAGGGTGACGGAGCACGAACCACTCGCTCAGGGTGACGGAGCACGAACCACTCGCTCAGGATGACAGAGCACGAACCACTTGCTCAGGGTGACGGAGCACGAACCACTCGCACAGGGTGACAGAGCACGAACCACTCACTCAGGGTGACGGAGCACAAACCACTCACTCAGGGTGACGGAGCACGAACCACTCGCTCAGGGTGACGGAGCACGAACCACTCACTCAGGGTGATGGAGCACGAATCACTCACTCAGGGTGACAGAGCACGAACCACTCACTCAGGGTGATGGAGCACGAATCACTCGCTCAGGGTGACGGAGCACGAACCACTCGCTCAGGGTGACGGAGCACGAACCACTCGCTCAGGGTGACGGAGCACAAACCACTCACTCAGGGTGACGGAGCACGAACCACTCGCTCAGGGTGACAGAGCACGAACCACTCGCTCAGGGTGATGGAGCACGAACCACTCACTCAGGGTGACAGAGCACGAACCACTCACTCAGGGTGATGGAGCACGAATCACTCGCTCAGGGTGACGGAGCACGAACCACTCGCTCAGGGTGACGGAGCACAAACCACTCACTCAGGGTGACGGAGCACGAACCACTCGCTCAGGGTGACAGAGCACGAACCACTCGCTCAGGGTGACAGAGCACGAACCACTCGCACAGGGTGACGGAGCACGAACCACTCGCTCAGGGTGACGGAGCACGAACCACTCGCTCAGGATGACAGAGCACGAACCACTTGCTCAGGGTGACGGAGCACGAACCACTCGCACAGGGTGACAGAGCACGAACCACTCACTCAGGGTGACGGAGCACAAACCACTCACTCAGGGTGACGGAGCACGAACCACTCGCTCAGGGTGACGGAGCACAAACCACTCACTCAGGGTGACGGAGCACGAACCACTCGCTCAGGGTGACAGAGCACGAACCACTCACTCAGGGTGACGGAGCACGAACCACTCGCACAGGGTGACGGAGCACGAACCACTCGCTCAGGGTGACGGAGCACGAACCACTCGCTCAGGATGACAGAGCACGAACCACTTGCTCAGGGTGACAGAGCACGAACCACTCGCACAGGGTGACAGAGCACGAACCACTCACTCAGGGTGACGGAGCACGAACCACTCGCTCAGGATGACGGAGCACGAACTACTCGCACAGTGTGACGGAGCACAATGATGGAGCTGCATCTTTGCGTCTCTCACTCTCTCACCCACAGTCAGATCAGTGGTCTTTCTGTCTTTTACCGTCTCCTCGCCCTCCCCTGCTCTGAGATCTGTACCCCCCACATTTCCGCAGGGCGCTCAAGGTCTGCCAACAACCCTCCTTCTGGTAAAACTACCAAAATCAAGAATCACTGCTCACCTTCACTCCTTCATTCCTCTTTTTCTCACCTTTGGAACAACCTCCCACATTCTCTTCAATCCCATTCTTCCCTTCAGGTCTTCAAAACAGCTGTTCACCACCATCTCTTATTTTCCACCATCCAAAACCACAATCTTTTCTACCCCCGCTAATCCGCCCCAAACACACCTCCTTCAAATTCCCTGCTTTCCTTCCTAAAAGTCCCTGTAGTGTAAGGACCTGAAAGTCCCTGTAGTGTAAGGACCTGAAAGTCCCCATAGTGTCCATCTTGTTCACCCCGTGTGCTCCACCCCATCCCTCTCCCTTCCACACATCTCCTCATGTCTCTGTTCCCCACTATTTTTTTTCCTTCCCTTTCCCACCCCTCTCGTCTCCTGCTCCCCTTGTTGTACATTCTGTGTGTTAGCTCTCAAACAAGCTTCGACGGTTTATACAAAAAAATTACAAACAAAATCTCACAAGTGTTTTGTATTTTGTGATATTAAAGGTACAGTACTAATTTGTATGCCTGGTGTTGGCTCAGTGGTTAGAGTGGCGGCTTGGGATCCGAGGGTCCTGAGTTCAAGCCTCGTTGCCCGCTGAATTAATTCACCAGGGGGTTGACTCAGCCTGCCATCCTTCCGAGGTCGGCAAAATGAGTACCAGCTTGCTGGGATGACCGAGTCATTCAAGTATCCTGCGTCAGAGTGGCGACCTGTCCAGGATTGTGCCCAATAGCCAAGGAGACTGCTTCGGCAGCACCAACGCTCTGTACAGAGTATGGTCCCAATGGACTAATTTGTATGCCTGGTGTTGGCTTCATGGTTCAGGTGGCGGGCTTGGGGTCCCATGATCCTGAGTTCAAATCCCACTTGGCTGTTGAATTAATACCAGGTGGGGTTGACTCTGCCTGTCATCCTTCCGAGGTCGGCAAAATGAGTGCCAGCTTGCTGGTATCCAGTGTCGGATTGGCGACCCGTCCATGATTGTGCCCAATCGCCAAGGAGACTGCTTCGGTGGCATCAACGCTCTGCACAGATTATGGTCCCAATGGATGTATGGATTAATTTGTGATGGGAATGAAAATATAGAGAGATTCACTTCAAAGCAGAATGAGGAAAATATATGAGGGTTTCCACCCCTGACATTGTGGATTCAGTACGTGCAGATTTACCATATTACCCACCTTACTGCAGTAATTTTTTTCCTTCAAGTCTTCCTTTAACGAACCGGCTGTGTAGCCCCCTCCCATGTAGCACGGGTACCTTGCTAATATATTATACACATAGGGACCCGCAGAACATACATGCAATGTAAATTGTGACTTCAAGTCCTCAATCCCCCCTCCCCCCCCCCCACCTTGCAAACCCCAAGTCTTCAACCTCCACCTCCAAATCCCAAGTCCTCGCCATCCACCTCTCAACCCAAAGGCATCAATCCCCTCCCCACTTAAAGCCTTCAAACCTCCTCCCCATCCATCCAATCCATTGGGACCACACTCTGTGCAGAGCGTTGGTGCTACCGAAACAGTCTCCTTGGCTATAGGGTACAATCCCGGAGGGGTCACCACTCCGACACAGGATACCAGCAAGCTGGCACTCATTTTGCCAACCTTGGAAGGATGACAGGCTCCGTCAACCCCACCTGGTATTAATTCAACAGCAAGGTGGGATTTGAATTCACGACCCAAGGATCCCAAACCCACCACTCTCGTCATTAAGCCAACACCAGGCAAAATTTGATATCTTGTCTCAGATTCAATATGAACCAATGATATAATGAGTGAACCCGCACAGTAGAATGAATTTATTACCTCTGTCACCGATGGTGAAGGAGGTTATGTTTTCGTCCCTCTCTGTCTGTTTGTTACTTGCAAAATGGAAGATTTTTCAAGTATATTGGTCAGTCGGTTTTGTTGTTCTGTTTGTCTGTTTGTTAATTGTCGGAATCCTTCGGATTTCGCCAATTATGTTGGTCGGTTGTGTGTGTCACTCTGTGTGTCTGTCTGTCTGTCTGTTTGTTTGTGTGTTTGTTTACCCTGTAGCAGCCACACCGTTTCAGTGATCATGACCAAACTGGGTACAGACGTCGGCCACGGTCGAACTTGGACACTTGTCGTTTTTGGTGAATCTAGGTCAAAGGTCAAGGTCACCGAAAAACCGAAATTCTTATTTTCGCAATAACGTCCGCTAAAATCGTCGTATCTGCTTCAAACCAAATCCAAAATGTGCATCTTCCAATTCTGCATCCAACCATATGTCTCATTGGGGGTGTCACACCAACACCCTTCTTAGCGGTCGGGGGTCGAATGTCAGGGGGGTCACGTCAAAACTTTCAAATTGCAATAAAAACGCCATTTCAAGTCCGATTGACTTCCAAGTTAATGATCATGACCAAACTAAGTGCTATAACTCATTAAACAGTAGCATTATCGACTTATAAAAACCAAAATTGATTTCCAGGTTTTTGTTTTTTCAGAGATCATGGAGATATGACAAAGTTATTCCGGCAATTCCTTGCTCAACAAGCAATTTCATTTGTCTGTTTGTCACCTACAGGTCACAATTTCAAACCGATCTTCACGAAACTTCACCACATGATAGAGTTTGGCATAAGGCAGAAGCCTATTGTTTTTGAGGTCAAAAGGTCAACATAGGCCAAAGGTCAACAACTTAGGTGAGATTTCTAAAATCCTCAATTTTCATCCGATTGACTTGAAATTTGAAGAGGAGTTGCACATTTGGTCACTGAATTCAACCAGCCAATTATGAATTCAACCACCAACCACTGAATTCAACCAATCAATTACTTTTGAGGTCAACATAGGCAAAAAGGACATCGGCGACTTTCGAAAATTGTCAAATTTCATTCGATTGACTTGAAATTTGAAGAGGAGTTGCGCATTTGGTCACTGAATTAAACCAGCCAATTATTTTTGTGGTCAAAATAGACCAAAAGGTCAACATAATCCCAAGGTCAACAACTAAGTTGTTAATTCTAAAATCCTCAATTTTCATCCGATTAACTTGAAATTTGAAGAGGATATATATATATATATATATATATATATATATATATATATATATATATATATATATATATATATATATATATATATATATATATATATATATATCAGGTCACTGAATTCATCCACCAATTATTTTGGAGGTTCACATTGGCCAAATTTCTAAGATTGTCAATTTTCATCTGATTCACTTGAAATTTGAAGAGGAGTTGCATATTTGGTCATTGAATTCAACCACCAATTATTTTTGATGTCAAATTTGTTTGATGGATTTTGCAAGTATCGTGCTCTGCATGTCTTCTTATTGTTTGTTTGTCTGTGTGCAGGATATCTCAAAAAGTTGCGGACGGATCCGGATGAAATTTTATGGACAGGTTAGGTGTGTGACAAGGATGAACTGATCAGGTGTTGGTGAAGATCCGGATCTGCATCAGACGACTAGAATTTTTTAAGTGAGTCTTCATCTTTGAGAGATAGGGCCAAAAATTATATATAGCTCGATATCTCAAAAAGTTGCAGACCGATTTGGATAAAACTTGGTGGACATGTTGCGTGTGTGACAAGGAAAAATTGGTTTAATTTTGGTGAAGATCCGAATTCGGATCAGACTATAGAATTTTTAAGTGTTTCTTCACCATTGAGAGATAGGGTGAAATCGATATATAGCACGATATCTCAAAAAGTTGTGGACGGGTTTGGATAAAACTTGGTGGAGATGTTGGGAGAGCGGCAAGAAAAAATTAATTCAATTTTGGTGAAGATCCGAATTCGGATCTGGATACGATAATTATTTAATTTTTAAAGTGATTCTTCACAATTGAGAGATAGGGCCAAAAACTATACAGTACTACATCGCACGTTTCAAAAATGTATTGAGCCTGATATGTTCTCGTGGATCAGGCATTATGTGGCATAGTTATGCACTCTACAGAGTGCCCCTCTGGTGTTGAAATTGTATTTACCTTCCTTTGTTTTGATTTATAATGGCAGACCAATTTATGTTGGCAACCTTTGTGTACATTCCCATTTTGATTTATTTTGGTGATTGTCTGATCACATGTTTGATATTGATATTGTTGTTTATTTCAAAATCGGATCCGACTCAGGCATACAAACATTTAGGTCCTCAGACAGTTATTTCCATAAATGCATGTCCAGGATAGACCCATCCCCATGTCTGGTGGGATTCTAACTTTGATGCGTTCGAGAAGGGGAGAGAATAGATTCCCTTTCTTATGGGGTGTCCTTTTTCTCTTGACGACACATTCATACATGTGAGATAGCCGGTAGTCCAAGGGAGGCTCATCTACCCCCTTTCTATAAGGACACGTTGGCTTGGAGGTGGACAATTTATTTACACTTTGGACTTACAGGACATTTGATTAAGCACACCACGGGCTTTTCCTGAGCAGTTATTCTGACAGGCAGATACGGCTGTGGATCATTTACCTCACTCACCGATCTATCATTGACGTTTGACACTCACCTCTTTCACTGACGTCCATCGGCGTTTGACGCCCCATTTGGCAGCTCTACGGATGCTGACTGGCTCTTGTTCATGTCGGGCTGAACGAGGAAGGAATGATCGTGAGGTTGACGGTTGGTCACATGCAACGATGCACCAATAGGCAAGGTGGATTTGGTTGAAGTCTGCTTGAGGCTCCAACCACACTGGTCGCCTATAAAAAAGGACGGGAGGACCGTTTTCCTGACAGTTTTGTGACAGCTGGGTGACAGAGATTTTTAGCTCCAGTCAGTTGTTCCAGTCAGACGGTTGGTGAGCTGGTGACAGACAGTTGGTTGGTGAGTTGGCGACAGACAGACGGTTGGTGAGTTGGCGACAGACAGACGGTTGGTGAGCTGGCGACAGACAGACGGTTGGTGAGCTGGTGACAGACAGTTGGTTGGTGAGTTGGTGACAGACAGTTGGCTGGTGAGTTGGTGACAGACAGACGGTTGGTGAGTTGGTGACAGACAGCTGGTTGGTGAGTTGGTGACAGACAGATGGTTGGTGAGCTGGTGACAGACAGTTGGTTGGTGAGTTGGCGACAGACAGATGGTTGGTGAGTTGGTGACAGACATGGTTGGTGAGCTGGTGACAGAAGGTTGGTGAGTTGATGACAGACATGGTTGGTGAGTTGGCGACAGACAGACTGTTAGTGAGTTGGCGACAGACAGACGGTTGGTGAGCTGGCGACAGACAGTTGGTTGGTGAGTTGGTGACAGCCTAACAGCTCTGACCACTGGTAACCGTTTGCGACAGTTGGTGACAGCTGGTTACAGCTCCTCACGGTGCCTCACAGTGCCTCAGCACCTTACAGCTTACTACAGCTCCTCACAGCACCTTACTGATGTCCATTGGTTGCGGCTTCTGACGGTGGGTGACGGTTGGACCGTTCCTGCTGGTTATGCTTGTACATGATTCTTGGCATCCCTTGTTCCTGGAGGTGACAATGTGACGCCGATTGGTGTTCAAGCCTGTGTGCAGGTGGGTGCACGGCGAGGCAGGGCGTTGGCAGTGAACCAAGGCACGCTCACAGATTTTGGGACATTCTATTTGACGTACGATGACTTTCGCCTTGGTAAGCTGAGACCGGATTCCCCCCCAAGCCCCCCCCCCCCCCCGCTGAATGATCTGCTGGTTACCCTTGTCTCGTGTTTAATTGTTAAGTAAGGCATCGTGATAAGCATCTGCTCTTTGTCTATTTTTCTATCAATGTCTGTTTAATTCTTTATTTGTTTGAGATTATTTTGATTCATTTGAATTTACCTATTTTTACCCACAAAGAAATAAAAAGTTCTTCTGTTTATTTATTTTTTCCTTTTTAATAAATTCCTTGTTGCCGTTTCAACCTGTCCGTGCTTGTGCTTTCCTTCCATTGATCCAGCATTGTCCGAACCTAGATAGACTGGGAGGTAATTACCAAACTAATTAACCTGTCATAATCGGCGTGCATCGGCAGTCAACGCTCGGCCGCCCTACTTAAGATGTAATCAAGATAAGATTGGTGCTTTGCCGAGGGCATGTTCCCCCGTTCAGGAAGCCACGTGACCTCAAGTTAAATGGCAAAATTAGACGGTGGACACTGGAACTCGTGGTTAACTGATTGGCGTTCGTGGTTGTAAAGCAACCAAGCTGTACCACGAAGCTAATTGTGAGCGGTGGCCCCAGGTCCGCATCTTCCGAGGAGAAACGGGGATTAACCCCTCATAATACACTCGGTACCCGCGACCGTAACAATATGAAATGTTGAATGTATAAACACTTGTAAATTGTCATACAATTCAGCGAAAGCTGCAAAGTGGTAACGAGACAGAACTGAACTTTCTAATCTCCAATATTGCTTCCCCTGCTCTCTCACTCCCCTGACCTTCCCGATCTAGTCCAGGATCCACGAATTCTTCCAGTAACGACGTCCTCGTTAGGCTTCCAAATCCAGGCTGACCACATCTCAACTCTTTTATTGCTCGCTTCTCTCGTCTCGGGAACAGCCTTCCAGAGACTGTTCCGTCTCACTCCTCCCTCCAGGACCTCAAGGAGGCAGTGCACCACCCATCTCTTACCATCCACAATTGTGACACTTAATCTTTATTGCCCCATTAACCTTTCCTAACACAACCATCTTTCTTGCTAGTTTCAATGTTTTTTCCCCTTCATTCATTCAACTGATGTTTCTGCCCCTTGTAATTAAACCTTGCTCTTCCATGAGCCTCGTTCCTGTATGTATAAATATCCTTTGTCCCTATTTCCCCCTCGTTCATTGCTTTCTTCTGGACAGTGTTCAGGTTCTGTAGTTCATAAGAATAAAGAGGAAACATCGATTCCTGTAGTTCAGATGAAGCTTGCATGAAGCTAAGCAATCCATCAAATTGGTGCACAGCCTCCAGCTTCGAGAACATGGAGCATTCTGTGCACAAGACTTTAGAAACATTGTAGAACCTGTGGATTCCGTTATCCGAGTTCAAAGAAGGCTCGAGGGAAGTCGTAATCTCAATCGTTTTTAAACCGGAGAGTTGGTGTCAAAGCCACCCAATGCTCGCCTGTTTATACATTTATCGTTTTTAAAAGACCAGTCTAATAATATTTTTTTATAAAGCATTGCAGTGAAGTCTGATCCAAATTATTTTAAAGCAATAGATGTATTTGTATATTGTAATCAGTAAACTAGTACACACATTAAATGAATGGCAAGCGTCTAGTATAAACAGGCGAGCGAGCATTGGGTGGCTTTGACACCATCTTAGGTTGAAATTAAAAAAAAAAAATTAAAAATAATTGGTTGATTTCAACTTCACTACACCAAGAGGATACCCCAAAGGAGCCTCCATGCCAAATATCAGCATCCGAGTACACATATTAAATGAATGGCAAGCTTCGAAATAACTTGCACCAAAAACTTTAACATTTTCACGCTCACGCCGGGGGGGGGGGGGGAGGGGGTATCGCTATAGCTCTCTGTTCTTCGAACAGGCGAGCTAAAAAACGTTAAAACATACAAATTTATTACTAGGACAACTCTTGCAAAATGATGAGCACTCTTGATGTGAGGTTGTGGAGATCCGTACACGAGGTGGTGGGATCAGTACATGAGGGATGATCCATACATGAGGTGGTGGGATAAGTACACAACGTAGTGGGATAAGTAGTTAAGTACACAGGGTGGTGGGATCAGTACGCGAGGTGGTGGGATCAGTACATGAGGGATGATCCATACACGAGGTGGTGGGATATGCACATGAGGTGGTGGGATCAGTCGTATATGAGGGATGATCCATACACGAGGTGGTGGGATATGTACATGAGGTGGTGGGATCAGTAGTATATGAGGGATGATCCATACACGAGGTGGTGGGATATGTACATGAGGTGGTGGGATCAGTAGTATATGAGGGATGATCCATACACGAGGTGGTGGGATATGTACATGAGGTGGTGGGATCAGTAGTATATGAGGGATGATCCATACATGAGGTGGTGGGATATGTGCATGGGGTGGTGGGATCAGTACATGAGGAATGATCCATACACGAGGTGGTGGGATCAGTACATGAGGGATGAGCCATACACGAGGTGGTGGGATCAGTACATGAGGGATGAGCCATACACGAGGTGGTGGGATCAGTACATGAGGGATGATCCATACATGAAGTGGTGGGATCAGTACATAAGGCATGAGGATCACGGTTCAGAGTGCAAGGGACGTCCATGGGCAGACTGTCAGCATGAAAAGGCAGCAGGCCGTTACACGTCAAAACATCAAAAGGGAATCACAAAGGCACCGGTCAGACCTTGACTGGCACTTCGTCCTCCGCCATCATCACCGGACTGATGGGTTTTGTCCTGACAGAAGAGGTGGCCATCTGCAGCGAGCAGCGGCCTTGGAGGGGGGGGGGGTTGGGGGGTGAAGGGGTGAGGGAGTGAGACGAACGAATTCACGTACACATGTTTATGTATATTCATTCTTGTGAATAATCGGCGGAAAAGTCACGCGGATTTTCCCAGGATCGTGTAACAAGTTTAAACCACTTTCGTTCAAAGGATCGTTCGACCATCCCGGCAATGAACAGGGTTCACAAAGGATTCGAGTTCCACCACAGTAACAATAAAGTTTGATTCACTCATTCAAATAAAGTTATTTTTTCCAACAGTTCCTTCATTAACATCATACCGTAATGAGCTCACCCTCCCTCCCCCATTTGTGAGGTCGAGTGCCCCCCCAGCCCCCCAGTCGCCCCTTTCTTGCCCGACGTTGTGCGAATAATAAAAGTTCCAACGGGGTCGCATCGTGCGGGTTCCACTAAAAGGGATGGAATTTCGGCGAACGTGATCCGCAAACTGAACCGCACCAATGTACCAATCCCGCGGTACTCGAGATGATGTGCACGCACTGATCGGCCATTGAATCGAGTGGGACGTGCGGTGCATGCACAATGCCGGACATCCCGGGATGACGGGTCGCGCACGTGCTCGGCCTCGTGCCGGAGATGCCGTCGCGCGACGTTTCGGCAATAAGCGCGGGACGTTGCTCGTGCCCTCGTGCGAATCCCCCTCCTCCTCCTCCCCAACGGTTCCGAATCGGAAGGATTCCCTCAATAATCCTGGAAATCCCGCGTGCAGGCCGGAGAACCTCTCTGCTTTCGCGGGAATTCCTCGGCATGTGGGCTTGGCGGCCGAAATTCAAACACCATCACATCGGCGGAAATTCCGCCAACAATCTGTGGACAATGCGCACTTGGGAGCCTCAATTCCTCAAAATCAGCAGGTATTCCCCCAATATTGCGCACACGATCCTGGGAATCCGAAAGCCATCAAATCGATCGGAATTCCCCCAATATGCAGCGGCCCAGGTGAACTTGATCATCCCACCTGTTCACAGCGATGCGCAGTTCCGCGCTACCTTAGTCGCTGACACAGCACCGACTGACCCGTCCCTTTAGTCGCTCGCTCACAGAGCACGTACTTACATGTCCCGAGCCTAATATATACGTCTATAGCGACAGCACGCAGCACATGCACAAAATTTCCATTTCACAGCGAGATATATAATATATAAATAAATACGTAAACATATAAATATATATTTAGATATATAATATATAAATATATTTAGATATATAATATATAAATATGTAAATATATAAGTTAATATATAAATAAATATATACATATACGGTATATTTATTTATATATCATATATAAATAAATAAGTAAACATAAAAATATATACATTTAATATATATATATATATATATATATATATATATATGGTGTCCCTAAAAAAATGACATCATTTCGTAGTCTAATAATCTCAAATTTTAACAAAAATGTGTAAAAACTAATTAAGTTGAATGTTTAATTCTTATCTCAATGAGAATCTACCAGGAAGATGGATTGGGCGTGCCAGTGATAATGACAATGTGCTGTTGAAATGGCCACCACGTTCACCTGACTTGACACCTTGTGATTTTTTTTCTATGGGGCTATGTGAAAGGACTGGTCTATATCCCCCCCCCCCTCTTCCTACAAGCCTCGAGGAACTTAAGCAGAGATTCACTGAGGCGCTGGAGAAAGTTACGCAAGACATGCTACAGCGTGTTTGGCAGGAGCTGGACCACCGACTTGACGTGTGTCGTGTCACAGGCGATGCGCATATTGAACATTTGTGAAGTTTTGAGAAAACGGTTATAAAAATCTACGTCCCTCTGAATCGCTTGTTCGAATTTTGATAAATAAATCTTTTATTGTTCAACATGAAACCTATTTACTTTCTTTTGCCTGGGACATGGAGTTACTTAGATATTCAAGTTTCAAATGATGTCATTTTTTTATGGACGCCCTGTATATATATATATATATAAAAATATATATATATATATATATATATATATATATATATATATATATATATATATATATATATATATATATATATATATATATATATATATATATATATATATATATATATAAATAAATAAATATGTCCACACACACACACACACACACACACACACACACACACACACACACACACACACACACACACACACACACACACACACACACACACACACACACACACACACTGGAACATCCAGAATAAAATAACGAAATGACATATTGTAATAACACCAAGGAGATCATTGAATAAATACCTCAATAACCCGAATACTCCGTTTATCCATCAAAAGGAGTTTTTACATCAATCGGTGAAAGTGCTGTGTCCGTGACACGTGACGTGGAGAGAACGTGTTGAGATGTTTTAATCCCATTGGACATGTCGGGAATGCAAGTTGAGGTGGACGGGCGAGTTACAATTAGCATGAGAGTTTAATAATGGTGCATTTTCATCCGAAAAACATCCGATCTGCGGAAACTTAACCTCGAAAATGCTGCTGCTGCTGCTATTCATGAAATGCAGAGGAAGAAAGAGGAAAACCCGAAGTGAAATCCCATTTTCAGGAAGGCCTTGAAAATTTGAGAGTTTGTTAATCAAATAAATAAATGAGACAAGAAACTTTAATCAGAGGAGGTCATTGGGCCCATCAAGACTGTGCAATGTTTGCCAACCTATGGTTGTTTGTCCGGGCGTTATCGTTTTTTAAAATGTTGACAGTTAAGCACGTGAGCAGCACGTACCATGTTTCAAGTCTTTGGTCCGACTCGACTCGCCTGGTATTCGAACCACCGACCCCAAACTCAGAGTGCACGATGGAACCATCGTTTGGAAGGTTGTTGTTGTTGTTGTTGTGAGGCTCACTTGGCTGCGCATGGACGCATTTGAGGGTAGCGCAGTCGCAGCTGAAACCCGAATCCTCCGTGCAGGTTCCTCCTGATGACTCCATCGTTTGCTCTTTACTTGTTCGGGTTCCTTCCGTGCTGATCACTCCGATTCAGCACGTGATCCTCCGTTTGAATCAATTTACACGTTGGCCAGGGGTGGGGGGCTCGGATGGTTGCCCAAACAAGAAATAATTAAATAATCATATCAATAACAATTAATACAAATAATCGTTGCTTTCTGCTCCGATATCACACTCGGTGGTGTCGGCTCTCTGATGCTGGCACGTGGTGGTTAAAACCGCGTGCGAGTGAAAGCAAACCACACTTTTTCAACGGTCCGTCCGTGCTGCTTCGTTGTTTAACGCTCAGCACTTAAAGGGACCGAGCACGGACAAACAACGCTGGGAAGGTAACGACAAACCACCCAGTACCCATAGAGCATGACACTGTGCATGAATAACGAGAATGTGCTCCAATAAAAGTGGCCACTTCGAACGGAGCCACCCGTGGATCAGGAGCAGTTGAGGCGGACACCTTAGTGGTGGCGTGGTCATCAGTTGGCGGAGCCCAAGACGCGCAGCTCCCTCCAGAAACGTGGCCCCCGTTGTTCACGGTGAGGCCCCGGGGCCCAACGCTGGCCCAGAAGGCTGGCAACCCGCTGGCTTTCAGCGGGCAGAAAAGATCAGCAGGGGTACCCGGGATGCTCCTCCGGCCACCAGGCCTCCGGCGGCTTAAGGTCGAACGGAGCTTTGTAGCCGAAGCGCCCTCTTTGTTCCCCGGGCTGGGGACAGCCCCCGAACTAGCAGGACACTTCGCCATTGACATTGTCCACTCAATGCAGCTGGGTGCGTGTCAGGCTCGCGACGGCTCCCGGTGCTGCAGACAGATGGTAACTTGATCTGGTGTATTCATTATCTCCGTGAAAAAGTTTTTCCCCGTCAGCGGTTTACAACTGGAGATGACGGATGGCTTCTATGTACGCACGCACACCCCCGTGGGTGCCACTGCCGGCCATTATTCAAATGCAAACATAATTTTGGTGCACAATGCCCTCCATTGACAGTCGCGCACGTCACATGAACAATATCTGGCGTTTTCCATGTTTTTTGTGCCAAAGGAAGTTTGTTCAAAAGGCCCCTTGAGATTCCTCATTCTGACGATGCGTTGGTTTTTTTCTTTTTCTTTCTTTCTGGGAATCTTCAAATGGACGAACATTTAAGAGGTTTGTCTTGTCCGTGACGAGGGCACCGAAAGTGGTGAAGGCACGAAGTATGTTTGTGTGTGTGTGTGTGTGTGTGTCACTTGCAGCACCATGGACCATAAAAAGAGTCGCTTTCTGCATGTCGTCGGTTTCTCCGAACGACCAAAAGTGAGTCGTATCGCTCGAACATACAATGCTCAGAAGGCAAGAATGAACTCTCGACATATTCAGTGATGAACCTTTCCGACAAGACATGAAAAATATCGTTGGCTCATTCATCAATATTTCAGCTCGAATTAATTTAATGACAAGGAAACACAATTTTGTCCATCACATTGGTCTTGTAGCGCACACAAACAGTTACAACATGATAACTCGAGTGGATGGTGTCGGGGTCATTTAAAGTTGACTCAGTTCAAACATACACCTCACCCAATGCCTTCTCACATGTACGTGTGTGCTCGGTGTGATACACCGTTAAATGTACCCTTTCTGCAGAATTGAAGTCCACAAAATTAACAATACATTTCCCAATTAATATTGAATGCTAACAATGAATCGCAAAGGAATTTGAGTAAAGAAAGTGGTCGAGCGACGATGCACGCACATCTGAGTCCTGCGTCGGCCTTGCGCTGTTGGCAAGGACATAAAGGGGTAATAGCGCCGAAGTCGGTTGACAAAGTTTGTTGCTTCATCACTTATGTTGTAACAATGAATTCAATTTGATTTTTTTTACCTCAATACATATTGTTATGAGCTAATGGGTGTAGCGTTAAAAAAAAACATAGGGGCAATACCCCTGGACGCTCAAATGGTAACGGCTGGATAAGATAACCAGGGAACCACTGGGAGGCATGGATGACCCACCGGAGAAGAAAGTAAATTCCTATTTTGGGGGGCAACCTTCCTTTAGAAACTCTTAAACGTTAATTTTTCTTCATGGCGTGAACAGACTTTGGTACATCACAGGTGATGAAGGTCGTGGTCAAGTTTCATCGAAATTGTATGTGTCGTTCGTTTCAGAGAAGAAATTGCAAGTATACTATGTGGACTGACGGACGGACAACGTGCCATCCCATGAGCTCCCGGAACTGCCTTCCAGGTGAGCTAGAAATGTATATCAAGTCTCGGCTCATGGAGTAGGTGCCGTATAATTAAGGTAACAAACTGACAGTGGGGCAGTGGGACAATACGTGGATGTGACAAGGGGGTAAACGAACAGGAGTAGGAAAGAAAAGAGAGAGAAAAAAAAACACATTGAGACCTCAAGGTAGATGGGAAGAGGTAGGGGAAGGTAAATTAGGAGAGAAAAGCTCCCAGGTAAGAACGTTGGATGACCTGAGTGGTGGTGTCTTGCCAACTTGAAACGTTGGAGAATTGGAGGGAAGAGTGCAATTGAACAGAAAGAAGTTGGAGGTTCCTTAAGTGAAAGAGTAGAGGAACAAAGAAGTAAGGTGAGCAGTGAGTTATTTTTGGAGTTCCACTAAAATAGGGTTGCTGGAAGAACGTGCGTGACCTAGAGGGAATGGGGATGGGGTGGTGTATGAAAGAGCATGGGGAGCAAGACATTGGCAACGACAGAAGGTGGAGGCCATCAAACTGGCTGTGATAAAAGCAGCAAGCCCTGTGCTTCTGTTTCTTTCTGGGAGATTTTAATGTTGTTGAAAGCTTTGGAATCCATCGCACCCAGGAGATGTGTGTGTGTGTGTGTGTGTGTGTGTGTGTGTGTGTGTGTGTGTGTGTGTGTGTGTGTGTGTGTGTGTGTGTGTGTGTGTGTGTGTGTGTGTGTGTGTGTGTGTGTGTGTGTGTGTGTGTGTGTGTGTGTGTGTGTGTGTGTGTGTGTGTACCAGCCAGATGTGGGAGAATAATGCAGTGAGCTATAGACAAAGGCCTTGTAGGCTGTGAGAAGTTCAGATTTACCAAGGGGTTCACATTTAACCAGACATTGGAGCAAAAGAGGCCATTGAATGGTTAATGCCCAAAATGTCAGCTTCTTGCTTCCATGGCGGTTAGCATATTTTGGTCAATGTTCTGTCGATTCCATCCATTGTTCTACCCACCTGACGATGCAGAACGACGTTAGCCTTCACAATTAAGACGAGCCTTCCATTCTACTGCGATGCCCAAAAGTAAAATACAAAAAACTGGTTTTCTTCAATGATTGATTGTTTAAGTAGATAGATGGGTTCGTTTGGTGATCCTTCTGGAGAGACAGTGTGACAATAGGAGATTTACCTGGATTGAAAGACATGTTCCAAGTGTTTCATCAGATCTGATCCTTTCCATGTCAGCAGAGAGAGTGAGAGAGGATCTGCTGCTACCATCCTGTCAGTATAATGCCAAATTATGTGGACTTTTCTGTGAAGAGGAAAATAGTGTTCTCCTAAGTCTTGGAGAGGTTATTACTGTGAAAGAGGAACAGGCGATGATGGATTTCATGACTTTGCTTGCAGTGCCTATAGAAAGTCTACACCCCCTTTAAAAAAATTTCACCTTTTGTTGCCTTATCACCTGGAATTAAATTCCATGAAATCAGACTTTTTCAACCTTTATTTACACATCGTAACTAAACCTACACTTTCCAAGTGTAAAAACAAATTCTACAAATTTCAGAATATTAATTAAAAATACAAAACTATAATATATTTTTTGGATTAGTGTCCACCCCCCCCCCCCGAGTTAATACTTGGTGGAAGCACCTTTGGCAGCAATTCCAGCTGCGAGTCTGTTGGGATAGGTCTCGACCAAGTTTCCACACCTCGATTGGGAAATATTTGCCCATTCTTCTGTACAAAACTGTTCAAGCTCAGGATAGTTGCGGGGGGAGCGTTGATGGACCGCAATCTTCAAGTCGTGCCACAGATTTTCGATTACATTTCGGTCAGACCTCTGACTGGGCTACTCAAGGACATTTATCTTTTTGTTCCTCAGCCACTCCAGTGTAGCTTTTGCTGTGTGCTTCGGGTTGTTGTCATGCTGAACGGTGAACTTCCATCCCAATTTCAGCATTCTTGCAGAGGATGCAGCAGGTTTTCCTCGAGGATTTTTCTGTATTTTGCTCCATCCATTTTCCTTTCTATCCTGACAAGTGCCCCAGCCCCTGCTGATGAGAAACATCCCCATTACATGATACTGCCACCACCATGCTTCACAGTTCTTAGGGTTTTGTGCTGTGTTGGGTTTGCACCAAATGTAATGTTTTGCATTTTGGCCAAAAAAGTTTGATCTTGCTTTCGTCAGACCACAAAACTTTTTGCCACATGGCTTCAGAATCTCCAGAGTGGTTTTTTTACCTACCTCAAACGGGGCTCAAGGTGGGCTTCCTTTTCTTGAGTAATGGTTTTCCATTAAAGAGTTTTTTTCCACATTAAATAGAGGCATCCATATTCGTGAATTCAACATTCGCAAGGATTTCCAGAAACATAACCCTCACGGATATGGAAGGTTTACTGTCCCGTTTTCTGCAAACACAGCAACTCGATGAGTGACATCTTGTGTTGGCAACGTGAATGACCAAATGACTAACTTCCCCAAAAGTTTCTACTCTGTCTCGCAATTGATGAAAGTACTGACATCAGTGACATTTGGCAATGTTGTATTTTTATTCGTGCCATCAGGAAATCCGGTGAATTGGTTGAACACTTGCTTGATTTTCTTCCCCCCCCCCCCCACTTCTAGATAGAACTCCTGGAAGTGATATTCTTCACCGTGTGCTCAAAACATGCGAGAAATTTGACGTTCCACTGGATAAGGTGTACTCCGTAACGACCAATGGAGCACCTGCGATGACGATAGGTGAAACGCTGGATTTGTGGTGCTGTTCCATGGAAGAGGTGACATGAGAAATTATATTCTCTCGTATCATTGTGTCTCATTATACATCAGGAACACTTAGCCAGCATGCACAGCTTCGAGTCAGGGTTCTAAAAAGTGGTAATGGAAGACGCCATTCAGCTTGTGAACTTGTCGTGTTCATGCCCAGAAACACTGGCAATTCTCGCAATTGCTTGAGGATTATGACACGCATTATGGTGATTTGGTATAACAAACAGCAGTTCGCTGGCTCCCTTTGTGTGAAGCAGTCAATCACTTCCATGACTTCCTGAATCCCATTATTGACTTTTTCACCGTTGATCAGAAATTGCCCGAGAAAACTCAGGCTGTCCTGATGAAAATGACCACAGATCAGTGGGTTGAAAGGCTGGTTTTCGTGGCTGACATTACGACACATTTAAATATACTGACGTGACAACTCCTGGCAAAGGATAAAGTTATTAGTGACTTGTACTTCTCAATTACTGCATTTATCAGTAAACTGGGGCTATTTGAACACCACCTGATGCAGCCAAAAATCTACTTTGACGCATTTTGAAAGACTGGGTAAAATTACCTGGCAGTCTGACTCACGCAAACAAGTTTGCGGAGTGCTTGCAACAACTGCAGTCGGAACTCCCTGACCGGTTTTCGGAGTTCCAAAGTAAAAAAAATATTTTGTTCTCCTTCATTTCAAACCAATTTCTATTGGAAGCATATGCACTCAGCGACTGCTAACCATATATTGATGAAGCAAGTCTCACTGATGCACAAGTATAGCTCCTGGACTTGCAGAGCAACGATATCTTGAAAGTCACTCACAAAAGCAAGGAGTCACTTGGATTTTATGTAAAAATGTGCATCAGGAAATGTTGGAACGAGCAACTTTCATAATGCTTTCGATGTTTGGAACAACCTCCTGCTGCGAGCAGATGTTCAGTGTGCTCATCTTTGTGAAGAACAAATCCCATTTAAAGAGCAGTTGTGTTGACCCAGGAACCAAGATGCTTGAAGTCATTGACTATCTCAAGTTTTATTTCATCATTCAATATGACTGAGACCTCTCTCGACTGGTTGAAAGCCATCACTTTAGTTTTATTAGCACAGTATTAATGGTTAGCACTATCTTACCAGCGGTTGTTTCGACTCTCTTGAGAAGTTCTTGCACTTGCTTAATTTCTTTTGACAATAAAGTTATGTCATTGGCAATGTCGACACCGGTAAGACCCTCCAGTTTCAGTCTTCTAATTTTTTTTTTATTCATCCAGTTGGAACACCGATTCCTCCTACTTTCCATCGATAGCGTTTCTGAGCGCATAATCAGGAACGATGACAAACAGGTAAGCCTTACAAGTTGGCCTGAGTGAATAACCAGATTTTACATGTCATCAATGCTCTCCAATAAAAACAAACAGAGATTTGTACTTTTGCAAGAACATGGAGAGAATAGCCAAGTGAGGCAGGGAAGTAGCAGGTGGGGTTGGAGGGGCAGTTGGTCATTCCCAAGCCCAGGAAGGAGGATGTATCATTTATGGAGATAGGAGTTGGAAAGGTCATATGAGACCCATGGAATCAGAGAAGGCTTAAGCTGCATTCCTGTGACCGATTGTGGCAGTGCCAACTGTCATCATATCTGAGGAATATAGAGTTGGGATGAGTGGCTATGAGGTGGTGGTCCATGTCAGCAGAGGGAGAGGTGTACGTGGAGTCATGCAGAAAACATGAGACGGTTGTGGAGAGGAATATGCATCGACAGGTATTCCAGCGGGTTGAGCGGGTTATCATAGAACATGAGCAATGGAGGGTGGAGCTCTTGTCATAAACAGTAATCCTGTTAATGGAGCGAAGTCACAACAAAAAAAGAGAATGGCCAGAGAGAGACACTTATGAATCAGGGACATTAGACACAAAGTCCAACTGTTAGAGCAGGGGGAGACAAGCTGGTGATGGTGGGGGAGCATGGATGCATGGGCAGGGGATGGAGGAACATGGGCATGGTGACAGAAGAGTACGGGTCACGGACAAGTATGGGTTCAGTGGCATACGTCTACATTCACTGCAAATTAGGTTCTGTTTTAGGATCTCCAGCTCGGCAACATACAGGCACACGTGCTGACCCGGGTAGAGGGGGGTACAGTTAAAAGCAGGAAGAAAGGTAGTGTTTGACTTTGACTTCCAGTTCCGGTTTTTGAGTGACGGTTGGTTCTCTCCTGGGGTCTCTGCCGACTTTCTCAAAGATAAGTTTCCGGTCATTGTTTGTCGTGTTTTGACTTTATTTTGTTGCCTCTGTGTTTACTGTGTGTTCCTAGTTTGGGTTTGTTTCAAAGCTTGTGGTATTTGGTGAGTTTTCATCGGTCTTCTCATGTCGGGTTTCCCTGAGGCCTACCCATCTTCCCATCTACGTGCACGATCGTGTTTATTTGTATTTTCTCCACTTTTCACTCTTCCTTCCTTCTATCCCTCCCAACTGTACCCTCTGTTTCACGTCTTAAAATATAAAAAAAATACAACAAAAGAATAATCTTTTCCCTTATTACCTTATACCCCACATAACCACGTGACTTCCTGTATACCGACTCTTCTTCTTCCTTCTCTCCCCTCTCACCCTTCGCCCCCAAATGTCCCCCCTCATACCTCTCCTTCAAATATGCCCCCCACTCCCCCTTCAAAAAGCTGCCTCCTCCTCTTCCCACCCCCTCTATTTTTCTTGCTTCCCCCAGCTGTTCCCATTTCCACAATACCTTCACCCAGTCTCATCCTTCTCCTCTCCCCACCCCTCCCTTCTCCCTCATCCCCCATGTCCGTGTCTGCTCTTATCGTCTCCCCTCTCACCCCTCCCTAACAAATCAACCGCCTCCTCCCTCTTCAAAGCAAACCTCTCTCTTCCCCCTCCAAGCCTCCCCATCACCTTCCTCAAAAGCTCCCCCACACTTTTTTCCCTCAATTCTTCCCCTCACCCCTCCCTTTCAAACTCCCCCCCCCGCCTTACTCAACCATTCTCAAAGCTGCCCACCTTCACATCCACAAAACTGCCTCCTTCCCACACCCTCTCTCTTCCAGCTCATTCTTCCACCTCCTCCAATCTACAACTTACTTTTTTCCCCTCTCTTATTACTCTCCACTGCTACTCATCCCTTCACCACCTATCCCTTTGTCCTCCTCTCTATCTGACCCTGTCCCCTAGCTATTCTGTAATCCCTCACACACTGTCAACAACTTTCCCAACCTCCCTCCCCCCACTCCTTCATCCTACCCTCCCCTCCCCTGCACCAAAAGCCTAATCCCCTCCCTCTTCATTAAGTGTGGACCTCAAACATCCGGGGCCTTCGCTCAAACCTGACTGATCGTTCCACACAGGTTGCCACTGACAAACCAGACATCATCTGCTTAAGATAAACTTTCCTCCTTCAAGACGTCTCTGACTCCCAAGTATCTCTCTTTGATTGCTCCCTCCTCCGGCATGACAGACCTGAGCCTTGTCCGGGCGGCAGAGTTACTCTCTATCAAAAACTCTATTCGTCACTCTCCATGCACGGCCCTCACTCCTCCACACCCCCAGGAATATCTCTGGCTTTGACTTCTCCTCCGCTCCCACGTCATGTTTATATGTGTGTTGTACCGTCCACCAAACAGTGATGACTCCATTTACACCTCACTCGCCAAAAACAAGGACCATCTTCTATCCATTCATCCAAACTCTCTCTTCCTCATATGTGGTGACTTCAGTTGTCATCATCCCAGTTGGCTAGGTGTGGGTACCTCTCTCACCTGCTATGGCACTTCAGCAAAAGACTTCTGTGACTCATTGGGACTGACTCAATCTGTCAAGTTCCCGACCCAGATCTCAACAAACGGTACTCCATCTCTTCTGGATTTGATTTTGACAAATTTCCCAGAAAATATCCCCTGTTCTTCTCTTGCTCCAATCACTTCATCTGACCACAGGCTTATTGAAGCGGCCATTACTCTGGCTGTTGTTTGAGAATCACCTCAGTGCCGACGAGTCTGGCATTTCACTCAGGCCGGCTGGAACAGTCTTCAAGCAGCCATCAAACTTCTCGACTGGTCTCCCTTTTATACTCTCACCGACATCAATTCATCCTGGGAATTTTTTCAAAGAAATTTGCTCTCTCATGCACAGATTTATCCCATCTCATCTTCAGTTGCCCCCCCTTCCTCCCGCCCACGGTACACTGAAGCTTGTGACAAGGCAGTTGTTCAGAAACAACTTTCCTTCGTCTCATGGAAGGCAAATCCTGCTGAAGGCAACCTCTGTTCTTTCCAGAAAGCTCAGGACAAATGTGTGTCTACCCTATGCAGAACCAGGAGACAACATATTTCTCCTCTCACGTATGAACTCTCAAACCTGTCTACCTACTCCAAATCCTGGTGGCATCTAGTGAAGTCTGTTTCTGGTGTATGTTCCCCCTCCATCCCCTCCCTTACCTCAAATGGCTGCACAGCTGACACTGCACGTGAAAAGGCTGAATGCCTAAACTCCGTGTTTGCTTCTAAATCTTGTGTCCCAAACCCATCACTTTATGTACCCAACTTAACCAGTCACATCCAGCTGTTCCTGGACTATGTATCCTTTTCTCCTGACGAGGTAGAGAGCTTGCTGTCAAACTTACTCAGCTTCTGAAACTGGTCCAGATGGCATCAGCCCTCGTGTTCTAAAACCATGTTCTGCTGCTCTTGATCACCCTCTTATTTTCTTGAGGTCATCTACTTGGAAATCAGCAAATATTACTGCCCTGCATAGAAAAAAAAACTGCAAAAACTGATCCCTGCAACTAAAGACCAATTAGCCTGCTCCAATTATCATCAGCAAGGTTATGGAATCAATCATCACTTCTGACATAAAATCCTGGATATGTCCAGATAATATCCAGATCCATATCCAGATAATACCAGATAATACGTCCAGATAATACCAGATAATATCCAAAATATTATCTTATTATTCCTCTTTTCCAATGGCTTGATTTCCGACCATGAATTTGGATTCAGACTAGGTCACTTTACCCTGGACAGGAAAGCTGCTTTTGCTTTCCCAACAATGGATGAGGTCCTCAATGCCAAGCATGAGATCAGAGCCATCTCCCTCAACATATCATGAGCTTTTGATATGGTCTGGCATCCCACACTGTCTTGGATACCATAAGAAGAGAGTTTGGTGAGCAATCTCCACTCATGGCTCTTGGACTTCCTCTCCTGTCACAGTCAATGCATGACTATAAATGGAATTCCCTCATCTCCTCTTCCCGTCCAAGCTGAAATTACTCAAGGCAGTGTTCTTGGCCCTGTGCTTTTTTCTGGTTTTCATCAATGATCTCTCAGATTCTGTGGAACATCCTCTTTATTTCTTTGCTGATGACTCCACCTTCTGCCGTACCATCTCTCATCCCTCTGATCGGCAGGCAGCAGCCTCTTCACTCTCTGCAAACCTGGATAAAATCACAAGCTGGTCCAACACTTGGAATGTGTCTTTTAATCCTGACAAATCTCACACCCTCACCATGTCTCTCTGAAAGAACTGTCTGGAACCCCTTCCCCCACTTCGCCCCCCCCTCCCCAATCTATTTTCTCAACAACCCCTTGAAGAAGACTTTTCATTCAAGATTTAGGGTCTCGCTATCGGCCACGATCTTTCCTGGGAAAACCATATTTCCAAGCTGGCCTCCAAAGCCAGTCACTGACTGGGCATCCAATGCCGCGCAAAGTCCTTCCTTGGCACACCTGAGCTTCTAACCACTTACAAAGCTTTCATCCGAAGTCTGATGGAGTATTGCTCTCCCCTCTGGGTGGCTCCTTCCTCACACCTAGCCTGAATTCACCAGGATTATTGGTATCTCCCACGATGAAGCCGAGTCTTTGGGTCTCTCGCTCTCTCATCAGAGGCAGATCAATGGTCTTTCTGTCTTCTACCGTCTCCTCTCCGGCCTTGCCCCCACCCCTTGCTCTGTCTGTGATCGGTCCCCCCCCCTCTATATTTCCTCAGGGTGCTCAGGGTCCACCAAAAAAAAACCCTTCTGGTGAAACTGCCAAAATTAGCAATCACTGCTCACCTTCACTCTTTTATTCCTCTCTTTTCCCCCACCTATGGAACAAGCTCCCACAAGCTCTTCAATCCCACTCTTCCTTCCAGGTCTTCAAAACAGCTGTTCACCATCATGTCATATCTTTCCCCATCCAAAACCACGATATTTATACCCCCGTTAATCCACCGCAAGCCCACCTCCTTCAAATTCCCTGCTTTCCTTCCTGAAAGTCCATTTTGTTTACCCCGTGTACCCCATACTTCCACAGATCTCCTATTGTCTCTGTTCCCCACTATTTTGTGCTACCCTCTCCTGCCCAGTTTCATGTTTCTGTGTATTCGCTCTCTCACGAGCCTCGACATGGAAAACAAAAAGTGTTCTGAGAATGTGATGAGACGAGCAATGCAGAGTAGGCGAGAAGAACTGAGGGATGGGGTTAGCAGCAGGAAAATGGTTAAAACATACAAAATGCTTGGACAAAGGAAAAGCAGTGAGATGAAACATATGGATGCAACACAGGGAAAAAGAGCAGGAATCTCACATGAAGGGTAGGAACAAGATTTCAGCAAAATGAGAGAGACTGAAGTGGGAGTGGGCAGCATAGGAGTTGATAGTGGGCAGCAGACTTAAAATCTTGGAGGGAAGAGCTTTAACAGACTCAGAAAGATGGATCAGTCATGAAAATGAAGACTTGGGGATGGTAATAAGGAAAGGATGTCAACCTGGAGGGGCAGATATTATGTGGAGAGATGCGAGGGCAGGAGGAACAAGACCAGAACAGAGCCACCAACCTGCCTGCGTTGAGCAAGAAGCAATCCCAGAGATGCACCTTCCTGTTGTGAGATGCAAATGACATGGAAGGCAATGGATTATGCACCTTCAAAAGGAGCAAGATTGCAATCAGCAGCACTGATTGCCATGACAATACCCCTGCCATGACAAATATTAGGACTAAAAGTCTTAAAAATAGAGTACAATGCTTGGTTGAGGAATTAATATTTCCCGGACAATGCTCCAGCCGACATTTCAGCACCGTTACATTCAGTGTCCTTCCAATCAATAAATCAATCAGTGAATCAAAAAAAATCAATCAATAAATCAATCAGTGAATCAAAAAAAATCAATCAATTAATTAAATAATTCCTTATATAGCGATTTTCATAAATTTCAAGTCTCAAAATGCTTTACAAAGAAAGAATAATGAAAATGATTGAGTAAAAATTACATAAAGTGAAAGATATAAAGATGAGATTTTTGGAAGGGTTTGTGAAGCGCAATCAATGACGTGAGGATTTGAAAAGACAGGAGAGAGAGAGTGACAGTTGCAAAGGATATCAGAAGAATACTTGATCGTTAAACATATTTGTCCTGAAATAATGAGGAACGACCAGGAGATTCCTGTTTGGTCGCACAGGTGTGATAATAGGTGGCAATTGTAAGCAGGAAATCAATCCAATTGGAAAATATCAATCCGTTGGTGTATTGGGAGGTAATGACGTGTTTGGAATATTGAAGCGATGTCATCAAACTTACGAACTCGAACTATGAACCTGGTAGCCACATTCTGAGTTAATTATAAGGGTTTGAGTGCAGAAGAATAACAAGACAAAGGAAGCAACACTACTCGCAGCAAGTTGCAGCAAATCAGGCGCAACGTTACGAGAGTTTGAGTTGCATCGCCATTCACCAGAATCGACTTTCTTCGACCATTTCCCTTTTCAAAACCTGAAGCAAAACATGCAAAGGATGCATCTTTGACGATGGTGATCTGACTCTAGAATGTTGCTTTAAGAGTACATCTCGAGGACCAGGAGATATGCTTATACTCTCGGAGCTTGAGGATGTTGGAGCAACCTCAGAGAAAAAGTTTTTTTTTAACCTGAAGGGAGACTGTATTAAAAAAAACAATATCCATTTAAATCTCATCATTTTCTTTTTTAGGCTCTTGTTTCTATCTACGCCTCGTATAATTCACTTAGCGCTCTAGAAACACATCCGTGGGTGATGGAAACAACTTAAAATAGCACAGATGCTCGTTATAAAAGACAGTGTTGGCATAAAACAAATATTTGTTTGCAGTTCTAATATCTCACTGTGAAAATTGTCATCTGGTGTTAAACAACATGGATGTAATAATCATTACACTCATTATTCATTATTGGTTCAGCAATTTGTGTTGGATGTTCAGGCATTTCCTAATCCTGCACCTTTAAGCAGACATCCTTTCCCACAAAACCACTTGGTCATAAACTTTGGAATGTCAGGCTTTTGTGGTCTCTTCTTGTTCCAACCCAATGCTGCGACGAAAGCAGGACATTTGGCTGATGGAGATGAAAGAGGAGAAGGTAAAGGGCATCGCTAGAGTTGTGTGGATAGGAGTTGGGAGTTGGATGGTGAGGAAGGGAGGGTAGACTTCCACTTTTTGCGGTTACACTATCAACTCAGGACCCACCCATCCTACCTGTCGAATGATTTGCAGCCCATCATATCCACCATGGCAGGAGAGATGATGCGGTTGGGAAGTGCCTTGAAGTGGACAGTTAGGAAGTGTTATCTCCAGCAAATAACATCGGCTGTTCTGTAAACCACATGCAGCAAATAAAGCATCTCACAAACTATGCAATAATGCAACTATCATAAAACTTTTGCTTGTAAATGTTTTTTTGAGATAACTTTTAATTGTTTTTTTATTATTATTCTTTTAACCTTCAGGTGGTGACTTTGTGGAACAGGGCTGTCACATTCTTGGAAGGTGGACCACAAATTTATCGGGGCTTCCTGAGATATGCTCCGCTGGAATGCTATTTCTTATACTCTGAAGGGAAAACGTCATGATCTAGTTTATATTTTTGAAGGATTTCAAACAATCTAGAAAAGTACCGAGACTTGGAAAGTTATAAGCACGTCGCTATTGAAAATCATCATTCTTGCATCGATAGTCTCTGATTGAAGAGGGTGAACAAGATGATGTTGAAACTAGATGGTGGACCCATCATTACATCCATCACTGAAGGTGGACGGAGGTTATGTTTTCACCCCTGTTTGTCTGCTTGTTTGTCTTTTCTTTTTTTTGTATACATTGTCGAGGCTCGTATGAGAGCTAACACACAACGCACAGCAAGGGGGGAATGAGACAAGAGGGGTGGGAGAGGGAAGGACAAAGCAGTTGGGAACAGACATTAGGAGATCTGTAGAAGGGGAGATCGGATCTTTGAAGTCTGAGCAGGATATCTCAAAGAGTTGTGTATGTAGTTGGATGAAACTTGGTGGACAGGTTGGGTGTGTGACAAGGACAAATTAATTAGATCTTGGTGAAGATCTGAATCTGAATTCAGATCTTAGAATTTTTTTTGGTCATTCTTCACCATGAGAGACAGGGCCAAAAATGATATATAGCACGATATCTCAAAAACTTTTTGGACGGATTATCACAAAACTTGGTGAATGACACGGGTGTGTGACAAGAACAAGCCGATTAGATTTAGGTTCAGATCCGGATTCATATCCAGCCAGTCAGTGGGATACAAAACGTAAACTGTTCAACCTGGTGGAGGTATGCGCTCCACTGGGTGTCAATCTCGTTCTGTCAACTAAAATACAAAAGAAAGCACGAATATTGTGTGTGCAAGCCTTTTACTTTCAAGGGGCATTACAAGTTGTTTAAATGTTGTCATCAACAGAGGATTATGGAATGTTGTTCCAATTATCCTGATTTAAACTACAAAGTTCAGTCGAGGTGCTTCATCACTGTTTGACTTTCTCAGTTTCCTACATCAGCCTCAATAATGTTTTTTTTGGACTTTGTGCATGCCACACCATGGTCGTGAGTATTCCTTTGGCTTCTTGATCAGAAAGATATAATTTCACCACATTTGCTGTATGCTTGGGATAATTGTCTTGCTGGAAGAATATTCCCCACCTGATGAATTGTATTATCTTGGGAATGGCATGATGGAGTATAATTTGTCTGGAGTTGTAAGCAGTGAAGGTGCCATCAATTTTGTGTAGATCACCAACACCGCTATATGAAATGCAGTCTTAAACTTGTCCTGATGCTCCACTATGCTTCAATGCAGATGTGTACATTGATTATGATACAGCTCTGTTCACTATCGAGCAAACTGTCGTTCACTCTTGACCCACAAGTTGTACGAATGAACTCCCATGGGGTATGTTCGCAATTCGAACTTGTTCTTTTAGTAAATGTTTTCAAATACAGCTGTAAATGACAAAGGAAAAGGCCATTTGGTCCTCTTTGTGTGCATCATATCAAAATCCTAGCATTCTACCATGAACTAGGCACTCATTTATACAAGTATGTAGCATACTCAAGATGTAAACAGTATTTTACTCTGTCAAAGTTATAAAATGTTTATAAATGAAACATCAGCTTTAGTCATGAATTTGTTGATAAATTAATTTTTAAAAATTGGGGGGGGGGAGGAGGTGGGGGATTGACCTGTTTAGGAATCCCATCTGAACCTTTGGTTGCTGAGATCCTACATTCAGATCCCTGACACTATTTTTCTTTGTCCATTGTCTACCAATGTCATTGTAATTCAAGTCAAAGTATACCGTCTCCTAATGATACTGGCCTGCGTGTGATTTATGTAAAAGCTTCTTCATGAGCCTTAATTCAATGTGAAACGAAATTAATTAATAACTGAATAAACAAACATTGTTTGCCAGATTGCAAAGTTCAAACTCGATGATAATGAAAATGACTTTTTGGATGAGGACTGAAGATTTGACGTCGAGAGCAACAACAAATCATCGGTTCTTCAAACACTTCGGTTCTTGAAGAGTTCCCAATGGATTTACAAAGGAATAATGACGTGCTTCTCGTGCCATCTAGTGGAAAAGGTTAAATTACATGTAGTTCAACTGCAGTGAATTGGTTACATTTTGTTTACCAATACCTGCATTTCATAATTACCTCCGCCACCAAAGGTGGACAGAGGTCGTTTTCACCCGTCTTCTTCTTCTTCTTCTTCTTCTTGCATATGGCAGCTTGGCTGCCAGGTAGCTGTCATTTTATTGGGGCACAACTCTGCCACTGATGCTGTGCCCGTCCCTCTAACAGTACACTGGTAAACATTTTCCCAACCTCAGAAGGATAACAGGCTGAGTCAACCCCACCTGGTGTTGATTCAACGGAAAACAGGGCTCGAAGTCAGGAATTAAGATCGCAAGGCAGTCACCCTAACCACAAAGCCAACATCAGACTTTATACCCCTGACTATCTGTGGGTCTGTCTCCCATTACCACGTGTTCCTCTACCCCCTCTTCGTCTTCTTCTCCCTGTAATTTTCACCCAACTACCATCTTCCTTCTGCGTTTGCCGGACCAAATTCACCAACACCTACACGATTTCTCTTCGAGCTTTTGTTGTGGAACTCAATAAACTCAATTGTCCACAAAGGCAGAGTGCATCAACAGAGAATCTTTAATCCGTAATTACGGAGCAAGGATCATTGATGACAACCATGCAATGGTCTTCATGAATCGGAGCTACAGGAATACCTCGATATAAAACCCAGGAGAATGTGGAAGGGAAGTTTCTGGGGGGGGGTGGCAAGGAGAGAGTGGAGAAGGTGGGGGTATGTGTGCGCCTGGTGCACAAGGTGCAGGACGGTATGCGTGAACTATCTCACAAATAAACTGGACAGCAACGGAAGGGAGCCGGGTCACAATGACCCATATCTAACCTCAGCTGGGCCGGCTGGAGTAATATGAAGAATTTTGCCGATTTATCGAGACAGGGAAAAGGTCCTGATATAAGCCAGAGAGCACTTCTTACCACCACAGTCAGAAACAACAAACTGCGCAAGTGGGCAGAGGTCCTGAATAACAGGCCAACTGCGAGCAGGGCAACTCTGGACAGAGTAATGTATCAACCTATCATTATCAAGCATTAGGTAATAATTGACGTAATTCCTTGACAAAGGCATGTCAGCACAAATGGCAAGCACATTAATTAGAAATCTAAGAACAGAGAGAAGCGGGAAGGGACATTTGGGGGTGCATTCTCGAGACATGTTTCTATGGAACCAAATGGCTGTAGAACTTTGGCTCCAGTACAAAATAAGACCTTATTGAAAGAGAGACACAGATTATTACATTTGATTACAAGTTCTAATGAAATGGGTTACATCAAGAGACATCCATCCATGAATTGGGACCATACTCTGTGCAGAGCATTGGTGCTGCCGAAGCGGTCTCCTTGGCTATTGAGCACAATCCTGTACGGGTCACCACCCCGACAGTATACCAGCAAGCTGGCACTCATTTTGCCAACCTCGGAAGGATGACAGGCCGAGTTAACCCCACATCAAGATGAATCGATTAATATTTAGTGATGAAAATAAGCAGATGCAGCGATCAACTGAGACTAGAGATGAGAGATTAAATGAGACTACAGTTCTTATTAATGCCCACATTCAAGCAGATTGATTACAAAAACAACTAAAAAGGAAGTCCACTTCTACACTCCCCCTGTTTTGCTCTTCAGGGCAAAACAACACAAAATCTATATTTTTTTAATCAATTGGAATACATATCCCCGCACGAGTGCATCCATCCTTGAGCGGTCACTTTCAAGCACAAATCGTAGAGCCCAGCCCATTATATCGCCATCCCTCTCCATCAGAGCAGGAGGCTGTAGGTGGTTGCATGACTGGGCCAGTTTTAGGCCACTGTCGGTTGGCCCTTAGGCCATTGCAGTGGAGATGCACCCCTCAGGCAATGAAGGTGGTTTTCAACACACGTGACGCAGGGTTTTGAGACAGGGCTGATAAGTGCATCAAGAAGAACATTTGCCCATAATCACAAAGCACACTCATGAAATTGACCTATGGATTTCCAATTCCAATTTCATACAAGTCATTGAACTTCTCCTCTGGATCAGGATCGGTATAATAAGGCGTTTGTTGAGAAAGCACTTCTTTTGGAGCCTTCCTTTTTAAGCAGGAGGTAATCGATGCTGGGAGTGCTGCGGTGGCGCATTTAAAGAGTACAACGATAATGACAATCAGAAGTAATCCCGTGCAAATCCATTGCAACAATATTGCTCCCCAAAACTCCGAAAATTCCTTCGAGCCAAGAAAATATTCCATCCGAAGTAGAATAATCGTGGAACTTAGCTCCTTCATCTCTAATCTTTTCTGCTAAACATGCAACATATTCTGAATTATCGGGGACGTACATGCAGCAGCCAGAACCAATCACCGCACACGTACCCCCTGTGCCGCCAGTGCCAAATCCAAAGCAATTCGGTTTTGTATTGCGACAGTACGAAGAGCAACTACTTCAGAGTTAATATCGACCATACCATCTGCAGTTTCATTCACAAGCAATTCCAAAGACGCAGCCAATTCTGCAATTCTCATGGCTGTCTGGCCAACTCCGAAATGGTGGGGGGAAAAGAAAAAAAAGTCATGAGGAACAGTTCAGTTGACGTGAAACTCCGTTTCCCTCATTTCGGATGTTCAAAGGGTGACTGGGTGAGCAGGCGCATATGTGGTATTATGTAAGCTACATAACATGACCCTGTTCAATTAACTGGGAGCCATGGATAGACTTGATTCCCACACACAAATTAGGTGTTATTTAATGCTGCTTGTGGTCCTATTGTGCGATTTTCATTAACATAGCTCTTACATTCAGATTTTCCTGACATTCTTTCCTCCAACAACTTCTGTGCTAGACGTAAATTTGATTTTTCTTTTGTTTGTTATGTTACAAAATATGGAGGCATTTTACTTAAATTGAAATTAGGCCAGTACCAATCACTGAAGTTTCGTCGTCATCGGCACTTCTTAGCCTCATCAGTAATTACCTGGTCTAACCATCCCGCTTCCCATTCCTCATCATGGTTGGTGCTATTACTCCATTTACCCTGATGCATCCATCTCACCCAATATCCGCACCACTCGCGAAAATCAAATGATATCGCTAACAATGGAATCTCAATAACCGCTGAATGGGGTATGTGAGTGCAGACCTAACAACTAGTTTTATTTAAAGCCTTCGCATGGTTTAGAGAAAGAGCCAGATAAGTATTAATCCTATTTAGTCCATCAGATGTGAGTGTGCTCTTATACTCCTTTGCAAATCTGTTCTATTTGTACCCTTATGCAGTTCTACGTCACTAGTTAAGCCTCTTTTGTTTCTACGTGTGATGCAACTAGCGAGGTAAGGTGTGCGATAAGCACTTGGCTGATGAATATAAAAGCAACCACTATTATAAGTAGTACTTATCAGCCCTATCGGCCATGGCGATATCCCCGTCTTTACCATGCATGTCAAAACAAATGGTGCACATAAGCATGTAACAAGAAAGGCTATCATTGTAGTCCCAAGATGGTGATCATTCAGAAGTTCTTCTCGGGATCTTTCGTGCTGTGGGCCCGTTTGCAGTGGGAGTCATGGATCCATGTTGCTCGGCCCTGGCATTTCACAGCAGTGTGGGTCTTCAGCAGGATCAGAAAAGGCCCACACCACCCCGGCTGTTGAGAGTTCTTTCTTTTATGAGTCTTTACATTGACCAAATCCCCAGGTTTGAAGCTGTGGCAATCAGCGGTGCCTGGCTCAGGTAAGGCTTCCTTCACCTGCGCATAGAAACCTCTCACAGCACGATTCAAGGCAATATGAAATGTGAGCAACGTCTCGTCCATTTGATGCACATCCATCTCTCTCACTGGAGGTGAGTGATAATGGAGGTGAGTGAGGCAACCTCATTGGTCTTCCCATTATAATCTCATGCGGGGATAAGCCCGTTTTTCCATTGGAGGTCGACCTCATTGTCATTCGAGCTGTTGGCAGTGTACCTGCCCATTTTAGCCCAGTCTGTTCACAAATTTTTGCCAGTTTGTTCTTTAAAACCCCATTCTGTCTCTCTACTGCCCTGCTGACTGTGGGTGATAAAGGAAATGTAGGTGCTGCTTGATTTGCAAGGCCCTACATAACTCCTTCACCACTTCAGCTGTAAAATGAGTTCCCTGATCGTTCGAGATTTTACAGGGTATCCCAAATGTACAGACAAAATCTTTCATCAAAAGTTTGACAACAGTAGTAGCATCTGCTTTTCTACAGGATTACGCCTCTAACCATTTGGAAAATAGATCTACCAAGACCAAAATATACTCAAACCTCCAATACTTTGGCATTTGGGCAAAATCAATTTGGATATGCACGAAAGGGCCGAAGGGGGGGCATGCCCCCCTTGGGCCATCTGAGGCCCCTTCCCAGGATTATGTTTTTGGCAAGCTTGGAGTGTCCTACAATCTTGTTCTGCAATTGGACTAATGCCCAGAGCATACCACTGTTTCCCAATAGAGGTACACATCTCCCCTTTGCTAGTATGGCCAGCACCATGTGCTAGGCGAGCGAGCCATGGTAACAGAGCTTTTGGAGCCACCACGCGGTTATCAGTTGACCTCCATAGCTTCGACTCATCATCAAATTCGCATCCAGAGATTATCCACAAATTTCTCTCTGGTGTACCAACAGAAGCTTGTAAAGTAGTAACATCGTCAAGAGATGTCATAATTGCGGCTGGTGTTAAGGCACATTGTGGTACCAATAAGACATCTTGGTAAATGGCCGCAGCTTTTGCAGCTTTATCTGCTCTAGCATTTCCCCGAGAAACATCATCAGACCCACCAGTGTGGGCGTGACACTTGATAACTGCAATTTTGAAAGGCAAAATAATTGCCTGCAACAGGTTGGCAATCCACTGACCATTCTTCACCGGAGCACCAGTGGATGTTATAAATCCTCGCTCGTGCCACAAAACATCAAATTTGTGTTCAACGCCAAACGCATAACCCGAATCGGTGAAAATTGTCACAATTTAGCCTTCTGCTCAGCAACATGCACGAGTTAAAGCAAGTACCTCCGCTTGCTGTGCGGAACAGTTTGTAGCCAATTTCCCACTCTCAATTACTTCGTGTTCATAACAACCTGCAAAACCCACTAATCGAGATCCATCTGGTGTCTAAGGAGATGAACCATCAACATACAAAATCAATTTGGAATTTTGGATCGGCGCATCTCTCAAATCAGGGCAGGGCAGACATGTGTGCGCGATCACCTCCTCACAATCGGGAGGTTCTCCATCTTCCTCTGTGGGTAACAACGAGGCAGGATTCAGGGGAAGACAATTGTGATGTTCGATGGAGCTGTCAGTAAGAGTTCGTACATCGTCGCTAGTGAGGCCGACAAGTGCTGCGGTTTAGTCTTCAGTAACACTGCAGTAACGGCATGCGGCACCATGGGTGTTAAAGAATGTCCAGCGACAAGAGGTTCTGTCGTCTGTACTGCGTGTGAAGCAGCTGCCACCGCTTTCAAACATGGTGGGAATCCTAGAGCCACTGGTTCCAATTTAGTGCTATAATACGCGATGGGCCGTATTTTGTCCCCATGCTTCTGAGCCAACACGGATTGTGCAAAGCATCATACTTTTTGCGAATGCAAATACAAGGGTTTCCCGTAATCAGGCAGGCCCAATGCAGGCATGGAGGACAAGGCTTGCTTCAGCATCATGAAAGTTACGTCAGCATCTGGCATCCAATTAAATGGATTGGTTGCACTTGCGGACCCATTGTTCAGCAGGGGGCAAGTTAAAGACGCATAATCAGGTAACCATTGCCGGCAATAGCCCATTGTTTCTCGCAAGGATCTCATTTGTTTTGCGGTGGTCAGCTTTGGCAGTTTCAATATTGTGGATATACACTCTGGGAAGATACGTCGAGTGTCTTCCTTCAAGATATGTCCCAGATACTTCACCTCCTGCTGACAAAATTGCAATTTGGCTTTTGAGGCTTTGTGTCCTCTCTCCGCTAATGCCATTAGCAATGTCAGAGTATCTTGTTCGCACGCTTCCTTTGTCGTCGAGCATACCAACAAATCATCTACGTACTGAACTTGTGTTGATTTATTCGGAAAAGAAGTGTCGTCTAAGTCGTCCTTCAATGCACGTGAGACTAAAGTGGGGCTTTCTGTGTATCCTTGCAGGAGTACAATCCAAGTGTATTGTCTACCTCGATACGTGAACGCAAAAAGGAACTGGGACTTGCGGTCTATACCAGGCTGAAGAACACTGAACACAAATCGATGACCGAATAAAAGGTAGGATTGCTTGGAATTCTGGACAGGACTGTAACAGGATTTGGAACTATAGGGTACGCAGGTATGACACAGTCATTTGCAGCTCTCAAGTCCTGAACAAAGCGCCATGTCGATTTCCCCGGTTTACACACCGGTAAGATCGACGTGTTACATTGACTGACAGTGGGAATAATCATTCATTGTTCTAATAGTGCCTCGACTATAGGAGCTATCCCCGCTTCTGCTTCTGGTCGCAATGGGTATTGCGGTCTGCGAGGCAGCCTTTTCGACATGTCTATATTGATCTTCACTGGCTGCATGCTTTTAATTCATCCCACGTCATTAGGGTGTGTCGTCCACAAACAAGCTGGAACCCGATCCCGGAGTTCAAATGATGTTTCTACCCCCTGGGTCTCTGGAAGGTTAACCACCTCGAACGTAGATGTCCCTGTCTTCCCGTTCCTTTACCAACAAAACCCGTCAGTCCCCATTCGTCAGAGTTTCTCTCCCTGGATAGATTCAACCACAGTCACTCTCGATGCCATCTTCAAATAAGTTATCATGGGTCCTCTGTCCTTCGCTTGATAACCCCACATCACCGCCAAGGTAACATGTGGCATCACACTGGACGGTTGGTTCCAGAACTTTAATTGCTCCTGTGTCAGACGTACATCCATGCCAATTCCTTGCTGCCTGATCCACATTGCTCCCAATGTTACGTCAAAACTTTGGTGTAATTTGGAAGACACCTCGCTCGCACAGTCGTTGTTCCTTCCTTTTGTGTCGTAGTTTGCTATGCAGTGTAACTGAGTCTTTCCCGTGTCCAAGTCCATGTGGTGTTGACTTACCCAGTCACGCACCTCCGACACCATTCTTTCTAAGTCAGTCACACATGCCTGTAAATGGTTAGATGCTTGACCGTCTGTCAGGGCCCACCAATACACAAGACTCTCTGTATTTTCCTGTAACAAAGTCAAAACACTTACATGCGACTCGTGGGGCATGTTTAAAAATACTCCATTTGGTATACACTTCACCATGCAGTTCAGCTTACATAGCAAATCTCTTCCTAACAGGATAGATGGTGTGTCCACAGCCATCAAAAATGTATGTTGTGCAGACAAAGGTCCAACTTCTACACATAATTGCTCAGACAGTGGAATTGCCATGGCAACACCCGATACTCCTGCAACATTCACTTGTTCCCGCGATAGAGGGGAACTCGGAAGGTCACTTCAACTAATTGCTGATTTTGTTGCCCTGGTGTCCACAAGGAAAGGAATTTGTTGTCCCTCAATTGCCAAAGTAAGTTTTGGTTCATCACGTGGTTTAGAAGTTAACAATGGTAACACTGATGATGCTTCACCCAGGCTATTGGCATTTTGGAAACGGATCGGGCAGAGGTGGGTACGGAGCAGATGGTGGCTTCGCCCACTGTTCCTGTGAACGTGGGTTGACGTTCTGGCCCTGACTCTGTGGTTGCGGTGGTCGTTTTTTCCAAGCCGATATAACCGGCCCATAGGCCGGTCTATTTGGGTTATTTGGGCAATTTCTATACCAGTGGCCAACCTGACCATGTGCACGGCATATCTCTTTGCGCATATCTCGGCGTCCGCGCCCACGTCCACAGCTCGCACACGCATTATAATTCACATGTCTCTCTCTCCCGCCCCCTTCTAGAAATGTATTTACTAGCGCGTGCATCAACTTTGCTGCTGTCTCGGCACTTCGCTGTTCAATCAGCGAACTACAATGGTTTATAAATGACAGCATGTCTTTTAGGTTCTTAGTTTCCCAACCCACACATATACGCTTGACCTCGGCTTGTAATTTTGCAGTCAATCCGCTGACAAAGGCATGGGAAAATGGCACTCCCTTGTCATCCGGCAAACCCGAATATCATCCGTACACATTAGGTAGATACTCTAAATAGTCCAATGAGTCTTTGCCCACTCTCTGTTTACATGCCTGACTCTTTCCTCAATCTGTTTCAAGGGGAGCTACTTCCACCACTGCCTTAATGAGGTTATCAATACAATCCTTGAGTGTGCCCCTATCTGGGGGCTCCTCTTCTGGCCACTTTGCACTTTGTTTCAGCTGTCACAGCAACCCCTCGAGCACAACCAGTCGCAATAAAACATTAATGTCCACATAAGTTGAGTTATGGCATTCCACAATAACTCACAATTCCCATTGAAACCTCTGCAGATCTTCACACATTTTCAGCATATCGTTCGCTATTGCTCTTAATTCTGAACCCCATGGTCTATAAATGGCTTTCACAGATTTGATTAGATGCCACCAGGATATGGAGAAGGGAGAGAGGTTTGAGAGTTCATTCCTGAGCTTAGAAAGATGTTGTTTTCTTGCTCTCCTGAGGGTAGATACACATTTGTTCCATGCCTTATGGAAGGAACTGAGATTTCCCTCAGGTGGGTTTGCTTTCCATGAGGAAAAGGCAAGTTGTTTCAGGACAACTGTCTCATCACAAGCTTAAGTGAACCATGGGCAGGAGGAAGGGCAGGACAACTGTAGACGAGAGGGGATAAATCTGTGCATGAGGGAGAGCAAGTTTCTTTGAAAGAATTCCCAGGATGAGTTGATGTTTGAGAAAGTAGCAATGGGAGACCAGTCTAGAAGTTTGATGGCTGCTTGGAGACCCTGCCAGTCGGCTTGAGTGAAATGCCAGAGTTGACGGCACTGAGGTGGTTCGCTGAAGTGGTCTTTAAAGTATGTACCAATGGAATGCGAGTACGTCTATAAAGTATGTAAATTAAAATGTGAGTACATCAATTCAGTATTGTTGCGGTTCTGCAAAACCACATGTCTCTAAGGCAATGGCATCCAACATACAGTGATCCCCAGACAGTTATTTTGTTAGTATAAGTGAAGTTAGACCGTCCCCTCACGTATAATGGATTAACGGGACGAAGTACATTGCATGGGTCTTATAACGAGGTCTAATTATATCTCTATCTTCTTTTCAATCCTGATTTAATTCCAACCCTTTCCTTTTATCCATGAAACAAATCAAAGCAGGCACCGCACCCAGACGGCCGCCTGTGAAAATCACAAGGATGAAAAACCCTCCACCTACACTGTACAGGACGCACGTGGTGCGCCTTTTCATTCGAATCTGCATCTAATAATGAAATCTGTCCTCTTTTCAACCCTGATTTACATCCAACCCTTTCCTTCAATTGACGATACAAAGCGAAGCAGGTGCAAATGCACGATAAGACGCGTGTGCAGCCCTGTGATAATCACCACCACACTGTACGGGATGCGTATGGCGCACATATTCATTCTGGTTTGCGCGCTGATTTACAATGGCATCTCACCATCGACCTTCACTCGCCACCTCGGCCAACAATATCTCCCGCAACCGGCAGTGGTCATCCCGCACCTCCTCACACCTCCGCCTTGATGCAGTCGCCACCAAGCAGAGGCGTGCTGCATGGCCCAGACCGCTTGGGCCGCATGGACGGAACAAGCGCATTGACCAGCGCCAACCGTAGAGTGCTGGTGGGGGGTGGGGGGTGGGGGTGCCCAAACAGGCCTGCAGGACTGACGCGACCCTCGGCCAGTCGCCGGAACACGGCCTGGGAGTTCGGTGCAGGGCGATTCATGTTGTAGTGTTCGGTGCAAGTCAATTCCACAGCTCGGCCATGTTGCACCGGATGTACGAATGGGACCATTTCCAGCCGTAGGAGCCTGGCAGCGCGGGTCCGGGTCCCAATAGGAGTGCATGATTCGGGTGATGACACAATGCTTCGGGTCGTCACCACCCTACACCACGGGGCTTATAAAAGACGGATCGCGAAGCCATTCGCTCTCTGGATCTCTGCATTTGCCTGCTGCTCCGCCTTACTCGCCAGCTGGCGTTTGCCCACTCTGCCCGCTGGCGTCTGCCCACTCCACCCGCCTTCCTGCTACGCCCACTCTCGTCTGCCCACTCCACCCGCCTTCCTGCTACGCCCACTCTCGGGACCAGTGCGGTGCACGCACTTCCACGAGCCCCAGCACAGTAATTAGCAGGAGATAACGCGCCAACTCACAAGGTGGGATCACTCAACAGAGTGTCCCCCAAAGTGTACTGGGTAGCACAATCGGCCGAACGTGCAAGGTATTGAGAGGCCGTTAGCCCTCATCTCCTCTCCTTCCTTCTGATTATCTCATCTTCATCGTGTGTGTGTGTGTGTGTGTGTGCGTGCGTGCGTGCGTGCGTGCGTGCGTGCGTGCGTGCGTGCGTGCGTGCGTGTGTGATGGCACCTGTCCTAGCTTAAGTTAAGAGTGGAGAATATATAACGTACAAGTCTGTTCTGTGTCTGCTTTAGTAAGTTGCTTGCCTTTTTGTTGCACCCCACAAATTCCTTGCTATCCCTTTTGTACATAACAATAAAACCCATTTACCGTGCCACATACTTTTCCTCGCCTGATTGTTAATAAATGCTTGTATAGAAATGTACCCAGCTCGTTTTCATCTTTTCCTTCATTGGTCCAGCATGGTCCGTATCCGAGCTTAGTGGGGACGTAATCTCCCAATGATCCATTCGACTAGCTGGTCCGTTCCTTGGCAGTTCCGCTCAGCTGCAACTGATCCAGTAAGGTGACCCGATTTGGACAAGGCATACCAACGGTGTGTCCCCCCGTAATTAGGTCACGTGACTATTTTAGGTAACCGGTTAACATTAGACAGCCCGCTGACGTCACTCTTGGTTCCGCCTCATCAGTTCCGGCTCATCATGCATACATTAATATTCATGCAACTCCCAATAGCACAGTCTGTAATGTATGTGCGGTACAATTAGAATGTGAGTAAGTCTATAAAATACGTACTATAAAGTCGAACAAAACAATTCCGGCCGATGGATATGCAAACTTTGGTTGGTCGTTCTAGTTAACCTCCGCCATCGAAGATGGGAGGTTACTGTTTTCACCCCTTTCTGTTTGTTTGTTTGTTTGTTTGTTTGTTTGTGAACAGTATTACGGAAAAACTCCTCGACGGATTTCGACGAAACTTGGTGGGGGGGGGGGGTGCAGGTATGGTTTTTTTTTTTTCAAAAAAAAATTCCCCCCCCAAATTTTTTTTTTGCATTTCTACATGTTTTAAGTGATTGCCAACCCCCTCCCCCCCCCAAAAAAAAATTGTTAGAGAAAAAAAAATTTTGCAACTTTTTTTTTCAACAAAATTTCGATTTCTTTTTTTTGCATTTCTACATGTTTTAAGTGATTTCCAACCCCCCCCCCCCCCCAACAAAAAAAAAAATGTTAGAGAAAAGAACTATAACTCTGTCAGCACTGTTGACATCATATTTAATGAATAAGATATAAGGTTCACTTGAGTGACCTCGCAGTATTGGCGGCGGAGGTTTTGCACTCTCCCGAGTGCTCCCCCTCTAGTTTTCTTTGTTTTCCTTTGCTGTTGGCTGTTGCAAGGGCAATCGGGAATGTATTAAATGATGTGTTGATGAATCCTCTGTTGCCAACTTTGAAAGGGAAGGACAGCAATGAAGATAAATAAACAATTCTGGGTTTGGAGAGTCGGCAGGTCTCCTTCAGGGCTCCCTGCTGACGATCTCAAAGTTAAGTTTCTGGTCATTATCTGTCCCGTTTTAACTGTTTATTTTCTCACCTACATGTTACTGTGTGTTCCGAGTTCGGTTTTGTTTAAAAAATCGTGCTATTTTATGCGTTTTCGTCGACGTTGTCTTACCGGGTGCTTGAGGCCTACCCATCCCTCCCCTCGGTGTACAATCGTCTATATGTGTATTTTCTCCCCATTACCTTCAATTTATATCTTCCCCACTTTCCCAACTAAACACTCTATTTTTTGTCTTAAATCCAAAAAATAAAAAAATTAAACAAAATTTAAAAAACCTTTTTCCATGCACACTCACGATCTCGATCTTTCTTCTTCTTCTTCCTCCTCCTCCTCCTCCTCCTCCTCCTCCCCCTCTTCTTCTTCTTCCTCCTGCCGGCACACCATCTTTATTCCACTTGAGCTGACCCTCTCTCGCCATTACCTTCACGATTTCTTCCTACAACCCTCCATTCCCGAATCTTACCTGTTCTTCAAAAATACATCAAAAAATAATAATCTTCCTTGTATCCTTTCGATCTCGACACCTCCTGGAACCACGTGTCTCTCTTCTCTTCCTGACACGTTTCATCGACCCAGCAGCTTCACACTGCGTTTACCGTCCAAATTCACCACACACTTCCACGATTTTACTTCAACCTTCCCTTTTCCGAATGTTACACAATCCTTATTTAAAATAAATAAATTAACTTTTGACTATACACCTCCCATCGTCACGTGATTCTCCCGTAACCACGTGATCTGTTTAGACCCCCTGCGTTTACCGATCCAATTTCACCATTCACCTCACGATTTTTCTGATGACCGAATCTGATGAAAACTCTCTCAAACAATAATAAAAACGATCTCTTATAATGCTTCATCTTCCTCTTTCACACGTATGGTACTCTTTACTGTATCATAATTCACGACTCTTCTGCTATTTAAACAGACTGTTCTCAATTCGACCTTTCCTTCATTCCTTGCCTAAAAAATCCAACTGTTACAGCGTTTCTTCCCTCGATTCTCTTCATTCGCCTTAATTGCATCCATGAAGAAACTTGTTTAATCGCATTTCTGACCTAAAACTTAAAAAAAAAACCCCAGTTTGCTATGAATGTTCGCTTTCCATCAAGCATTCTGTTTTTTTCCAATTTCACTGTCAACTCACTCCTCTCACCCCTCACTGTCAAAGCAACCATCCCACTCTTCTGCCTCCAAGCCTCCCTCTCACCTCTCTCAAAAACTCCCCCCTCCCCTTTCTCCCTCAACTCTCCCCCTCATCTTTCTCCCACCATTCACCCCCCTCACTCATCCTTCTCAAAGTTGCCCCCCTCTCATCCACAAAGCTGCCTCCTTCCCCTCCCTCTCACCTCCATCTCTTCACTCCACCACCTCAAATCCTCAACTGCCTTCTTCCCCCCCTCCTGTCCCCCTCTCCCCCAGCACCACAGAGCCTTTTCTCCTCCTTATTCGGCCCCCTCCACTAGCTATTCTGCAATCCCCCACACTCTTTCAACAACCCTCCTTACCCCTCCCCCATCCCTTGTCCTACCCTCCTCCCCTCCCTCGTCATTAAAAGTATGGACCTCAAATATCCGGGGCCTTCGCTCAAACCTTTCAGATCTTTCCATACAGGTTGCCACTGAAAAACCAGACATTATCTGCCTAACAGAAACTTTCCTCTCCCAAGACGTGTCTGACTCCCAAGTATCTCTCCCTGGTTACTCCCTCCTTCGGTATGACAGACCTGAGCCTCGTCCTGGTGGAGGTGTTGCTCTCTTCATCAAAGACTCTATTCCTCACTCTCCATGCACTGCTCTCACTCCCCCACACCACCAGGATACCTCTGGCTACGGCTTCCCCTCCACTCCCACCTCATGTTTATATGTGTACTGTACCGTCCACCGAACAGTGATGACTCCATCTACACCTCACTATCTGAAAACATGGACCATCTTCTATCTTCTCATCCAAACTCTCTCTTCCTCATATGTGGTGACTTCAATTGTCATCATGCCAGTTGGCTGGGTGTGGGTACCTCTCTCACCTGCCATGGCACCTCAGCAAAAGCTTTCTGCAACTCATTGGGACTGATTTAATTGGTCAACTTCCCGACCCGGATCTCAACCAATGCTACTCCATCTCTTCTGGATCTGGTTTTGACAAATTTCCCTGACAATATCTGCTGCTCTTCCGCCGATCCAATCGGTTCTTCTGACAACGTCCTTGTCAAAGTGGACATCTCTCTGGCTGTTATCAGAGAACCACCTCACCGCCGTCGAGTCTGGCATTTCACTCAAGCCGACTGGCAGGGTCTCCGAGCAGCCATCAAACTTACAGACTGGTCTCCTATCACTACTTTCTCAAACATCAACTCATCCTGGGAATTCTTTCAAAGAAACTTGCTCACCCTCATGCACAGATTCATCCCTTCTCGTCTTCAGTTGTCCTACCCTTCCTCCCGCCCTTGGTTCATGGAAGCTTGTGGCGAGGCAGTTGTCCTGAAACAACTTGCCTTTGCCTCATGGAAAGCAAACCCAACTGAGGGTAATCTCAGTTCCTTCCATAAAGCTCGGAACAAGTGTGTATCTACCCTCAGGAGAGCCAGAAAACAACATCTTTCAAAGCTCAAGTCAGTACTTTCAAACCTCTCTCTCCCTCCTCAAAATCCTGGTGGTGTTTAATCAAATCTGTTTCTGGTGTATGTTCCCCCTCCATCCCCTCCCTTACCTCAAATGACCGCACTGCTGATACCGCACGTGAAAAGGCTGAATGCTTAAACTCGGTGTTTGCAGCTAAATCTTGTGTCCAAAACCCATCGCTTTCTCTACCCACTTTACCCAGTCGCAGCCAACTGTCCCTGGACTCTGTGTCCTTTTCTCCTGACAAGGTGGAGAGCTTGTTGTCAAACCTTTACTCAGATTCTGCAACTGGTCCAGACGGCATCAGCCCACGTGTCCTCAAAACCTACTCTTCTGCTCTTGCTCACCCTCTCTCTGTTCTATTCACTCTCTCATTTGCTCAAGATCATCTACCATCTGCTTGGAAATCAGCAAACATCACTGCCAAAAAGGTGCAAAAACAGATCCCTGCAACTACAGACCACTCAGCCTTCTCCCAATCATCAGCAAGGTGATGGAATCCATCATCGCTTCTGACATTAAATCCTTCCTCTTCTCCAATGGCTTGATTTCCAATCATCAATTTGGTTTCAGACCAGGTCACTCTACCCTAGATATGCTGCTACTGCTCTCCCATCAATGGATGGAGGTCCTCAATGCCAGACTTGAAATCCGAGCCGTATCCCTGGACATATCACGTGCTTTTGACACAGTCTGGCACCCTGCCCTACTCACCAAACTCTCTTCCCATGGTATTCAAGGCCATCTCCACTCATGGCTCACAAACTTCCTCTCCTGTCGCAGTCAACGTGTGGCCCTAAATGGAGTTCTTTCATCCCCTCTTCCTGTGCAGGCTGGAGTTCCTCAAGGTAGCGTTCTGGGCCCTGTTCTTTTTCTGGTTTTCATCAATGATCTCTCCGACTCTCTGGAAAGTCCTCTTTATCTCTTTGCTGATGACTCCACCCTCTGCCATATCATCGGTCATCCCTCAGACTGGCAAGCAGCAGCTTCTTCGCTCACTGCAGATCTGGATGAAATCACAAACTGGTCCAACACGTGGAACATGTCTTTCAATCCGGACAAATGTCACACTCTCACTACCCAGGTCGAAAAACCAGTTAAAACCAGTACACATTTTCAACTGGTCTCTATTGGTTCTAATTGGTCTTTAACTGGTCTCTATTGGTTTCAACTGGTACCAGTTAAATTCAGTCAGAATTCCAATTTCCCAGTTGAAAAAACCAGTAGCTCATATTTGTACCAGTTAAAGTCTTACTGGTTCCAGTTGATACCAGTTGCAATGTACTGGTCCCCCAGTTGATACCAGTTACAATGTACTGGTCCCAGTTGATACCAGTTAGTTAAATACATGTATTTCAACTGGTAATATATCACTCTATTCCAATTTCCATATTAAAACCAGTAAGAAACCAACTGGCTTTACTGGTACCAGTTGGCTACTGGTTTTCAACTGGTACCAGTTGACCAGTAAGCTACTGGTCTTTACTGGTTTTTTGACCTGGGTATGTCTCTCCGAAAAGATCGTTCAGAAACCCCCCCCCATCCACTTTCTCAACAATCCTCTGGAAGAAGTCCTTTCTTTCAAGCTTCTGGGTCTCACTATCTGCCATGACCTTTCCTGGGAAAGCCACATTTCAAACCTCGCCTCCAAAGCCAGTCGCCGACTGGGAATCCTCCGTCGTGCAAAGTCCTTCCTCGGCCCACCTGAGCTCCTGACCACTTACAAAGCTTTCGTCCGCAGCCTCATGGAGTACTGCTCTCCCCTCTGGGCTGGTGCTCCTGCCTCCCACCTTTCTCAGCTTCACGCTGTGGAAACCAAGGCATTTCGGATCATTGGCATCTCCCGCAATGAGGCTGAGTCTTTGGGCCTCTCACTCAATCAACGCAGGTTGGTCGGTGGTCTTTCTGTCTTCTACCATCTCCTGTCCAGTCTCGCCCCCCTGCTCTCTTTGCGATTTGTCCCCACCACATTTCCACAGGGCACTCACGGTCCGCCAACAACCTGCTTCTGCTAAAACTACCAAAATCACGAATCACTGCTCACCTTCACCATTTCATTCCTCCTTTTCCCGCCTTTGGAATAAACTCCCTCACTCTCTCCAATCCCATTCTTCCCTCCAGGCCTTCAAAACAGCTGTTCACCACCACCTCTTATCATCCCCCATCCAAATCCTCGATCTTTTCTACCTCCGATAATCCACCCCAAGCCCACCTCCTTCAAATTCCCTGCTTTCCTTCCTGAAAGTCCCTGTAATGTCCATCTTCTATTCCCCATGTTCCCCGCCCCATCCCTCTCCCTTCCACAGATCTCCTAATGTGTCTGTTCCCCACTATTTTGTCCCTCCCATTCCCTCCCCTCTTGTCTCATGCCCCCTTGCTGTGCATTGTGTGTTAGCTCTTACATGAGCCTCGACAAGGTATACAAAAAAAACAATTTCCCGTGAATACAATAGTGCGTTGCAGACACAGCACAGTACCATGCTGTCCTCCAGACTCTCGGAGTGAACGTTAAGCCGGCTGTGCCGTCCACCAGCATTCACTATCGTGGAAGGTAAAGATGGCACGGTGTTGTTGGAAACCTCAAGAAACCCCGCATTCCTGCCCTGCTCCACCGCATGGGGGCATTGTGTGATCATTTCATGCATCTTCTCTCGTCGTACTCCACGCAAGGCTGCGAGTAGCATCATTGGCTGAGGACGCGGCTGTGCCGCTGCTGCAGTGCCCCCCCCCCTTGTAGGCAAGGACAGAACATTAATTTTGTTGTGGGGTATTAACCACTGATCAGTCGAACACTGTACACGATATCGCCTTGCAGCGAATCTGCACGCGGGAATAAGTCTTACTGTCCGCGATATCGCCTTGCAGCGAATCTGCACCCGGGAATAAGTCTAACACTGTACGCGATATCGCCTTGCAGCGAATCTGCACGCTGGAATAAGAGACACGTGGTTAGTGGACAGGAAGTGTTGTTTCATCTGCCGGGCCAGGTCTCCAGGATGTCCTTTCTACTTGTGAGCACCGCGAGTCGTGGGTCTTTGCGGGTCTTTGCAGGACGATTCGAGTGGGACTCGTTACCTCCAGGCCTGCAGGTATTATGGTAGGCCTCGAGGTTCGGATACGTGTAAACTTTGTCGATGATGATGATGATGATGATGATGAAGGGTAAAGACAAAAGTGCAGAAGAATTAATTATTGAGCAGAGGAGACGGTGATGGGACAGGGGCTCTTCGCATGAGAGGAATGAAGAGGAGAGTTAAGACGGTAGTAAGGCAGGGGAGGGGTCTTTCACTCAGAGAGTAGTTGATGCATGGAATGGTCTCCCTGGAAAGGTCATGGCAGCAGAAACAGTTACTGTAACTAGTTACTACAACTATCACGACATTATAATTGATGATGGAGGAGTCTCAGTCCGGTGTTGTCACCAGTAAAGCACTGCCCGTACAGGTGGCGGCTCACGACTGTCGTGCTTCCATCTGTTACAGATCCGACTCCGGAAGTTTGGAGACTCCACGGCGCCCCAGGGTGGTCCCAAGGGCCGGGTGGTCAAAAAGGGACCGTACCTGGTTACCTGTGATGCCGGAAAACCGTACTTCTGGTGTGCGTGTGGCTTCAGTAAAAAGCAGGTACGATGCACGGTGTGCAGGTGGGCGTGCTTACCTTTGAGCTGTGTAGTCTGGGTCGGATTCCCGAGCCGACCGTCAGATTGGCGATTCGCGGGAATGGGGTTGCAGCACAAAGTAAGCACTGCCTCGGAAGTCCCTTAAGCCGGGTGTCTTCTCGTCTGCTGGCATTGATAGTGAACGTTAAAGATCGATCAGCCCGTGTTTTTCATGAACAGTCGGGGAGTTATCGCCGGCACCCTGAACCAACCTGGCAACCCTGAACTCATTCTCAGACCACCGCTGGGCAAGAAATGGCAAACCACCCGTGATAATCCTTGCCATGAAACAGCTCTGGCAGCACCGTGAACCGACCTTGAGATGGAGGTAAAGGTGTGTCGTGTACCTCGTCGGGTAATATTGTTGTGGGCCGGGATTCGGTGGTGATAAATGACCACTCGGTGGAACAGTGGAGTAGTCTCTCACCGAACACCCGGAATTTAGGTCGTGACTCTCGGATTCCGAGAGTTCACGGGTCCCTTCGCAGACCGTGGTCGCCAATTTTCGATGGCATGGGGTGGAGTTAATTGCCTAATTTCAATATACCGAAAAACCCACATCGTTCAACTACCGGGGAAAACGACACCCTCGAACAAATTTGTCCGAATCCAGTCGCTATCACCGACTCGGATCCAGCGTAACCGAGCGGAAGTTACCAAAGTCGCGCCGGACCAAATGAACAATCCACGGCACGACCGGCCCTACCAATTTACTGTTTGTACATTCTCGCGTTGGCCGTGGATAACACGCACAAGTACACACACACACGTTTCAACTTTTACCAATGGATGCAAAAATCTCATACAATTTCTCTTGTGGTCTGGAAGGTGCAGAACTTTTGGAAAAGGAAAAAAGGAGATTTTCTGAGGGAGGTCCGGGGGTGTGATCCCGCTGAATATTTTGAAAACTTTATTTCAAAATATTCATTTTGGGGGTGATCTGTCCATATTACAACAACAAAAAACTGTAAATGAAGAAGAAAAAAAAAACTCTGCAAAGGAAAGTGATATTTGGAGAATTTTTTTTTATTTCACCTGAGCATTCATTGGTGGAGCCTGGTGTCGGCTTAACGGTTTTGGTGGCTGGCTTAAGATCTTAGGGTCTTGGGTTCGAGCTCCTCTCCTGCTGTTGAATCGCTGAGGTTAAAAAAACGAGTAACAGGGGGCACTGCATCAGCGGTCGGAGTCGTGAACGTACAAGTGACCGGAATTTGTCTCAAGGGAGTTCAAATGCCACAAGGGAATGGTGAGTTGCCGAGGTACTTAGCTGACTATCCCTCTGGAATCCAACAGGAATGTTGATGAAGGATCCAAGAAGAAATCGACTCCAGACTCTTCGGTCGAGCTGCACCAACCCGTGTAAGGCAACGTGAGACGTGCAAGGAACCACAAAGGCAAACGAGCTCTTTACACACGAACCACACGAAGGTACCAATGAGGTGAAGAATCGCTACCAGCGATAGGGGTTGCCCTTTTCAGCACAACACCGGGCACAGAAGATCTCGGTTGAGTGAAACGCGTCCGATAGACACCAACACATGGCGGTCGTTCGCACCCAAAACGCCAAGCATGCGGATCTTTAACGTGTAAGGAAAAGACGTCCGAGGCGTTCGGAATCCGAGTCCATTCTTTATTCCACCCGCGACCGAATAACCCGCTCGTCTCTCTTCCGGTTGCACCCGGTTACGGAAAACTCCCGATCAACCTGAGATCGAGAATATTTACATATTATAACATGAAAACGATGCCGCCACAGCTCGCAATGGCACACAAGTTCTCCTCGACATCTTGTGAAACGATCGAAGAAGAATTCCACCGAAGGATAGATAGCAAGTCCCGTCTCGGTGATGACTCGAGCAGTTTTCTACAGCGATTATAAATCGCCCACGAGGGATGAATGAACGTCACAGCCTTCCATTCCGATCAGGGAAACCCCTCCTTCTCCTTTTCCTCTTCCCCGCTCCCCCTTTTACAATCTCCCCCGTCTTCTTATAAATTCAATCTCTATGTTTTCATTGCAATCACAAATTAATACTACACCATTAATATAACAAAATGAAATGTTAACAAACACTCGTGATGTAAATGAATACAAATGCCATTCCACCATGATAACCAATACAGACGAATCTGCTGACCAGCAAAGGCGGATACATGACACCGACGTACACACACGGTCTCCTGCCTTGAGGACATCAAATCACGGTAACAACCTTTTGTACATGGCTACCTTCTACAAAAACAGCTCATAATAAAAACTACCATGGGAGTAATTCACATCATCGTGGTCATGATACGTTATTGCGTTAGTATTACACCCCATCCGGATGAAATGGATCCCGAGTTCAAATCCCACTTTGCTGTTGAATTAATACCAGGTGGGGTTGACTCTGCCTGTCATCCTTCCGAGGTCGGCAAAATGAGTTCCAGCTTGCTGGTATCCTGTGTCGGAGTGGCGACCCGTCCAGGATTGTGCCCAATCGCCAAGGAGACTACATAGGCAGCACCAACGCTCTGCCCAGAGTATGGTCCCGATGGATGGATGGATGAAATGGGTTAATAAACGAATCAGCATATCGGAATAGCACCTCAATTCCCGCCAATCAGGGTATGCCTTTCTGAGTACGAACACACGAAAACTTCGGATGGGTCATTACAAAAATACGGAAGGAGTTTCACCCATGCAGAACCAAACAAACTATATTTATAACAGCCCTCATAGCTACTGTGGCTCCCCCTCCCAACATGACTAATAGTAAATATCTTTTTAAACTTTCCCTGTACAATTACAAGGCCCAGATTTGTCCTTCCCATCGATGTTCAGAAGCACTCAATCCAGATACACAGTCCATTCACTGGTCGCTATCCGCCGGAGGTTAAGGAACACACGGCAATCCACTCAGGCCTTGCCCACATGGTTGGGAGTTTGCAGTACGAGCAGCTGCCCGTTTGACGAGATGAAAGTTTTCCAAGTCTTCCGTTGTACAGAAGCACAGCCCTTTCCCTCAGATATTTCTCCAAGTATTTTCGACTTCTTTTAGAGCTTTGTGGGCCATTTCAGGTAACAATCCTGATCTCACACACAATATTGTCGTGTCCAGGGCGTTTAACCCCGACCTGGATGAATGGCAAAGCTTCTTCCTTGAAGGCTGCAACCAGGACTCAGATTAATGTGCGCGCGTTAACGTGACGTAATGGCAGAGAGATGATCCACCCAGGAGGGGCATGGGGAGGAGCACAGCACAGGCACTGCACCAAGACAGCACAATGCTAGTCTCTTAAAAGTTATACATTTAATGAAAATAAATGAATATTTACAACCGATAATAATTCAGAAGATAATTAGAGGGGGAGCACTCGGGAGAGTGCAAAACCTCCGCCGCCAATACTGCTGGGTCACTCAAGTGAACCTTGTATCTTATTCATTAAATATGATGTCAACAGTGTTGATAGTTATAGTTCTTTTCTCCAACATTATTTTTTTTTTGGGGGGGGGGGGGGGTTGGAAATCACTTAAAACATGTAGAAATGCAAAAAAAAAAATTATTTTTTTTCTCTAACAATTTTTTTTGGGGGGGGGGACCAAGTCCAAATTCTAATGGCATGATCGTTGGACCATACGTAACCCCCCCATCAAGTTTTGTCGAAATCCATCGAGGAGTTTTTCCGTAATACTGTTCACAAACAAAAAAATAAACCAATGTCACCCGCAGGGTGACCCGTATCTTGCCAAAAGGTGACCACGTGTGACTTCTTTAAGGTCACACTGAGGTGAACAGAGCTGCTATCCACCAGGAGCGACTCCTTGAGGAATATCTGCCTACGAGAGATTCCGATGAGAATCGTTCTACAGAGTAACCATGAAAAATATGCTTTTGCCTCATAACGTCACCAAATGACGTCATAATGTCTCAAGCTTGACATATCTAGAAAGCACTCATCGAGGTGTTCAATTTGAGGTACTACACGATATGGTTCCTAAAACTTGAAAATTTGACCTTGGGGTCAAATATGTTTGACCTGAGGCGCTAACCATGAAGGTCAAGGCCAATCGCCACCAAAAATTAATCAGCTGAGCGCCAGATCATGAACTATATTCCCATGAAGTTTGAAGACGATCCGATCAAAATTACTCAAAAAATAAGGGTTTCGTCGACTCCCCTGATTTGCGACAAAGTGACCTTGACCTTTGACCTTGACCTTCAAAATTTTGTGCACTGAAAGGGACCTCTATAGGCCTCTGATATGCGAAGTTACAAAAATTTCAAATGATAACTGTGCTCTGCAGAATTTTTTTATACATGATTACAGACAAAAAAAAAAAATAAATCATACAAGCTGACTAACATATCTTGCAAAAACTTCGTTTTGGCAAGATAACAAACAGAAAGGGGTGAAAACCGTAACCTCCGATCTTCGATGGCGGAGGTTAATGATAATAATAATAATAAAATAAATCCCACAGTCGAGGCACCTCCTCACACAGACTCAAATGCAGACAAAAGTGACACAAACTGAAAAGAAAAACTATTCCTTTACTTTTTTATTCCTCCTCTAAACTATTTACTATTTATTCCTTTACTTTACTATTCCTCCAAACTATTCCTTTACTTTGCTTGGCCCAGAGCAGATGCTTGTGGAACGAGAATTAAGGTGCTTCTCTCGTAGCGGGACGAACGCACGCCAGGCAATCCATGAGCGGCACTCCACATCAAGACTCAAAGCCCCACTGTAACAGCTTCGGGTGCTCCGATCGTCCTCATCGAACCGACCAAAAGCAAAAAGCCGGCGTCTTCCTTCACCACGCGAGCCAAACCGCCTGAACACTAATTCAATGGCAGTGTCGTCCTCTTCGGTGTGTGCTCAACCTCCGCTCTCACCTCTCCAAACAATGCACCTCGTGCCTCCACTCTGATCACGGCTCTCCCAAAATACCAAGCCAACTCCTCCTTCCTCAAGATGCGCAACCTCTTTCCTTTGACCTCAATTATGCCGATATATCGTCCTATGCAGTCGTTGGAAGCCTCTTCCTACACAGTAGTCAGAAGGGTCTCCCAAAATACCAAGCCTGCTACTCCTTCCTCTTAAGATGCACAACCTCTCCTGTGCGCTCTCTCCTTCTCGCCTATCTCCTCTGTCCTATTTATCCTTCCTCTGGCGCGCGGCCTGCTCGCACCAAACCCGGGAAGGCGGGGCTTCGCTTGTCAGCCTTTGAAGGATGGGCTTTCTGCCCGTTTGTTGTGGTTTCAGGGACACGTTCTCCACCTTTGTTGCCGATTTTGAAATATGAAAACATAGGCAAAAATCACATACTGGGGAACTTATTCTTACTCTCCAGGTGAATTAACACCGCACCACCCCTCGTGTGGTGACACATAACACTTAAGCTCACAGGTTCCCTACTTACTACATTGAGATTCCTCCTACTCTTCCATGGACCAAGCAACTCCACACAATGCTATATTCCTCATTAGATTCAACCTCCACAATTGTAACAATATACTTTATTTCGCCCCAAACTCTTCAGCTACCGGTGGTTACTGAGCGATACGCACCGATTTCAAAAGTAGCATATTAATTTCAATCATATCACACAGGTATAAGTATTGGCTTATTATTGAACAAGTGTAAAATTGCACATTTACAATAAAAAACAGCATTTAAACCTTTGGTGCATGTAATAAGGAAAGTATTTTTGTCATTGAAGTTTTATCTAAAGGTAAAACAAAAGGTGCAGCTTTTAAAACCATTTTATCATTTATTTTTCAATACTTTTGTGGTTGCCCTGGTGGTATTCCCATATAAACCACTGGCTCATGGTTCAAGGAACCAAGGTTCAAATCCCATATGCATCTACATATTGTCTACTGATGTCCTCATAATTTGTGTCAATGTACATTCGTCTCCTCCAGTCTGTGTTCTGCAGGTGGTGTATGTACAAGCTCCTCCATGAACCTTAGATCACTTTAAACAAAGTAAATAAATGATTCTGTGGCTTATTGCTTTTCGCATGAACAAACGATCACTATTTGCATGGCCTGTATAAAAATAACATCTGTACCGAGAACAGCACTCGGAAGAGCGCATACTTCCGCCAGGCTGAACAGTTAAGGTTTTGTATCCCACTGATAGGCCGGATCTGGATCCAGACCTGAACCAAAATAGAATCGGCTCATCACCTAACCAACTCATCCACCAAGTTTCGTCATAACCCGTCCCAAAACTTTTTTGACATATCGTACTGTGTATCAGAATCTCAAGGAGATGGGGATGGGCCAGGCATCTGCCTGGGGTATGGACAGACGGAGGCCCCTGAAATACTGGCGGAAAGTGGACGCAGCGACGCGCTGCTCCGGCGCATGCTCCCATACCTGATTAGTGATTATATATCGTTTTTGCCCCATCTCTCAAAGATGAAGAATTGCTTAAATTTTCGTATTTGGATCATCAAAAAAAATGTAATCAATTCATCCTTGTCACACACCTGAATTGTCCACCAAATTCTTCAAATCTGTTCATAACTTTTTGAGATATCCTGCTCAGACAAGGACAAACAAACAGTGGTGAAAAACGTAACCTCCATCCACCTTTTATGGCGGAGGTAATGAACTCCACACAATCCAATGGATGAAGTATTAATGTAAAAGAGAGAATGTAATGTCTATAAATTGAGGTTCAAAACAATATCTACAGCAGTCAATTCCACATTTGTTTTACATCCCTTATCCCTTCATCAGGGCTTCAAGCAGGCGGTGCACTCAGTCATCTCATGTCATCCCTCATCATTACCTGCAATCTGTATTCGTTTTAAAACCTACATTAACCATACTGAACACAATCATTACTGGCAGGTTACTGTGTTTTCTTCAACCTTTTGCTGTTCATTCATTCCCTTGCTTATTGTGGCCAAGAGTTCCCCCACCTTCACCTTACTCTTCCATGAGCCTGGATATTGTATAACGGGTGAAAAAAGGGAGATGATATTAATAAGGAAACAAGTTTCTTACTAATTATTATATACACTTAAAATATATTGAAAAATAACAAAAGTGTTGGCATTTAATTGAACTGTATATTGTTCCAATAACCTTTTGAACACCCCTCATGTATTGATATTCAGCAGAAGATAAGTAAACTGATAAAAGTTAATGAGGTGTGAATGATGCAGAGGCATGTGGGGATAAACGCATCCTCCTATGTCCAAGTTTCCTCGTCTGCCAGACACACCAGGCTTTGCCTCTACTTGCATAACAACACACAATCCCCACAATTCATTATGAAGCAATTCAGTTCCATGTAGAAATCTAAGGCTATGTGACATGACTTGTGTTTTTACCAGCCTTTCTGCGATGGAAGCCATCGGCGATCGGGTACAGGCATAAAATCTCTCAAGTTCACTGTTCGCGAGACCAAGACCGTACCACTATGTGGGTGCAAGCAAACCTCAAAAGCTCCATACTGTGACGGCACGCACCGATCGGAGTTTGTACAAAACGCACCTGATCCTTCTACGTAGTGGCAGCAGTGTACATGTTTACTCTGTTTATTTGAAGGTGTTATTTTTTGTGCACAGTCATAGGAATGGCAGTTTCAGGTTGGTATGATTGTGATTAAGCATGTCTTCTCTAATTTCTCATCAGCAAATACTTCAAAGATTTCTACTTCTCTGGGCAAGCCCTGTTCTTCTGTTGACTAATATGTACAACTCATGGACACAAGCAAACATTTGCCAAGGTAATGGTTATATCATGACAGCAATGGACTTTGAGAGTTAGTTAATATGAACAGCCAACTTGCTACATTGAGCCATTCTTTAAAAAGAAAAAAAAGGTTTATACTATATATGATTTAAAGTATTTAATCTCTAATAAAATCTTGAACCAATTATCAACTTCCAGTATGTATTTACTTAGTTAAAATCCCACAGGAATTGTCGATTAAAAAAAAACGAAAATACAAACTAAAACAGACCATATAGGTCAGTGATAACTGCATACCTGATATTTACAGTCACCTGTAAGTTATGATATAGTAATGTGACAATATTTCTGTGGTTCATAACTGCAAATAATTTTAAAACCTTCAAGCTGTGGTTGATTGCCCTGGTGTTGGAGAGGTGCTTGGTCACCAGTTGGTGGACGGATCATCCTCATGAGGGAAAGAAATCAAAGTACAGTTTTAGGTGTTTATTGGGAAAAGGGGAATTGAAGGAAGTTTTCTTGAAGTAATGTTCTTGGCTGGTATAAAAAGATGCATACAATTGTGTCGTGATGAAGCAAACTACACTGAAGTTTTCCAGCACACCACAAGAAGCACATGAGAGGAGAATAAACGGTGCAATTATTCTGGAATGTTAGAACGAACATCGGTACGCCAACAAATGCCGTATCGTCCACCGATTGCTCTTCATCGAACGTCCTTATGCTTGTCCTGCTTTCTCAATGCTCTTCATTGCATCCTTCAGCTTCGCAATGAGATCCTGCAGGCAAAGGTCATGCACCAAGAGCGAGGCGAGATTAAAACTTCCCATAAATAATGGTCTCTATTCAAAATGCCTGAGTCTTACGTTAAAGGAATTTCACTTTTAAAGTACAAACTTTTATTCCACTTTGTCCCTGTAACTGAAAGTTACAATTTTAATATTCACAACAGTGGTCAAATTTCAATGCATGCCCACAGAAAATTGTACATCAGTTCTGAAATGTTAATGGAGTTTCCAGTATCAAAGTAAAGTTTGGAGTGACAGTTTGGAGGTCGTATACTTAGTTTAAAAACAAGAAGAAAAAGAGCAATCAGAGATTGCAAATCCTCACCAGGACTTCTTTTGAGTGGTATATTTTTATAGGTTTTCAGGTAAATCCAATATGGCTGCTGGACCATGTGACCTATGACATCATATGTGTGACGTTTGTTCCTCATGGATAGGTGGTTATATGTGTAAAGTTTCGCCTCAATATTTTCAGCCATTTCAGAGAAGATTTTTGAAGGTTTAAAAATAAAATAAAACAAACGGCTGCCGAATCAAGTGACCGATAATGTCATCAAAAACATTTTTATGGACCATTTTATCCTGAGATGACCCTAAAAAAAAATTATACTGATCAGATGTAGCATTCTACATTTGTAATGATGTCATAAAAATAACACTCATTCCCCAGGAGTACTTGCTATGTGCCACTTGTACATCCATGGCTTGGGGAACACTTGTGTGAAGTTTCCCCTCGATTTGTCCAGCTGTTCTGGAGAAAATTTTTATACGTTTTTGGGTAAATCCAATATGGCTGCCAAACCATGTAACCAGACATGTGTGAAACTTTTGTTTTTCATGGACAGGCGGTCATACATGTAAAGTTTCACCTCGCTCTGTTCAGCGACTTCAGAGAAGATTTTTGAAGGTTTTTTTTTTTAACAATATGGCTGCTGAATCACGTGACCGATGATGTCATGAATTTTTTTTCTGTGGACCATTTTATCCCTAGATGACCCTCAAAAACGTTCATACTGATCAGATGTGGCGTTCTACATGTGCAATTATGACCATAATGAAGGCACCTATGACGTCATTAAAAAAATCACACATTCCCCATGAGGAGTACTTGCTTTGTGCCAAGTTTCTATTTTTTCCTTGGTGCGGTTTCAGATATACAGAGGTGCAAAGTCTTTCCGTTTTTAGGTCATCTCTTCGAGCATGACCTAATAATATTGGTGTTGAGAGGAGAGGTGACGATCCGTCCGTCCGTCCATTCACAATGAAGTTGAAGCGGGAGATCTGGTCACTAGTGATCCTGATAGAGGTCGATGAGACGTACACGATGGTATGACTTTCAAGGTCACCGAAGGTCAAGGTCACGAGGCCTTTGAAGTTGCGAAAATGACGATTTTCAAATTCTATCTCCTCCGCCATTTCTCGAGCGATCTTGAATTTGATTGTGGCATATGAATCTATGGGACAATATCTAAATTTTGATCTGGCCGGATTTTCGATATTCACTTTCGTTTTCGTGTCACGTGACTTCAAAGTTGGCAAAAAATGCGAAAATGACGATTTTTCAAAATCTATCTCCTCCTACATTTCTCAAGCGATCTTGAATTTGATTGTGGCATATGAATCTATGGGACAATATCTAAATTTGGTTGGGCCGGATTTTCGATATTCGCTTTCGTTTTCGCGTCACGTGATTTCAAAGTTTGCAAAACTGCCCTACCTTCAGGAGGCTATATATTTTCTCGCAGAGATGACCGTCACTCCCGCACAGGGGTAATTTTTTCCAATATGACTGCCACACTACGTGACCTATGACATCATAATTATCATTGAAACGTTCTACATGAGTACTCGCACCGATGGTGAAAATTTTGTCTCAATCCTACGAGCGGTTACAGAGAAAAACATGAAAGTTCTGTGCAGACAAACAGACGGACCCAAATGCAATACCCTCTCCGAATCCTTCAGCGAGGGTAAAAATACTGATCTGAAGCTCATTCAAGGAAGCTCCCCCCCCTAACCATAGTGATGTAATAGTGGCATACAAGAGGTGGTGCAGGGTGTTGATCAGGTTGACACTTTGTACACCCACGTACCTGAAGTTGTTCCGGACTGCAGCTGAACGACACATCCTTTGATGAAGGTGACATCATGTTCTGTAGAAACACGACTTTTAAAACCATTTTGTTTTATACTTAGTGGGTGGGATGAAAGCTTGCACTAATCATTTGTAGAGTGTATTTTCAGAAACTCACCTCACTGTGAAACATTATTTCATAATTTAGTTGATCAACTCTGTGCAAAAAATTGTTCTGAAAAAAACAAACTGAAATTAAAAAAATTAAATCCACATTATTTAATTATAAAATCACAGGATGACCTGGTTAAAGACATAAATAACCACCTCTCATAATGGAATAAGATAACACCACACAACAATCATCCAAATCTCACCCCCTCCTCCCCCTCCCGACCCCCTCCTTTCACACAAGCAAAGCTGAAAGCAGTCGTTAAGCATCTGTCTGTTTGTCAGTCAGTCAACAAACAGAAGTTTATGATCGAGGAACAACTTCATTTCAATTGAATGTTGGAGCTTGAACACAAACCAGAAAACAAACCTGTAATTTAGCCATACTTTGCTGTGAATTTGGCCCGATTGCACATGTGGCAGAGGAGTGAATTTTTTTTTTTTTTTTAACTCCACCTGCCTGGCAGTCAAGCAAAATTGAAAATCATTCGACACAGGAAATCTACCGTTTTTAAGGACATCATGAAGGGCACAAACAACAGGAACGAATAACTAATGTAACATGTTAAATAAGGTGGTGTGAAAGACGCTGCATCAATGGTGGTAAACTTCCGGAATCTAATTTGTGCAACCTTAAAAATCTTTTTTTTAAATTTAAATTGAATAACTGTATACACATCAACACTGGAGAACACAAATCACGTTTTGGCACCTTCAAGACCCTTCCGTTTAGCAAGACTTGGACAAAAATATTACAGCATTTGATGTCGTCACGACCAATCAAATTTGCTACTCGCAGACCCCGCCCATGTCGTCGTTTCTCAAGACTGCATGGGGTAATCAAACGGAAAACCAAATATGACTTTGGAGTCATCAGAAGGAACCCGAAGAAGTAAAGAGCAAAGATGGAGTCATCAGATAGGATGACTTCGGGTTTCAGCCACTACTCCACTACCCTCAAACTCATCCAGGCAGAGCCAAGTGAGGCGTTCTTTGAACTCTATTTATTCTGCAGTGAGCTAAGCTTGATTGAAGTTGGTACCTTTTATTTTAGTAATGAGATGCTCTTAATGAACGCAAAATTAGGTGTCACTCGTGTGCAATTGAGGGTAATGGCTAATTGCGTGACATTGAATTTAGCCATCAGAACAAACAAAGCCATCACATCAAAACTCTTATGCTTGCGATGTACATGGAATGACGCTGTGGAAGATGCTACAATCCTTGTAATTGAGTGTGCGAGACGCTTCAAGTTGCCTGTGGAGCGGTGCACGAGGATGCAAAACCATCACATCCGTCAGCGAGTATGAGTATTGACGTCGTCGCTCTTTGCACCATCTTTCCCAACCCACATCGAGCTCCTGCTTGAGCACAACGATGAATTCTATTCCTGCATGTAGTTTTGTGAATTGGAAACATTTTGTTCACAAGGAATTGTTCCAATTCCAACAACAATTTCAGACAAACAATAGATGTACAACACCAGTGAATGATGGCAGTGGAACCAACCCGGATGGAGTAACCCAATCGCCAAGAAACATCCGTCAGGACTGGAGATGAAGGTGACAACCTAAGAAAAGAGCATATCAGCACGGTCTCCACACCTCACAGCCAAATAACAAACACAGCATGCAATAAGAATGGCAATTCCAATGTTATTGAGCTTTATAAAACACTTACGCACGAAGAACATCCGACAACTTCTCAAAATGCATCTGTGAAGGAAAACAAAACTTTATTTAAAAACAAAAAACCTTCATAACTTCATTTCGAAACTCTACTTCTGATCTGACAAGTACCATACTCCAATTGGAATAGTTGCAGCTGAAGCACCTGGGCAAGAAATACGTGTGGTTTGCCACTGCCTTTACAGTGAAAAGCCAGAGCAGGATTCCACTCTGTTCATGGAAACACGGTGCCTATTTTCCAAAGACAGTGGGTACTTTAACATCCACGAGTAGTCGCAAATGAAATAGCCGACTTAACATCCCTTCCAATAAAAGACAATTACAATATGACGATGAATTGCCCTGTCAGCGGAGAACCAGGATGAAAGTTCGGACTCGGATCTCACTCTGTTATCAACTGTACTGGGCTGGCAGGAAAGCCCAGACATATGTGCCCTCGCCTGTGATCTATCTTGCCTGGGTTTGAATCCCAACTGAGCTATAAATTCTTACCCTGGTGTTTCGTATGTCGGGTGATTCATCAATGTGTGCCGTCCCTTGGATGGACGTTAAGCTGTCTCCCCCATCTGCCAGCATTAGTTGGTAGATCGCACGGTTTCCTTCACGAAGAGCAAGCAAGCTATCGCCGTACCTGGGAACAAATGACAAATTCCTACTCTAACCTGCAGGTTGCACTGAATCAGTGGCACCGCCATGTCCCTGTGACAACCAATGCCAACGCACAGCCACGTGCTGCAAACAAATCACGACGATGACAACAACTGTACCACAGGCTCATACTGCTGGGATCCCAGGTTCAAATGCCAAATACTTTGAGGAATTGCCCGTGCAATTATATAATGGTACACGCCCTCGGAACCAATGCACTTGTAATCCATGTACCGTAAGAATGTCTCCTTAAAGACATGCTCTGTATTGATAATCTCCTCTATCGGCTTGTGATCACAGCATGAAAGAAAGAAAGAAAAAAAACAAGCACGTACACTCCAAGCTAACCGAGCACTCTGACCTTCACTCATTCTGAACGAGAACACTAGATAATCGGGTACGAGTACCAAGATTAGCTAATTAAACACTTACAAATACAGTACCAGGAACACAGAATCAAAAAAAGTCACAATGTCACACCACACACACACAGACATTTTCAAAAAGAAATGAAACTATTGTATTTTGCGTGGAAATTTTAAAAGTAGAACCTCAAACCTGATATGCTGAAGTGAAGACACGTTTACATTCCATGCTAAACTTGTACTCATCGAGCAGCTCACTGAAAATAAAAAAAACAACGATTAGCAACGTGCATTGGGCCGCTGTGTTCAAATTACATTTGAATTGGTGAAGCTTCATATTAACCAGATTAATTGGTATTAATGAGGGCAAAGAAGCACAAGTCGAAACCGCTTGCGGGAATATCATCACGTGGAATTGTATTTTGCAAACACTTTAGTTTTCACTTGCAATGTTCCACAGCAAAAGTCGAAGTAGCAAGCAAAACATACATTTTCTAGCATTGCAAGATAAGCAAATGTGCGTTTCAAACTGCAAACTTGCTGCATTCGTCGACACTCTCTGCATAAGATTTAGACAGAATGGAGGGGTACAAGTCCACAATCTCAAACAGCAGGAACTCAAAATGTGGCCCATGACAATCCCAGCAGCAACACAATACCCGAGTTCAGTCGGCTCCATGGCGTGCCTTGCGGCCTCCAGGATGAGACCCATCAAACCAAAGTGGCAGAGTTTCAGCGTGGCTCCATTGAGAGATGAAAGCTCCTCGGAATCTTTAAACACATTCAGACCAAACACCGTGGGTGAAAACCGCTGCTCAGGGCCCTTGCAGTCAGCTAAAGTTGAGGGTGGGGGTGTCCCTTTCGAACAAAACTAAAGTAGGCTCAGAGGGGCAGGGGAGGGGTGGGGGGGGATGAGGTGTGCATTGTGCACCTTATACATCTAACTCCAAAGAGTTAAAGTGGGCCAGTGAAAAAATTTGTAATCAGCCATTTCAACGCATCAGATTCACCTAAAAGACACTGCATTCTAAATTCATTCGTGCACAAGCACTCTAAAAATCTTGTACATAATCAGCAGAGACAAAGAGCTTGGGATACTAGGGTCCCAAGTTCAAATCCTGCTTGGCTGTTGAATTAATACCAGGTGGGGTGGACTCAGCCTGTCATCCTTCCGAGGTCGGCAAATACCAGCTTGCTGGGATGATCGAGCCATTCGAGTATCCTGTGTTGGAATTGGTGACCCGTCCAGGATTGTACCGAATAGCCCGCGAGACTGCCTCGGCAGCACCAATGCTCTGTACAGAGTATTAATTTGACAACTACACACTCCTCCATAAAAAAAACCGAACATGGAGAATTGATAATGTAATTGTTGAAGGGCATTTTTGGCATGAGGGATGTGCAGAACACCTGAGTGCAAGTTTCAAATAATAGTGCAATAATAATTCAGCATGAGCAAATCAGGCACCGTTAGCTTCCTTTTGACTCTGGATTCCTCGGTCCAGCATGTGGAACATCCAAAAAATAATAATAATACCTGCATTCTTTACTAGAACGGCACTCAGAGCACATACTTGTGCCAGATGGAACAGTTTACATTTTGTATCACACACCGATAGGCCCAATCTGCATCCGCACGTGACCAACAATCTAAGTGCCTTGTTCTTGTCACCTCCCAAACTCATCCATCAAGTTTTGTAATGTCAACTTTTTGAGATATCGTGTTGTATATCGTTTTTAGCCTTCTCTCCTGAATGGTGAAGAATCACTTTTTAAAATTCTAGTATCTGGATCCAGATCTTCACTAACATCGAATCAATTCATCCTCATCACACACCCAACCTGTCCACTAAATTTTGTCCGAATGCATCCACAACTTTTTGAGATATCGGGCTAACAGACAGACGGACTAACAGGTGAAAACATAACCTCCGTCCACCTCTGGTGGCGGAGTAACAATCCCTTGGAATGCCACATCCGTCAGAAAACGAGAGGAATTAAATAATTTGATGGCTTCAAGCAGGTTCATCCATTAACCATGTTGTAAGACTCTTTAATGTGAGGAACGTAACTGTTCATGACCTCAGAAGACATTATCAAGTCACCTATCAACAAGAGATATGCCAAAAAGTGAATGTCCCATGACGACGACTCCGCTTAGGACCAATACATTCGCACGACCCATCGACGCAATCGGTTCAAAATGCCAAGAATACTGCAAATACTCTCCCTGCACCTATCAAGATAAGTCTGACTCCAGTGTTGTCCTTGTCCTGTTCACAATTCCAAGACAGGAAGCACAGAGTTGTCTAGAATATCATTGTATGCTGCAGCATTAAGATTTCCCTTCACTGGAACCAAGAGGTCAAGCCCGAACCATGAAAAACAACCCCAGACCATTATTCCTCCTCCACCAAACTTTACAGTTGACACTATGCATTCGGGCAGGTAACGTTCTCCTGATACCCGCCAAACCCAGATTTGTCCGTCAGACTGCCAGATGGTGATGCATGTTTCATCACTCCAGAGAACACGTTTCCAATGCTCCGGAGTCCAATGGCGGTGAACCAGAGTCCACTCCAGCCGATGCTTGGCATTGCTCATGGTGATCTTAGGCTTGTGTGCGGCTGCTCGGCCATGGAAACCAATTTCATGAAGATCTCGACGAACAGCGTTTGTGCTGACGTTGCTTCGAGTCAGTTTGGAACTGAGTGTTGCAACCGACAACGGACGATTTTTCTGCGCTACGCGTATCAGCACTCGGCGGTCCCATTCTGAGAGCTTGTGTGGTCTACCACTTCGCGGCTCAGTTGTTGCTCCAAGACATTTCCACTTCACAATAACAGCACTTACAGTTGACCGAGGCAGCTCGAGCGGGGCAGAAATTTGACAAAGTGACTCGTTGGAAAGGTGGCATCCCATGACGGTGCCACGTTGAAAGTCACTGAGCTCTTCAGTGCGGCCCATTCTCCTGCCAATGTTTGTCTATGGAGATTGCATGTGGCTGTGTGCTCGATTTTACACACCTGGATGAAACAGCCAAATCCACGAATTGGGACGTCCACATACTTTTGGCCACGTCGTGTGTATCCAATTGAACATTTCTGGGATATCAATGATCATCACGTTTGAACGTTGCCAAGACAACCAGAAACCCACGAAGAGGTGGAACAGGAGCCAATTCGGGTGTTGAACGTCATTCCCCAGGCTCAGATTCGAGTGCTCACGTGGTCGAGACGGCAGTGCGGTGCAGCGATTGCTGCAGGAGGTGAACACACCTGGTGTTGAGATTGCTACCTCCACCTTGGATCCCCGTGTGAAAACATTCGCCACAACGCAGCATCACGTGATTATAATCAAGATTAAATGGACACGGAATTATTCACCATTTACCTCGATCAGAGGCTTGCACCTCATCTGTGTCCAATGACGTCACACAAGTAAATGACATCAACAACAATCACGTGATCGTCCTTTTTATTAATTAATTAATTTTTTTTGAGCATTTCCCTGAAGGAAACGTGTTTGTCATCATAACGTTTTCTATTCGCCGACAAATACTGATGTCGTCACGGTGAACGGAGAGACGCACCGAACTCGGGCTCGTGGGGATGGCGAGCGCAAAGTGCGGAGAAACATATCCTCAGCAAATCGTGCAGGGCGGACGGGCTGAGGGGAGTGGCCGTGCAGGCACTCAGGCCGGCACGAACCGTGGAGGCCAGCTCCATTGACGCGGAACACAGCTGCGAGCAGCCGCCGCAAGCCAGCACACAGCAAGTTATATTCGAAGAAGAAGAAGAAGAGGCGGCAAGAACAATATCTCCTCTGGTTTCGTTAAACAAAAATTTTTTTAACAATGTGTTCGATTATAAAAAGGTTTAAGTTTTAATTACACTAAATGTGGATGATATTAGAAAAATGAAGCCTCGTCTACTAAAAAAAAAAAGATGGAAAAGACGGATCAGTTCTACTCTTGGCTGAAGTCATACACCGCTCATTCCTGCAACGTTAACTATACATCATATGAGTTGTATTTGTATGTAAAATAATGTAATCATTGATTATAGGACATATTATAGAGCACATGTAATGAAAAGTTATATTTCATACGGAATTACGAGGAAATCCCCAGGGTTTCATCCATTGGGATGTGACTTTACGTGCTGACGTCACACGCACGCACGCACGCTCTGCTGAACGAGATAAAGGGACAACAATGAAACCGCAGTCGGTGAAGAAATACACCTTGGCCATTTTCACGCAACAGATTTGCCAAAGGTTCACCAGCTATACCAAGCAGCTTGTAGAACGCTCGCTAAGCGGCTTAAGCACTCAAGCAACCACGACACTCGAAACCGTTGATCTCTCTCTCTCTCTCACACAGTCTTTCAGTATGGTATCCGCCATACAGCATCATTGATGAGGAACGGCTGGCTTGGCGAGCATTCTACATCAGCTGCTCGGTAAATGAACACAACCAGAGGTGTGTTCCGTTAGCAAGCAGCTTATCGTTTTCCAAGCCATTCGTTCCGTATCAACTGCTTTGCAAGCCGCTCGTCTAGCCGCTTGGCAAGCCGCTCGTCTAGCCGCTTGGCAACTTTGTTATGTATGGCCGCCGTGATCGGATTCGTTACGATTAACAACCAGACGTAATTCATGGAATACTTTTACCCCACGCACTCTTGAAAAGGACTCGGTGCGAGCCAACTCTTCTGGCGGCAAAATTTGTAATCAATTAAATTAAATAATCGAATGGAAGACCGATTAAAATCGGGACTGCATTGGAGTCATCAGGATTAATTGCTCGTATGACCAAGTAAAAAGAAAAGATGACGTCATCAGGAGGAATCTGGATAGGATTCGGGTTTCGGCTGTTACTTCTTGACCCTCCAACACGACGACCAGGCACAGCTAAGTGAGCCTTATTCAAAAAAAAAAATTAATAATAAAAATCAAGAAGAAACCGGATTCAGAAAATTAAATAATTCTGGCTGCCAGACCATGCGTCCGATCAGGTTTAAATTTAAAACCTATATTCCCCATCACTACTGGATCATAAATTTGGAGTTTCACGTCGATTGATGCAGTGGTTCAAGAGAGAAAATTTAAAATATTTTCCTTTAATCCAATATGGCTGCCAAACCATGTGACCTATCAGTTATTCACAAACACCCTGGTATCCCCAAGGCTTGGGAAACATATGTGTGAAGTTTCCCATCGATCTGCCCAGCCGTTCTCAAGAAGATTTCTTTAAAGGGTTTTAGGATAAATCCAAAATGGCTGCCAAACCATGTGACCTATGACATCATAGGTGGACAACTTTTTGTTCCTTATCGATAGGTGGTCATACTTGTAAAGCTTCTCCTCAATCTGTTCAGCCACTTTGGAGATTTTTGAAAGTTTTTTTTTTTCCAATAAGGCTGCTGCACCACGTGACTGATGATGTCATAAAACATTTTTATGTTGACTAATTTATCCTGAGATGACACTCAAAATTTTCTCTTTTTTTGTATACGATGTCGAAGCTCATATGAGAGCTAAAGGAGATACAGAGGTCCAACGTTTCTCCTTTTTTCCAACATGGCTGCCACACCACGTGATTACATCAAAATTATCATGAAAGCATTCCACATGAGTAGTCGCACATATGTGGAAAATTTCCTGTCAACCCAACAAGCGGGTTCCATAGTACAATGGAACAACAGCATGCAGACACGCACGAATGTACGCGTGCACGTACAGGACCGATCGCTGAACCCCTTTTTTCGCTTCGCGAGCGCGGGTCAAAAATGGCCGCCGTGGTGGGGTTCAAAACTATACTACAACCAATGAAATGTGGATAAGCATTGATACCGTGTATTTCATACTTTTGTTGTTGCTTCTACTTTTCATTCTGAGATGTATCAGTAGTTTATGATAATGCATGCATACATGGGTGCACCGGGACTGGTTAAGAGAGTCATGTGACCCGCCTATGTTTGGATGCTGTGTTGTGCTGTGTTGTGCCCGTGTCCAAAGTAAACCTGCTGTTCCCACTTCAGAGTCTTCGTCTCTGACTATTGAGTACATTACAGTGGCGACGAGGATGTCTTCGTGCATCAGCATATTGCAAGAATATGCAGTGGGGGATGATTGGGAAGACTATACCGATCGTCTGAAGCGGTACTTCGTGGAAAACAAAATGGACACCGATGAGGACGCTGAAAGGTGGCGAGCTGTATTGTTGTGAATTTGGAAGCTTACTGCACACAACAGCCAGGTCCTATAGATCAGCTATGTCGGTAAATATGTGTTTCTAGTTAGGGTCCCGTCCTATGTTTAATGGGTGATTAATTGTACGTGCGCTGTGAGTTATTTTGATAATTAGGATTTAAATTACCAACAAAAACAACAACAACACCTGCCCTCGCTTCCTTCCACCATCATCCACCGGCAGCATTGCACGTGTGTGTGTCAGCACGTACGTGGGCGGAGTCCAGTGTGTTAGGCGGGGCTTCTCTGGACATTAGTGTGCTGGCTTCGCCCCAAATATGGGCACAAGCGTTACGCTCTGGCTTCGCCCCAAATAAGGGCATAGAGCGTTCTCTCTGCCCAATGAGGGAGTGCGAGCGTGAGATAAGAGAGGCACGCATAGGCCAAACAAGAGTGGTTGTTGTTGAGAGTTGTCTTCTGGTCTTGAGAGAGTTGAGAATTGTCTGCTGGTCTTCGGACGTCTGGTGGTCTTCCGAAGCCAGTCATCGCCTTCCTGGGGTCCCACCAACAGAGCGTCTTCTCTTTTGGCCTGTGTGCCTGCGAGCCTGTCCGGGCTTGGAGCGGCATTGCGTGGCGGGTTCGAGTCCTGCCACACTGGATCGTCGAAGACCGCACGAGGCGGAGAGGTCCGAGAATAGGCTCTGACCTCCAGCTCGCCTTTCCTCGAGCTGGAGGCCTCCAATAAAGACCTGACGGGTCCGTTTCTTTGTGTGTGTGTGTGTGTGTGTGTGTGTGTGTGTGTGTGTGTGTGTGTGTGTGTGTGTGTGTGTGTGTGTGTGTGTGTGTGTGTGTGTGTGTGTGTGTGTTGTGGCGCCAGTCTATTAAATAAAACTGCATAAGTGCTTGTACATAAATTGTTATTCCTTCAGTATTCGGTTAACTCTGCCTTCTTGTGTGCTCCCCTGCCCCATTATAAATAAATATCCCTTTTGTTAAATGTTCCAGCTCGTTTCTGTGTTTCTTTCTTTCATTAGCTTGGCACGGTGTGTAGCGAGGCCGTAAATTGTTCATTTGGTCCTTGGTAGTCTCTGCTCGGGGTACACACGGTTCGGGCTCGGTAACAGCTCGTTCCGCTCGAGGTCCGTCGAGGGTGTGAATTCCTCGGTAGTTTTGTCCATGTGGGTAATTAAGTATATTGAAGTTTGGCAATTGACCCTACACCACGCGGTCAAATTATTGGCGATTCATGGTCCAGTAAGGGACCCGTGCCTTTCGGACTTATCCAAAAGGCATGACCTCAATTCCGGTGTGTTCGGTGGAGCCGACTCTACTGCTCCCTGTCGCGGTCGTGCTCGCCACCGATACCCGGCCCCGTAACAGTATTACTGACTGTATGTGGCACCTCGATGTACAGCCTCATCAAAGATCTTGCCCCATCCAAACCTTCTGACAATTCGTAGATTGCAGACTGCCTGCTTTGGGGTAGCTGAGTGATAATTTCGCCCAAACAGTCACCATGAAGGTTCTTGCCTGAGCCCATGTTTGGTGGCCTGGTTTGAACGGTGACATCGAGTCCGGTGCACGCCATTGTTACACTTGTCGAGCCAATACCAAGACACCGCCACAGTCTCCATTGGCCAGATGGTAGTGGCCACCAAAGTCATGGTCCAGGCCACACATCGGCCATGCTGGTCCACTTCAAGGGAAGCTTTTCCTTATCGTAGTTGATGCCCACTCCAAATAGATTGAAGCTCTCGTGGTGCTATCCTCATCCTCTGCTGTAACAATGGAAGCTCCACGTACCATGTTCGAGCAACAAGCTATTCCAAACTCCATTGTATCACATCATGGATCGTCATTTACGGGTTCAGAGTTTCAGAACTTGTACAACATGAATGACATTAAGCACTACACATCTGTCCCCTACAAACCCATCAGTGATGGTCAAACCGAACGTGCTGTTCAGATCATCAAGAATGGTCGAAGTCGCATCAAGGACAGCCCTCCACTCGCCATGAGAAGATCAGCTCGTGTCTGTAAACCTCCTGAACGTCTTGATTTTTAAATAATTAAATAGATATTAAAAAAGGGAGGGAGATTAGATGTGTCAGTAGTTGATGATGGTGCATGCCCACATGGTGGAGGCACCGGGGCGTGGTTAAGAAAGTCATGTGACCCAGCCATGTCCCCGTGCTGTGCTGTGTCCGTGCCCGTGTCCGAATTAAACCTGTTGTTCCCACTTCAGAGACTTCGTCCCTGTCTATTGAATATATTACACATTCAAGATCGACAAACGTTTGTAACCACACCCCGCCGGACAACCACAAAATGTTCAAGTACCACCATCACATCGTTTCCATGGAGACCGCCATGTTGTTAAGCGGTTCCGAGCACTTCGTTCCATTGGAGTGCTTACCGCTTGAATCAAGCAAGCCGCTTGGAAAGCGATAGCAATCCGCTTGCTAACGGAACACAGCTCGGATTAATTTTTTTGGTGAATTAGAATGATGGCAAAGCGAGTCGGTATAAAACATTAAAATGAAGCAGTCGAGGTATTTACACACTAATATGGAATATTTATTATACAGTTTATGAATAAGGGTGTATGTGACGTGTTGCATGAAAAAGGATGGTGATCGCGGCCTCCATTTTTTTTGTGTTGCATGAAGGAGAAGGAGGTAGGAATTACATTTTCCAATTTGCCAAGTAGTATGTCGGATTAAATCGGCCACATTTTGTTTTTTTTTAGCGGATCGATTGAAGAGACTACAAAGTGAATGAAACATCCGCCATCGCTGATTCACTTCCGGTTTAAAGTCCAGCGTGGCGGTGCGCGAGATCCCCGGTGCGGGCAACGTTCGGTCTCGCTCTGTGATGACGTCATCGTCCTGAGGCGACCGCCACAATCAGGTATTTTTTTTTTCATGATGAACGTTCGAGATTATCTTGTTGGGAATTATTTGGCGGAAACACGACCGAAGCGGATTTGCAGTTGCTCCGTTCTTCGTCAACGAGGAGAAGCGATGTGACACGTCCAAATTTTTTTTTTTCTGTTCATGTGGGTCATGGGTAGTCGTGATCCATATCCGGCTTATCCGTTGGATGCAAAATGTCAACAGTGTTCAGCCTGGCGGGAGTATACCCTCTACCGAGTGTCGTTGTAGTTAAAAAAGGACAATATATGTTTGTTTTTTTTCCCCCCGCCTCCCCCGCAGGACGAACACAAGTTGGCAAGGGGTTGAGGGACAGGACCTGCACGTGAGACCTGGTTCCTCTCGCAGCCATCGCCATAGGCAAGCAGCACGTGTGCAGCATCTTTATACATGACCTTAAGCATGTTGGGATGCTATTTGTTTAATCAACACATGGAGCACACCTGTGTGGAAACGTTTGCCTGGTGTCCCTCATTTATCCAGGTGTTTCCATTATTTATTTATTTAATTTTTTTTTGTCCACAACCTATATATACATATGGATGAAGTGTGTCGATGTCCAACCACGAACGGCACCTTTTATGACTTAAATAGACAGTATACTTATCCGTGTTGTTTGTGTTCCTGTTGGAGCATAATTAAATAAATTGCATACGTGTTGGTCGTACTCAGGGTCAGGTCATGGGAACAACCCCACCCCCCACCTCTGAATGGAGGGGGGGGCGGTTGGATGGGGGAGACTACCTTAAATTTTATCCTGTACACGTGCCACATTGCAAGTGGTTTACTGACCCCGACGACAGACGCGGAATACCAGCCACGACACAAAGTGTAGCTGAAACACAGAAATTTGGGGAAGGGGAAAGCGGTTATGAAACAGAAAAGGAACAAACGAACAAAACAAAAAAAGTTGATGGAGAGGGGGAAAAAAAATCACACGACACTCTGTGGAGCGCATACCTCCGCCACGTAATGCCTGATCCATGAGAACGTATCGGGGCCCATTAGAATTTTTGAAATATCATGCTGTGCAGTACTATATCGTTTTTGGCCCTATCTCTCAATGGTGAAGAATCGCTTTAAAAATTAAATAATTCTCTTATCCGGATTCGGAACTTCACCAAAATCGAATCAAATCGTCCTTGCAACACACTCAACCTGTCCAAGTTTCATCCAAATCCATCTCTAACTTTTTGAGATATATATATATATATATATATATATATATATATATATATATATATATATATATATATATATATATATATATATATATATATATATATATATATTGGTTTAGCCCTGTCTCTCACTGGGGAAGAATCACTTAAAAATTATCAGATCTGGATGTGGATTCAGATCTTCACCAAAATTGAATCCACTCGTCCTTGTCATACACCCAGTGTGACCACTCCTTGGCTTTTTTTCACAAGATCTTGGCTATTCGTTGTTCACCTTGGCGTCTTGGTTTTCTATTATCATCGCTTTTCCGAAACCTTGTGAATTGTTGGCTTTTTTTCATTGGCTCACCTTGGCATTTATGAAAATGAGGAGTGGTGACACTGCACACACCAAACCTGTCCACCAAGTCTTATCCGAATCCGTGCACAACGTTTGGAGATATCGTGCTATATATCGTTTTTGGCTCTATCTCTTAATGGTGAAGAATCACTAAAAAAATTCTCGTAGTCTGATCCGAATTCGGATCCAGATCTTCACCAAAATGTAATCGGTCCGTCCTTGTTGCACACCCAACCTGTCCACAAAATATCATCAGAATCCGTTCACAACTTTTTGAGATATCGTGCAAACATGAAGACGTCGTGCAGAGCACGATACTTGCAAAATCCATGAAACAAATTTGACCTCAAAAATAGTTGGCTGGTTGAATTCAGGAACCTGAAATATAAATCCCCTTCAAATTCCAAGTCGATTGGATGGAAATTGAGGATTTTAGAAATATGTTCCACCTGAGTTGTTGACTTTGGGCCTTTGTTGACCTTTTCGTCCATGTTGTCCTCAAAAATAATTGGCTCGTTGAATTCAGTGACCTGAAATGTCAATCGGATGAAAATTGAGGATTTTAGAAATCCCACCGAAGCTGTTGACCTTTGGCCTATGTTGATCTTTTGACCTATTGACCCCAAAAATAAATCATCTACCAGACAGACAGACAGAGACTGACAAAATCGACTGACCAATATACTTGAAACAAGTAACAAACAAACAGACAGAGAGGGATGAAAACATAACCTCCTTCACCTTCGGTGGTGGAGATAATAACCTGGAGAAGGGGAGTGCTTGGGAATGGTTTACCAGTGACAGCAGAGAGGGACATTGTGGTGAAGACGAGTGGTTGCAGATTTGTTTGAGGCAAAGCAGTCGTCCATTCACCTAACTCAAATTGTGTCCGTGATCAAGCTCGAAGACCTTTTGGTTTGCCCGCTTCAATTTTTCCTCTCCACGTATCATGTGGTTCGTTCATTCCGTCGATCGAAAATTTCTTCTTGATGTGCCTGCGTGCATCCATAATTACAGGTGGGCACGTGAACCGTTACCATGATGCTGGGAATCCCGGCTCTGATGCTGCTAAATCTGCTGGGTGCACATTCGGCGTTTGCCTGGGACAGTGGGGACTTGGAACTTTTTGATCTTGTGGAGGAAGTACACAGGAATTTTTACGAGGTCCTGGGTGTAGAGCAGGTATGTATTCCCCCCCCCCTCCCCTTACTTCTCTACCTTATCATCAAAATGCTTCTTTTGATGGTGGTTGTGACATTTTGAAGTGTAATTTCGTCTGTGTTTATTGCAGACCCATGTTCACTGATCATTGTTATTGTTGAATTCAAAATGGATTCAAACTCGAGGCTAGTTTCAGGTTATGGAGAACAGCTTTGTATCTTTGCATAAAGGAAAAGAGAGGTTGATCGGTTCGCTGATTGTTTGTAAAGATCGCTAAAACTTTCCGTGTGTGGTTGTCGTGTTTGAAGAATCTTTTGTGATTGAAAGATTTAAACCTCACACTTGTTTGACTTGCCGGTGTTTATCCTAATTTGTTGACACGTGTACAGACTGCTGGCACCCCTGAGATCCGCAAAGCCTATCGACGCACCTCTCTCCAACTCCACCCTGATAAGAACAAGCATGAAGAAGCAGAGCAACAATTCAGGCAGGTCTGTGACCACTCGAGTCGGGTTTCTCAATGCCATTTAGATGATCTACATATTACATACACAAGAGAGGTTGGGGATGCGATTGCTAATTGAAAATATCGACATGAGAGAAAAAGGAGGATTGTCTACTTGGTGAGAAGAGTGCGTTTCAAAGCACGAGCAAGTCGTCCGTGCCTGCACAGGATTCCAAACGTGGTGGGGATGAAGGTGGCAAAAATGCAAATTGCGTCTTCCGTCATCGAGCCGGCAAACCGGGAGCAACATTTCCCATTTATCGCCACGTCTGATGCAATTTAAATGCTGTAATGGCGACGAGGTGCTCCATTTGAAACTTTGTTCGATGCACGTAGCTTTTTGATGCCTCGGGCCCATAATCAAAATTTGTGTCGGCGTCAAAGCCGGTGATCAATTGCAAGTTGACTGTAGGATATGGCATCACACGGATTCATGATCTTCCTTCAAGCGGAAGGGTTTGATGTTGCTCAAATTACAAGTACAGGATAGCAGGTTGGGAAATTTTCAAACCTTGCAAGAGTTCTCATTTTGATGTCGAACACCAAACTGAAGAACCAAATATTTTGCTGTCACCAATGAAAAAGATTTGAGATTCACTGGTGGAGCGAATGGGCCGATGTGGCTTTTCAGGCTGAACAGACACGCGTATCGAGACCCTGTGCAGCAGACGCTCGATCATCAGTCGGGATGACCTTTCAACGGATTCTTTCTTCCTGTCTCATTACATATATTGTGATTGTGTTTCAGGTTGTTGCGATATATGAAGTGCTGAAGGACGAAGAGAAGAGGAAGAAGTGAGTTTTTAAATTATGACCATCTTTGAGGACCATCATCCGTTGTTGAGGAAATAGAGTAAACTATAAGAAACTAGAGGGGGAGCACTCGGTCGAGTGCAAAACCTCCGCCGCCAATACTGCGAGGTCACTCAAGTGAACCTGATATCCTATTCATTCAATTTGACGTCAACAGTGCTCACAGAGTTATAGTTTGCAACTTTCCCTTTTACTTTTAACTATTACATACTCAATTCATTTGTCATAACTAGATTCCTTGAGACAGAAATTGATTTTACGTGGGTATATCCAACGTAAGTTCCAAAATCAGCCGTAATTATAATTTTGGCATGTTTTTTTTTGTTGGAAATCACTGATAACATGTAGAAATGCAAATTTTTTTTTGCAATTTTGTTGAAAAAAATTTACAATTTTTTTTTCTCCAACAATTTTTTTTTTTTGGGCGGGGGGGGGGGGGTTGGAAATCACTAAAAACATGTAGATATGCGAAAAAAAATTTCAAATATTTTTTCAAATTGGCCGCCATAGCGGCCATATTGGATTTTGGACCAAGTCCGAAATCTCAGGGCATGACCCTTGGACCAGACCTAACCCCCCCTCCACCAAGTTTCATCAAAATCCGTCGAGGAGTTTTTCTGCAATACTATTCACAAACAAATAAACAAGCAGTCATAGACTGGTACTTACGAAATCGTCAACTTGACCTCTGACCTTGTCTAATAAAAGCTGTCTCGAGAGAAGGTAGCGACGCAAATCAGAAGTTTCTACGATGATTCTGTACCAAACCATCAAAATTCGAATGTTTTGGATGTTTGAACTCACTGTGACCTTGACCTTCGACCGATTTTGACCAAAATCTAATCAGCGCTAGCCATCACCCTCCTGAATCACGTGGTGTAATTTGACATTGGTAGCTTCTTCCGTTCTCGAGTTATCTGTACCAAACCATCAAAAATCGAATATTTGACCTCACTGTGACCTTGACCTTTGACCGATTTTGACCAAAATCTAATCAGCACGAGCCATCACCCTCCTGAATCACGTGGTGTAATTGGACATTGGTAGCTTCTTCCGCTCTCGAGTTATCGTGCCTACAAACAAACAGAAGTCATCAATATACTTACGAAATCTTTAGATTTCGTAAGTAACAAACAATACAAACAGAAAGGGGTGAAAACAGTAACCGCCATCCATCTTCGATGGCGGAGGTTAACTGGAGGGGGAGCACTCGGGAGAGTGCAAAACCTCCGCCGCCAATATTGCTGGGTCACTCAAGTGAACTTTATATCTTATTCATTAAATATGATGTCAACAGTGCTGACTGTTGTAGTTCTTTTCTCCAACATTTTTTTTTTGGGGGGGGGGGGACCAAGTCCAAAATCTAATGGCATGATCTATGGACCATACCTAACCCCCCCACCAAGTTTCGTCGAAATCCGTCGGAGTTTTTCCATAATACTGTTAACAAACAAACAAACAGAAAGGGGTGAAAACAGTAACCTCCCATCTTCGATGGCGGAGGTTAAATATCTGATTGGTCACCCATTAAAGGCCGACAGTTAGTGGAGCCTGTTGTAGTTCTTTTCTGAATGAGATGAGGTGGTCAACCACACACTTGGACCCATATGGTAAACTATTCCAGGCTGATGATCAAAAAGCCTACTTGTCAATGATATTGTGAAATGTTTCTGTGATTACATGCAGGATAGCCGGCTTAACGTCCCTTCTGACGGATGGTGTGTTGCAATACAGAGCCCCCTCCCAATGCCAGACCAGATGACTGTTTGAATTGTGACTTTCAGACTAGGATTTTGCAACTCGTGGACCTGCAAGCTATCGCGATGCTTTAAAAAAAAAATTTTGCTGCCCTGGTTGATATAAAACAAAATGAAATTGATGATTTTATTTATTTTCGTTGTTCTGTCACTGGTTTTCTCGTCATTGTCAAATTTCGATCCCACACCAGGTATGATGAGGTGCTGGAACATGGCCTTCCTGATTGGCGCCATTCCGTGTATTACTACCGGCGGGTGCGCAAGATGGGCCTGCTTGAGTTCTTATTGCTACTTTTCCTCATCCTCACAGTGGGTCATTACCTGGTCTCCTGGTCCATATACTTGGAGCAAAAGTTTTTACAGGTGAGGAAGATTTTTCTGAGACTGAAATGACATGGTCATCCATCCTTCAATATGATCAAATAAGCACCCAGTTCTTGGAGTGGTGGGGTTTGGGGTTGGGAGGGAGGAGGGTGGGGGAGGAGGCTCAAGTGTGTGGTTTGTGAGTGTGTGTGGGTGTATACATGTAATGTTAGCATGATATACAAGCCCATCCAAAGAATAAAATAATAGTTGTATTTATGCGACGTCGACCTCCTGCTGACATGTCTTTATTTATAACTCGTTTCGCTTGTGTTACTGCACATGCTAATTAGCATTTAGTCCTCAATGTTGATTTATATTTTGTACATAATAAATAGATTGTTTCTCATGTCACCTCAAAATGATTTGTTGTGTGATGCAGCATCACTTTTTCATCAGGTTGTAGATTTTGATATGAAAATAACTCGTGCATAATGTTTTGATTTTTTTTTCCCCTCAACAAAGGCCCATAAACGGTTCATAATCTCATTACCCTTCATATCTGTCAGCCATGAAGGTATTTGTGGCCAATTACTCCCACAACCTAATCACAACTGTTTTACAATATGTGACTTCCAAAATGACGTATGAACACTAAACGAGACTGTGTGTGTGTTTTAGTGACAAGTTTCTACTCGCTGGGCACTTATAACCTGCCATTGCTTGCGTGAAATCTGTCTCTCCAGCTCCACCGTGAAATCTGTGAAATGTTCTTTTAAACATAATTTTCAGAATTTAAATGAAACTAGTGCGTGCCCATACATGCTAAAAAAAAAGAATTGTGACGTCAATCGTGATGTCATAGCACCGTGTCCTATCATTGGTTTGGTAAATAAATGGCCATAACTTGGGAACCACTTGTCCGATTAATAGCAAACCTTGAAAAGGCACATCCACAGGTCCCCAGCAATATACCTGGCAAGTTTCAATTAGATCGGACCAGTGGTTGTCGAGAAACAGTGGTCACAGACACACACACACACAGAGAGATTGATGGAATTATAGATAGACGAGTGCGTGCCCGAAGGTGCGTGCCCGTATGTGCAGCTTCGTTCCTTCGCTCTCGTAAACGACGACTGGATTGGGGCATTGTTTCAATTAGATCGGACCAACCGTATCCGAAATGGCCATAACTTGGGAAACAGCTGAAACGGATGAAGAACGATATCAAACCTTGAAAAGGCACATACTCAGGTCCCCAGTGTCAATTGTGACGTCATATCAAACGAAGAAGAAGAATTGTGACGTCAATCGTGCAAAAAAAAAGGATTTGTGACGTCATTCGTGATGGCATAGCACCGTGTCCTGTCATTGGTTGGCAAATAAATGGCCGTAACTTGGGAACCACTTGTCCGATTTAATATCAAACCTTGAAAAGGCACATACTCAGGTCCCCAGCAATATGCCTGGCAAGTTTCAATAAGATCGGACCAGTGGTTATCGAGAAACAGCGGTAGCAGACACACAGACCCGTACGTGCAGGCCCGTTCATGTGTGGCCGTACATGCAAAAAAACAAAAAAACAAAAAAAAAATCAAACCGCGAGCCACAAACAACAACCACACAGGCCATTCCTTCACTCTCACGTGCCCGTACGTACGTGCAACAACAACAAAAAAGCAACTTTCAAACCTTGGGAAATAGCCGCTTCCCTTGGGAAAATTCAAACCTTGGGATTAATTAATAATTTGAACAATTAATTCAAACCTTGGGCAAAAACAGCTTTCAAACCTTGGGAAACACTTGGGGAAACAGCTGAAACGGATGAAGAAGAACGATATCAAACCTTAAAGTCACATACTCAGGTCCCCAGCGTCAATTGTGATGTCATATCAAACGAAGAAGAAGAATTGTGACGTCAATCGTGCAAAAAAAAGATAAAAAGAACAATTGTGACGTCATTCGTGATGTCATAGCACCGTGTCCTGTCATTGGTTGGCAAATAAATGCCCGTAACTTGGGAACCGCTTGTCCGATTGATATCAAACCTTGAAAAGGCACATCCTCGGGTCCCCAGCGACATTCCTGGCAAGTTTCAATCAGATCGGACCAGAGGTTGTCGAGAAATGGCGGTCGCAGACACACATACAGACACACAGAGATTGCTGGAATTGTAGATAGATAGTGGCAATTTCAAAATGGTTAATTTCAGGAAAATGATTGTTCTATTCGTGGATGTAAATAAGATTTATGGAAACCTGGGAAATATGAGAAATATTTGTGGATGAGACTGAGGTGTTGAGTACCCATCATTTCCTGTTAATACAAGTGAGCAGGTGCAGTGTTTGTGTGTGTGTATGTATGTATGTATATATGTATATATATATATATATATATATATATATATATATATATATATATATATATATATATATATATATATATATATATATATATATATATATATATATTGTGACGTCCACGGGACTTGAACAGTCCCGCCAACGTAGAATGAGCCGAAACGATGGAGGCGGTTTATTTTTTATAACCCAAAGATGGCGGTTTTAATCGCTCTACAGCAAACGAGACGAGGAAGGTGGCATGAGTCACTTTTCACTGAGTTAATAATGTTTATTTCTCGAACCAGAAATAATAATAAGACTCGGCAAGAGGAGGGATCCGGGGCGTTTTGACGGGATGGTGGTGTGGGTTCGGGCGTGGGCAAAACACAAACAATTCCAATGGATATACAAATCTCAAACCCTCTAAGGCGCCAGGTACACACACACACACACACACACACACACACACACACACACACACACACACACACACACACACACACACACACACACACACACACACACACACACACACACACACACACACACACACACACACACACACACACACACACACACACACACACACCGTAGCTGGTGGTCAGGCTGGCCCGTGGTGTCGACGCAACAGTCCCTGGATTGGCGCCGGACGAGCTGGCGTTGCGCTCGTCAGGGGCAGGAGACACCGTGGTGCTGTTCCTGGTGGTGTCGACCTCCTGGTGTCGGCCCAAGACCGCTCACAGCCGCCAGGGAGCCAGTTCTGGCGCCAAGATGCGAGCAGGAGAGGGAGGCAGGTCCGCCCGCCGTTCGGTCCCGAACTCCAGAGCCAACCGAGGTGAGGCACGAGGCACAGCAAGGCCTCGAGACACGACGAATCGAGGAACGAACCAGCGCAACAAGAGAGCACGCTCCGAGACCAACAGCCTCGACAAGACGCTTTCCTTATATGACTCCTCTTCCACTTCTTTTCCCGAACAGAACCTTTTTATACTCGAGTCCTCGTCACTTCCAATCGAGCCGTTTTATTGGCCCTCCGCCGTCGCCTTCCGCCAATCGTGATCAAGGGGCGGAGCCATCCGCAGCACTGTCCTGTTACGTCACGGCAACCCTCCAGGGAATACTAAAAGGGTTTACGCAGACACACTTACCCTAACCCGTCTCCCTATCTAATTACGTGACAATTATCATTTCCCCCTTGAAGAAATGGACATTTACTAGACAACTTATCATCACTGAATTGCTACTTATTACATCGAGATCCTGGTACAACTCGAACAGCATAGCATACCTAATTAAACATCCTAATTACCCTTTGAATGCATACCCCCCCTCAGACGTAACACTGCCCCCTCCTCTGGTACCGTAGCTCCTGCAAGGTATATCACAGGCGCTACCGTACCAGCCTTAACACGTACTGACTCACACCTATTTAACCTAACGAAATAAAGTAGGAGGGGCAATGGGCAGCGAGTCGCAGCTAACTTACCTATCCTGCTTAATGTACTACCCCCCTTATGGCCTTATCCTCACCTAAACAATCATTCATTTTTTTATTTTAATTTTTTCACATGAGAGCACTGAGCGAAGTTGCACTCCATCCTCTGGATCATCGCTCTTGTCCAACACTCTTCCAGTGATCTGGGGAGGGGAAACAAAAGGTTCCACAAAAACACAACACATACTTTACATTCCTACTCTAAACCTTAACGACACTATTCACGGGATATTTACACTTGACCGCGTCCCCCAGTGGATGCTAATAGACCCAGTCTTACCTGGGGAGCCAATTTTCAAATTTGCTTGACCCCAAAATTATGCGGACATCATGCCCTTGCTGCACATGTCAAGTTGTGCGGGATCGAGTGGGACTCTCACATCTTCACAACACTCACACCATGGTCATCATCACATTTCTAGGTCATGGTCCCCATTTTAATGATGCAGGCTGAATCCCGTCATGGCCGTGGGGTGGGTTACCACAAGATGATGGGGGCATCTCAGGTGCAAACATGCCCACAGGTAAGCTTTAGTCCAACCCAGACGTTTCTCCGCCCCGCTCCCTTTGATTCCCACCCCCTGGTAGCCATCAGCTCTAACCCCGTACAACACACTGGAAGGGGTCTCACTGGCTCCTCTGGCCTTCCTGGGTCGCCAAGGTCCTACCCGCCTTGGTCGCCCAACCAGACCCTCTCCCAATTGCCTCCAGACACTGTCACCATTAGCCACCAGGGGTGAATCTCCTTGAAGGAGGTCGCAATTCCCGCTCACCGTGAGCTTCAGCAATCCCTGCGGACAAGCACATCATCCCCACCCACAAAACCCACATGACTCCCCCACCCCATCGGCCTTACATGTGACACCTGCATTTCGAACACTTCACCGACCATGACCTTCCCTGTTACCACACCATGACCAATAAAAAAAATCAATGTGTGCACCATACATTTCACTTCTTAACTTGAAACAACTCACACAGCACTTCTCACCCGATCCACGCACCAGCCATTGGACAGCCACTCGTGCCCGCTTTGTTACCAATTACCCACTGTCCCTATTGTCACTCTAAAACCCAGCAGAACTTAAACCCATGCCAATTTTCCCCAATTCACTATTTTCACCAAAGGAGGCACTTCACCACAATCTCACCAGCCGAGCATGGCCCGAAATGCTCAGCCCGATCTAGTCTCCCCGACCCCCGACAGTGATCTCCAGACTCGACCTATGAAAGGGCACCTCGGATAGACCTGGCGGTTCAGCAGGAGGATTCATCCTCTCAGAGTCTAAAAGTCTATTGGAGGGTCCCTCCATCGCCGGGTACCGGCAATATCGTTGCACGTGTCCTCTTCGCCCGCACCGGAAGCAACTCCCCATAAAAGGCCCCCGTGGGTATCTGTGTAATGTCTCTTCTGGTTCCGGACCCCCTCGGCCATAATCGAATTGCTCTATTGGCTGGGCTGGACCCCGCCGCTGTGGCGCACCTACTGCCGAATTACCCTTTATCAAACTTGACAGTTTCTGGCAAATTTCCTGAAACATTTGGGTAATGCCAATTTCTCCCAGCCCCTCTCCCTGATCCTGAATCTCCGCCTGTCGGACCGTCACCGATGGCCTCTCTGGCACCCGACCCGGCCGCCTCCACGAGGCCAGCCTGGCTGCGCACTCAGCCGCTCGGTGAACGGTGGGTGGATCCTGTAACTCCACTAGCGCTCGGACCTCAGGGTCCGGAAGAGTAGCTAAAAATTTCTTTAGTGCCAGTCTGTCCCATGCTTCCACTGTAAGGTCCCGATACGCGATCCTGACTGATTGGTAAATGTCCTGTGCCAGCTCCTAAACTGTCTCGCCCGGCTTTAATCTGCGGTGCTGGAGCTGGGCCCGCACCAGATCACAGTTTGCTGCGAACCCAAACCGACGGCTCAACGCCTCGCAAATGTGGGAGCTGGTCAACATCCCCTCCGCGATCACGTTTAACACATCTGTGGCTGGTCCCCGCAACGTTGCCACCAAATTCCCTGTACGTTCCCGCTCATTCCACCCGTTTAGTCGGGAAATGCACTCAAATTGCGTCAGAAAAGCTTCAACGCTCCCTGACCCGTCAAAATTTACCAGGGGGATCACTTTTCCGGTGGCCCGCTTCCCAGTTTCTCCCTTGTCCAAATCCAGCCCAGGGATCAAACACCCTTGTGGCTGCGTATCCAATTTCGGAGCCCACTGTGGCCAAAGATGTTTTGTGGTGAGGGTCTCATGGGTCAATTTTACCTCCTGTTCCAAACGTTGAATGGACCAATTCACCTCTTCCCGCAGGATCTTTTGGGCCTGCACAACCTCCTCCAAGGCTCCGTCGCGAGTTTGTAGCTGCTCCTCAACCAACGCGGACACTCTACTTACAAAAGACGGCTCTACCAGGCCTTTATCCAAGACTTCATCTTGGCTCATAATTTTATCTTGTTCGTCCAAACGAGCCTCCAATCATTTTACCTCCTCCGCCAAATTCATCCCTTGCTTCCTTAGCTCTCCCCACTCTTCTACTTGCAGCTGCATACGAGCATCCACACAGGCACGATGACGTTCCAGGCCTTCATCCACTTTATCAACCCGAATGTTCGTTGCATCAATTTTATCTACCAATTTTTTCCGTATATTTTCCCCCTCCAATGTAATTTCTACCTTTGTTTCCTCCAATCTATCCTCAAATTTACTTTGTATTTCCCCCAATTGAACATCCACACACTCCTGCATCTCAGTTTTCATTTTCTCCATCTTTTCCCCCAATTCATCCCTCATTAAATCAATCCGTGCACCCAACTGTTCCCCAATTACCGCCAATTGATCTGTCATTTCTGCCCCCTGTGCCGTCATTTCTGCCATCTGTGTCACGAATTGATTTGCCATTTTTGCAGTCATTTCTGCCCTCTGTGTCACGAATTGATTTGCTATTTG
>NC_140964.1:2898703-2906203 GCF_056783735.1 Eptatretus burgeri | reverse complement strand
ATGGTCAACATCAGTTGAACGTCAAACAGAGCCGCCCATCCGGATTTTGGGCTTATTTTCCCCCCTCATCAAACAAACAAACAATATATTTATAAGTGTTCCAGCTCCTATTGCTCCCAATCATTTAAAATAATCACTTACATTGTACATCCACAAGCCCCAGATATTTCCTTCAATCAGTGTTCAGATGCACCCATTCCAGATAAACAAGCTTTGTGTATTTTCATGTCGTAAAGATATCCTTTGTCGAAGATTTGGTAACCCATGCTCTGTTGGTAATGATGCACAGCATCATCCTTCCAAATCCAATTGCAGACGTCCATTGAATAAATCACCAAGGCTGTCACGTTCACAGGAGGCACTCCCGCAAGGTTCAAAGTCCATCCAGTGGTATCTATCCGTCAGAGGCTTGTGTAGCACACGTCTGTACACTCAGGCCTTGCACCGGCCCACATGGTCAGGAGTTTGCAGTGCAGATTGCCATTCGGTGAGCTGAGAAAGTTCTCCAACTCTTCCGTTGTGCCGAGGCACACCCCTTTTTCTCAGGTACTTTTCCAGGTATCTGCGACTTATTTTCAAAGCTTTGTGAGCCATTCCAGGTGACGATCCTTATCTCACATGCACCATATACTTTATAGTGCCCAGAACACCGCCATTTCTAGGGGTTTCTGGGCATTAGCACTGAGCATTCTGGGGGTGGATTATGACATTTCAAAGTCTCATATTGGGAACATCAATACAAATGATTTCTTGCTCAGTGGGGACAAGCCTTGGCTTGCCTTTTGGACTGCAAATCAGCCTTTAAGTGATATTGTATCACCAGGGGCATTTTTAACAGCAAAACAAAATCGAAGGCAGACATAAATGCATTGATCAAACAAATATCCCAAGCCACCTTACCTAGCAGCTTCACCCTTTTTGAGGCATCATCAGTATGTCTTAGACCTGGGAGGCCAGGCAGGCCGATGGAGAGCTCCAATGCTTTGTCAAATTCCAAATGGAGGCAAAGTCTCTCCATAATTGATAAACTTGATGATAATGTCTCGTCCATGAAGGTAGAGCCTGGAGCGAATGACTCAACACAAACTAACCAAAATACAACTGCTAATGGCAAAAAGTAAGTCATGGTTGTTGCCAGGGTGATCTCTATGTCGGTAATGTTTTTCAATGCTATTAATTAAAAAAGCATGGTTGAATACATTGTTGCTTTTTTTTTGTCACCGATTCTGCTGTTGCCAGAATTCAGGCCCATTGAGGTTCCTCCTGCCATCAGTTAGTACTACATTTGCTTCCTCGGCCTTCACATGCTGCTTCGAGCAATAACGGACATTTACATCATATTCTTATTTTGGTCTGGGAAGATTTTTGGCAGTGCTGATTTTAATTTTTTTTTAACCCTCTAGAGCCCCAGGGGTCATCGGTTTTTGTTCACCCAGAACATGTCGTGGGCTCTAGAGGGTTAATGCAACATTGTAGTAGTGCCCCCATGCCAAGTTGCCTTGAGAGTGTTAAGAATTATCTTGTTAAGGTTCAACCCCAATGTGTACGCTGGAATCTCACGAAACCAGTCTCGGCAGCCACAGGCAGATTACTCTCTCCCTGAATGTCATCAATGAGCCTGCTGTATTGACTTGCCACACAATCATGACATGGTAGTTCAAAGACCGGCCTTGCTTCAAAAAGTTTGGAATCTAAAGCTTTAATACTGCTTCCATAAATCAAATTTGAGCCCACAACATCTGGGATGCCAGTCCCACATCCTCACTGCTTGGCCACTGCCTTCTAAGTGTGTTTCACAAAATTGTTACTTTGAAGTATCAGTAGTAATTTATATCAGAAAATTGATTATATAATTTTTAAAATGTACTTTTATTCTTAAATTTGCCAACCTTTCAGCACAACAAATGAGAGCATGGCCACCCACACCTTTCGGCTTGTGATGAAATGATTATGAACCTCCATGCACTTGACAGCTAAAACCCATCATCTGATCCTAACCCAATATTTTGACTTTGTTGTTTCAGCAAGAAATGTTCTTGAAGCGGAAGAAGGATCGTAGGAAAAAGAGCAGCAAATCATCTTCAGGGAAAGATGACGCAGAGCCCAGCCTGCCTGAGGACGCGCAGGGGTTTGTTCCGCAAACAAACCCGGGAACAGGGATCCACTGTCTGTGCTCGGCCCATGCATCATCTCTGTACCAGAGCATATACCACACAATGTTGCTTGCACCAACACCAAACAAACTTGCACATTTCTTTATATCCCCATCATTGATTACTTTTATTTATTATTTGTATGGTGCAATAATTTTGCCCTTTTGAATGAATTTTTGACCACTTCATTTTTCTCATTGCACACAACTAATCCATGAAGTCTTTATATTCATCCAGACCTGGGCCAACCAAATTGCCTCCAATACAAGGATGGAAAAGATGTAGCCAAGACCGCTGAACTCTTGCACGTGTGGTGCTTTTTCAGGTTACTGGTTCAACCCAAGCTGGTGGACCTTCTTCCCTTCCTCCTTGTTCGCACCATCCTGGCATTACCAAGTACGCTTCAACATATCATCCAGGTGTGTAAGCGTAACCCACAACCCACTGTAAAACGTAAAAATTGTCGAACTGGCTTCTTGTCACCTTGTGAGATATACTGTGATGTCGTCGTCCCTGCAGGGTATGCGAGACACGTTCAACAACTGGCAGGAGGAGAAGAGACTGAAACAAGCAGCGGAGGCTGAAGAACGTGCATTACTTGGTATATCCTTACCATGGGTGCCAGCATGAGATATAAACTTGGTATCTTGTGTTACAGTATCGAATTGGAGATGGGTTTGTCGTTGCCAGGTTTGAAAAGAAAAAAGCTAATGTGATTTAGTCGCTGTTTAGAGAATGTGGATCAGACATTACGTGGTGGAGGTCCACTTGGCAGGAATCTGAAAATAGTTGTGAATCTCAGGAAAGGATGGGGGATTTTATAACTTAAATGGAACTGGAAGAAAGTGAAGCAGGTTAAAATGCAAAGGTAACACCACCAAAGGAAGATGAAGAGTGAGTGCAAAGTGTTAACTAGACGGACAAAAGAGACCCACATCCTTATCACAAGGCAATGGTTTCTGTAACCTGCTCAAGGGCAACAGGTTTTTTTTTTCCTCCGCCACTGAAGGTGGATGGAGGTCATGTTTTCACCCGTTTGTGAGCACGAAGTCTCAAAAGGTTGTGGACGGATTCGGACGAAACGTGGAGGACAGGTTGGGTGTGTGACGAGGACAAATTGATTCGATTTTGGTGAAGATCTTGATCTGATAATTTTTAAGTGATTTTATTTTATCTTTTTTTCACCATTGAGTGATAGGGCCAAAAACTATATATAGCATGATATCTCAAAAAGTTATGTATGGATTCGGACGAAATTTGATGGATGAGTTGTTGGGTAGGTGATTATATTTATATATTTATATATATATATATATATTTTTTTTTTCGGTACATCTGATTGGTCCTACCCACTTTCACGGAAACTGCTTTTTGTCAACAGATATGTTCTCAAAAACTGTCATGGAGAAGAGGGAATAAAAACCCCTACCACTGATTGAAGCCTGATATAGTCCATGAGCCAGTAGGGTTGGTCGGTACCATTTGGGGGGAATAATTCTCATAGTGATTTTTGGCAAGGTATACAGCCCTAGAGTCAGAAAATATTTGATAGCATTATATCGGTGGTTTCTTTTTGTGTGTTATCACCCTGTTTATATGCCTACCCTTAAATAAGCTTTTCTGCAAAATGGCCAGTACAAGGTAAGACATCCTACTTCAACTCAACAACATTTTTTTTTTTAATCAGTCAAACATTAACATTGAAATTTGTCTCACCTTTTGCTCGGATCATTTGCTTCTCAACAGAAAGTGCTAAGCATACCGAGGTTGAAAGGCATGTCATTGGTGATACATATATCAGTGTCTATTTCCTTTGTGATAAATCATACCACTTTTAGAAAAGTATTTGTCTATCATTTACTGTGGAAAGTAAATAAAAGTTCTGGAACAATGTAATTACATTGGTGTTTAGCAAATTTATTTTAAAAAATCTAAATTTCTTTTTTTATGTTTTATATTAAAATCAGTATTGCAGACAATGTTACCCCACCCCCACCCCCCCCCCCAAATGAAAAAAAAATACCTAATTTGGACGGATTTATGTAGTTTGGTCAATGTCATGATATTTTCCCTGTTGTTATTGAAGGATACTTTCCAAGAATCAATCAAAGGTAAATGACAGCATGTTCATGAACAAGATTAATGGTTTTTTCCCTGTAATTTCTCAAAAAATACAGAATTTCAGGGATTTAGATACTCAATAATGCACATATGAAGGTATCAAACACCTATATTACACAATATAAACCAATAAGACAGTAGCAAAATGGTTAATCATGTGCAATCTGATGAGTCAAAGGTGAAAATTAAACAATCTTCTGTTGTAGGGCATAAAATTACAGAATATAAACACAAATGTGGTGTTCTACACTAACAAGGCCATTACCTAAGCTCAATGTGTTGCTGATAAACAGTCTTATGAACCAAAGACGGGTCCTTTATAGTTTCGAAGACATCTCTGATCATATGCACTGATTGTAATTTATATAAAATGTTCAAGATGAACTTAGAAATCATAATTATTATCCAGTTCTCTTATTTATAATGTACATCTAACTTAAAATATATTTTGGTATTTTAGTTTATGATTAAATTTTCTTCATATTCATGTATTCAAACATGGTATCCATTAATTAGGGTATGGGCAAAAAAACTTCTGCACCACTTTTTATGAAAACAAAATCATATGTTCTGCAATGTATCAGCACTGGACTATCAGTGACTGTAATTGCAAACACTAAATGGCTAGGCTAGTTTTAACAACCGTTTTGAAAAGCAAATAACATGAGCTACGTGCCGAACAATTTTGAAGAAGATATAGCTTATAATAAGAGAGAACCATTAGTTTTAAATAGAATATCTTCTTCTGTCTTGCGTCAGTTTCAGAATAGTTTTTATTTTGGGATGGGGTTACTAAACGGCTAATAACACACAAAAGGCTACCACCAATGCAATGCCATCACATAGTTTCTGACTGACTATAGAGCTGTATACCCTGCCAAAAATTACGATGAGCATTATTCCCCTCGGATGGTACCGGTGGCCAAAAATTACCGGGTCTGGCTCATGGCCTAATAGTGGCACTTTGTTGATTGTGTTTCCGAGCAGAAAAACCACGGCTCCCAAAACCACGGCGCGTTCGCACAATGGTGGTGCCTTCAGAAACCAATGGAGTTGAGCTGTTCGTGAACCAGTCTTGCAAACAACCGAGCACAGGAAACGCACTGGATGATATAGAGAGCCAGTTGGATGAGTGGCTGCAAGAAAACCCGAAAGGGAAAAGTGTGGTGAGTCTCCCTTTAACCCAGTAATAGGTTGAGGTTGAAGATGTGGAGAAGAATACTGCATCGTCATCAAAGGTGACCATAGAGTTGAATGATAGCAGCTTGGTGTCGAATTTATCTGACTTGTATTATTCAGATCATTGTCATATATGTATGTATATATATATATATATATATATATATATATATATATATATATATATATATATATATATATATATATATATATCTCTTCTTCTATATTATATATTACTAAAACTCTCATCTTGTATGTATGTTCCCAAAATACAGCCAAAACGGTACACGATAGCACAAAATTTTTTTGGCCCACCTTACCATTCTCCTGCAGTGTGCAGTATCAAGTTTCGTTCAAATTGGGCAACAAAAAAATTATTAAAAAAATCAATTCCCGATTCAGTCAAGTACTCTTCGGGAGAATTTGATCAATGCAAACAACCTCAGCAGTGTAGTTCGCTGGAGCTATCTTTTTTTTTTCTTCTTGAAATGATTTATTTAAAAATCTCAAACATTTCGTATAGACAAAACGATTTATTTTTAAGCATCAAATAAACCGCCAATTTGATCTAATACTTCCGTGTTCATTCATAAATAAAATTGTGTTTAGATGATTATGCACAATCATTTGTTTGACTTTCTTTTCTCTGTTGTTTTTTTTCACATTGACGTGCAATATAAAGTTTTGTTCAAATCAGGCAACAAAAAAAATTATAAAAAAAATCAATTCCTGATTCAGTCAAGTCTGCTTTGGGAGAATTATATCGATGCCTCTTCTGGATCTGATTTTGACAATTTCCCTGACAATATCGGCTGCTCTTCCTCTGCTCCAATCGGTTCTTCTGACCACGTCCTTGTCAAAGTGGACATCTCTCTGGCTATTATCAGAGAACCACCTCACCGCCGTCAAGTCTGGCATTTCACTCAAGCTGACTGGCAGGGTCTCCGAGCAGCCATCAAACTTGTAGACTGGTCTCCTATCGCTACTTTCTCCAACATCAACTCATCCTGGGAATTCTTTCAAAGAAACTTGCTCTCCCTCATGCACAGATTTATCCCCTCTCGTCTTCAGTTGTCCTACCCTTCCTCCCGCCCTTGGTTCACTAAAGCTTGTGGTGAGGCAGTTGTCCTGAAACAACTTGCCTTTGCCTCATGGAAAGCAAACCCAACTGAGGGCAATCTCAGTTCCTTCCATAAAGCTCGGAACAAGTGTGTATCTACCCTCAGGAGAGTCAGAAAACAACATCTTTCTAATCTCAAGTCTGAACTCTCAAACCTCTCTCCCTCCTCAAAATCCTGGTGACATCTAATCAAATCTGTTTCTGTCGTATGTTCTCCTCCATCCCCTCCCTTACCTCAAATGGCCACACTGCTAATACCACTCGTGAAAAGGCTGAATGCCTAAACTCAGTGTTTGCATCGAAATCTTGTGTCCAAAGCACATCACTTTCTCAATCTACCTTATCCAGTCACACCCAACTGTCCCTGGATTCTGTGTCCTTTTCTCCGGACAAGGTGGAGAGCTTGCTGTCAAACTTCGACTCAGATTCTGCAACCGGTCCAGACGGCATCAGCCCACGTGTCCTCAAAACCTGCTCTTCTGCTCTTGGTCACCCTCTCTCTGTTCTATTCACCCTCACATTTGCTCAAGGTCATCTTCCATCTGCTTGGAAATCAGCAAACATCACTGCCCTGCACAGAAAAGGTGCAAAAACAGATCCCTGCAACTACAGACAAATCAGCCTTCTCCCAATCATCAGCAAGGTTATGGAATCAATCATCGCTTCAGACATTAAATCCTTCCTCTTCTCCAATGGCCTGATTTCCGATCATCAATTTGGTTTCAGACCAGGTCACTCTACACTGGATATGCTGCTTCTGCTCTCCCAACAATGGATTGAGATCCTCAATGCCAGACAGGAAATCCGAGCCGTATCCCTGGACATATCACGTGCTTTTGACATGGTCTGGCACCCTGCCCTGTTCAGCAAACTCTCTTCCTATGGTATCCAAGGCCATCTCCACTCATGGCTCGCAAGCTTCATCTC
>NC_140964.1:2816203-2891203 GCF_056783735.1 Eptatretus burgeri | reverse complement strand
CCAAAATCCCTGCTCTAGTCTGTGCAAACCTGGTTAAGAACTACAGGAAACATCTGATCTCTGTAATTGCAAACAAAGGTTTCTGTACCAAATATTAAGTTCTGTTTTTCTGATGTATCAAATACTTATTTCATGCAATAAAATGCAAATTAATTATTTAAAAATCATACGATGCGATTTTCAGGATTTTTGTTTTAGATTCCATCTTTCACAGTTGAAGTGTACCTGTGATAAAAATTACAGACCTCTCCGTGCTTTGCAAGTGGGAAAACCTGCAAAATCAGCAGTGTGTCAAATACTTGTTCTCCCCACTGTATATATACATATATAAAGACCCACCCCCACATCTCTCACCTGTGACTGGAGGGAATAGCCAATCGGCTCTCACCAAATCAACTAAACCCAGGTGGCTCGGATGATATAAATGATTGACCCCTCCCACACTCCTCAAGCCAAAGTTGCTGCATAAAGCAACCTGAGAAAACCTACGCAAGGTAAGCGCTATGCTGTTTCGAACCCTTCCCAGAGTTCCTAAACAACTATAAAGACATTCACACATAGTACACACATGACGATCCCAATGCTACACAAGCGATGAAACTGGTCCGGTAGCTGAGGGTGTGTAGCCACCTCGCCTCGCCTGAATATAATCCCAGCCACCTGGGTTTAGTCGATTCGGTGAGAGCCGATTGGCTCTTCCCTCCATTCACAGGTGAGAGATGTGGGTGGGTCTTTCTTTATATATTGACTACTTTTGACATTTGCACGTGGTACATGCTTGGGAGCCTTGTTATGAATTTCTGTCTGCGCCATCACTGATCATTCACCAATAAGTAATGAAACCTGTCCAGTAGCTGAGGGGGTGTGAAGCATTGGGATTCTCATGTGTGTACGATGTGAGAACATCTTTATAGTTGAACTCAAGGAAGGGTTCGAAACAGCATAGCGCATACCTTGTGTAGGTTTTCTTGGGTTCCTTTATGCAGCTTCTTGAGCTGGAAGAGTGTGGGAGGGGTCAATTGTTTGCATATATTGTCGGACACCGCTAATCACGGTGGATATGTTACTGGAAAATGCTGCAAATGTCAAATCCGCAAATGTTGGGGCATTGTTTCAATGGGGAAAAGGGAAATAGGTTCCCAGCGGTTCATGATTCATAAGGGGGGGGGGGGAATAAAAAAATCCCATTAAAAAAAAAAAACGCGTGAATAAGCTCATGAAAAAAAAAATAATAATAAATAGATAAATACACGAAGCACAGGGTCACAAATGTAGAAGGTCGTCGCATTTCATCAACTGCAGATTTTATCAACCACAGGGTCTGTGAATATATATATATATATATATATATATATATATATATATATATATATATATATATATATATATTGTATATGGATTCGCGCCCACCGGCGTGCTGACGGCCACGTAACTCGAATCGCGGCACGTCGCCCACCGGACGGACAATCCAGTCGTGACCCTCTCGGACTAACGCCGGGAACCAGTCACGGGTGGACCTTTCGGTCTCACCGCGATCGAGCCAATCAGCCCCCGCGTGGGATAGGGTTGCTCGCCAAATTCGACCTACCTAAGTACCCACGCGGAGGGTAGACCGGGCGATCGCACCTCGCCGCAGGTCGACCGGACACGGGCCACTTAAGCGACCCGTTCCGTACTATCAGAATAACCGAGCGGTGTTATCGTCGACCTCGACGGTTCGATTAATTATCGGGCGTATTCAGCCCACTACCAACCCTTTACGTGAAGCAAGATGAGGATTCAATGGGAGAAATGACGAAGCGAAGCGGGAAACAGTTCAACACAAAGCACATTTATTCGCGGCACACGGGAAGCACACATATTCAATTCCACCAAAAGCACACAGAAAAGAAAAACACAATTCCATTTACACAAAAAGCAAATATAAAAGCGAAAACACAATGCAGAGCTAATACCGACTACCGAGCACACGGCAACACTTATACAATTCTACTTCACAGACGGCGCCGACAACACATACCCAAAACCAAGGAAAAGAATACCCTCAAGGATGAGGCGGGCCTGAGGCCGAGACCGGGTCGGGCCTACCCGTCTGGTGATGAGACGCGGAGCGGCGATGGCGCCTCAACTCCGCGGGCCTCGCGGACAGTGTCTGGTAGGGGGTGGGAAAGGGGCCCCCTTGGTCGCACTATCTCAGCGCGGGGGGAAACAGGAGGGGGTTGCTGATGCTCGGGGTATAGAGGATTTTTATTGCCCCGCGACGAGCGTCTCCACCTCGGCCAGGTCGCGCTGTCGGCCTCCTTGGGGTGCAGCTCCCTGCACGACGCGAGCACCCCCTCGTCTGCCCTCGCCGCCTCTCCACAGCTCCGTCCCCTCCGTTCCGACTCCAACGCACACGACGACCAGCTCCTTCTTGCCAACTCCACCGCCCGCGAAGTCTTGACTCTCTGTTCCCTTCCGACTCTCCTACTCTCCTGACTGACGAACACGGTCCTTTTATCAGCCCCGTAGCTTCGCCCTCTCATCTTTGACCCCCTCCCTTCGACCTTTCACCTCGCTCCCCATTGGCCCGAGAAAAAGTGGGCGTGAAGGCTTTTTGATCCATAAATTTGCATATATCGATCGCCCTGGGGGCGGGGCCAATTCGCCCCTCGCTCACCGATTGGACGGCAAAAAGTGGGCGTGTGTCGTTTTTGATCCGTTTTTTGAAGCACAAAATCCGTGATTTTGTACACGCTGTTCGGCGCGCGCCCTGCACGAGTCCAACACCGGTACCCACAGGCGGCGCAAGAACGGTGGCGATGCGACGGTTGCGAGGTGTGACGTGAAGGTCGTGGCGGTTGTGGTGAAGCGGCGTTGTGGTTGGTGGTTGATGTTGTGGTTGTGGTGGTAATCATGGCGGTTGGTCCAAAATAAAGATAGCAAAAGAAAAACGGCTATCCTGAAGAGTCGCAGCACGCATGAATGACATGTATTCCCACTAGACAACGGGTTTGGGCCTAACTACACATGTACTTACCGAGATACCTCACCTAAGGGACCTGAATGGTGGTTTGCGGATTTGGTAACCACAACAATATATACACGAGGTATTCACCCGCTTAATGAAGGTTTGTGTGTGAAGGTTCATTACAATGAATTGTTTCATTTCTTCATTTTGGACCCTGATTCCTCCTCACTCATCGGCGGTCTGTCGGCGACTGACCGCCGATGAGCGAGTCACTTAACGAAAGTCTTCATTTGTGACAACGAAGGGGCCATCTGTGTCATGGTGATTGTGCAATGTCACTTCTGTGGCGATGATAAATAAGTTCGATGTTTTTCCACCAATTAACTTTTCAATGGGGGTGGGGAGGGTTAACTTTTCACAGCGTTTCCGAATAATGAACTTATCAAAATGAAAGGGTTAAAAAAAAAAAAACACCAACTCCTCCACCACCTCCCGCCCCCGCTTTCTTGTATGGAAACTTGGACTCAAGATCATTTTGGTGTTACAACTAAATTAACTTTATGAATGTGTTGCTGTCTATTATTAGGCAAATAATATTTTAATTTCACTTGCAAATAAAAACATCGTTATACCAAGCATTTGGCTTTGCTTTGAGACCGAAAAATTATGATTCGGAAACGAAGTGTAATTTTACCAAAAGAAATAAGAAAGGAAAACGAGCTCTCGCACAACAAAGGTTCCTGTAAGGGTTATAAAGATATGCAGCCCCTTCATTTAGTGGGAGATGATATCTACATATACAGTGGGGAGAACAAGTATTTGATACACTGCCGATTTTGCAGGTTTTCCCACTTCCAAAGCACGTAGAGGTCTGTAATTTTTTTTATCATAGTTTCACTTCAACTGTGAAAGACGGAATCAAAACAAAAATCCTGAAAATCACATTGTATGATTTTTAAATAAATAATTTGCATTTTATTGCATGAAATAAGTATTTGATACATCAGAAAAACAGAACTTAATATTTGGTACAGAAACCTTTGTTTGCAATTAGAGATCAGACGTTTCCTGTAGTTATTAACCAGGTTTGCACAGACTGCAGCAGGGATTTTGGCCCACTCCTCCATACAGATCTTCTCCAGATCCTTCAGGTTTCGGGGCTGTCGCTGGGCAACACAGACTTTCAGCTCCCTCCAAAGATTTTCTATTGGGTTCAGGTCTGGAGACTGGCTCGGCCACTCCAGGACCTTGAGATGCTTCTCCCCACTGGATATATATATATATATATATATATATATATATATATATATATATATATATATATATATATATATATATATATATATATATTTATATATATATATATATATATATATATATATATATATATATATATATATATATATATATATAAATATATATATATATATATATATATATTGCACTCGCTTTCTTTGAAGAAGTACCCTTGTTTTCCATTTGTGGAGCAAAAGTGCAATGCTGGTGTACTTTGTTATGATCCATCATGTCTGAAGAACACTCACTCATGTTCTTGGTCTCGATTGTACCTTCAGGCTTTTGGGTCATGCTATTCACACAGCAAAGGTGGCAAAACGATGAGTCATGTTTGATTTGACCAATCCTGTAATAGTTAAATTTCTGGAAAGAACTCGATTTATGCTTGGTGTCATGTGTCACCTTAGTTTTTACCCTTGCCAGAGGAAGAGGGTATTGTATTTGGGTCCGTTTGTCCGTCTGTCTCTGCACAGAACGTGAGTGCGTCTATTAATCACGTACTCTGGCAATGTGATTACTTCTATTAATTGCATACTATTTGAACATGAGTACGTCTATTAATTATGTACTATTGAAATGGGAGTACATGTGTTATTTACATATCGGAACGTATTAATTACATTTATTATTTATTGCATAACACCCAAACACCACACGAAACAAGTCTTGGAGAGGGTCTGCGATCTGAATGAATTTTGAATTCCTCTTTCTGTGCAAAATGTCTGATTCGGTGATCCCGATTTGACGACAGAAAGCCGAGTGGAGTGAAGAGGACTTCTCTTATCTCGCTCGGCTCATGGCCAAGTTTCCTGGTGGCGCTCCGGGTCGCTGGGAGAAAATTGCTCTCGAGATGGGTCGACCTGTTGCAGAGGTAATACTTGAACCAGGAATCGAGGTTTAAAATTGTCTTTTTTTTTTTTTCTCCAAATATTATTTAATTTATTATAATTTAATCCAAATTTAAATTTATATTTAATTTAAATTTATAATTTAACCCAAATATTAATGAGCGATGCAAAGGATTTGCAGCTGAGATGGCAACATGAACTGCAATGGAATACCAGGAAGTAGAAATTTAGTTTAATATTTCTATTATTCGTCATCCTTTTCCAAACGTTCGCTGGACGTTTTGTACGTGGAACAGTTGTTGAGGTGCACGTAAGGATTGTACTCTTGGTGTCCAAATTGATTGATCAAGTTCAGGCTCAAAGTTGCAAACGCCATTGAGGATCTTTCTTACACCGTATTAGCTAGCTACCTGTTGCAGGAGGTGGTTGTGGGCTGAGCATATTATGCTTTCTGAAGTAGATCGGTTTTGGAAATTCCCAAATTTTTCCATTCTCTCAACTCTACCATTGGATTCCAACAGGATTCCAGAGTCGGAGTGGATTCTCGGGTGGATGTCTGAGAGATAAAGCTGCGGTGCATCGTTTGGGAATGTTAACATCTCTGCCCTTGATTTCGCAGATGATGCAGTCATCTTTGCAGAGACTTTAGATATCCTTTTGGGGGCCCTCGAGGTGCTGAATGAGGAGTCTGAGCCGCTGGGATTATGGGTTTCCTGGGTCAAAACTAAGATTCAGGCTTTCAATGACATCTTGGATGCTGCTGTCCTGTCTGTGCCTGTTTGTGATGAGGATGTTCAGGTTGTGGAGAGATTCACTTACCTTGGTAGTGATATTCATGTCTTTGCCGGTTGTGAGTCAGAGGTCAATAGACATCTGGGTCAGTTCTGGGGAGTCATGGATTCACTGGATCATGGGGTGTGGTGCTGCCGGTACCTGTGCGGGACGACGAAAGTCCGAGTCTTACGGTCCTTGGTGCTTCCAGTCTTGCTTTATGGATGCGAGACTTGGACTCTGACCAAGGATCTGAGACGGAGACTTAATTCCTCTGGTACCAGGTCTCTTCGGAGAATCCTTGGCTATCGCTTGTCGGACTTTGTGTCCAACGAGCTGTTGCTGAGAGAGACTCAAATGAGATTTGTCAGCTGCGGCTGTATGGACACGTGGCTCGTTTTCCTGATGCTGATCCTGTTCACCAGATTCTCTCAACGAGGAAGCCTCGTGAGTGGAGGAGGCCAATGGGCCAACACGTGCTTCATGGTTGCAGCAGGTTAATCGGCATCTCAAGGAGATGGGGATGGGCCAGGCATCTGCCTGGGGGATTGCCAGACGGAGGCCCCTGGAGTACCGGCAGTGACGTGCTGCTCTGGCACATTCTCCCATACCTGACCTGACCTGACCTCTTAACACATTCATCCTGTTGAATTTGTTCATGAGGATTTGTATTTGTGAAATTGGCTTTGCTTAGTTTTTACCCTTGCCAGTCGTTTTCTGACTCTCTTACAAAACCCACCTTTGTTGTGACGTTGACTTCTTGCCGCAGGTCACGAGCAAGGCGAAGCAGGTGAAGGAGGCTGTGTCGGCTTGCGCAGGTTGGTCCGATGCTCTTCGATGTATTTTTCCACCTTTGTTCGGTTGAAGACTGGATTCATTTTCACATTCGTGAATGTTATAAGAGCAGAACAGCTGCCGTTAACAAAAGTTTAAACCGTCACGATGTAAAACTTTACAAGTGAGGAGTTGGATTCATGCTAGTTTGTCGAGATGCCTTGGCTGTTTTGCTTCCTACTTCAAACCTCCAAGGCCGATTCATGGATTCTGAAAGCAAAAGGAATTAGAAATTTAAATCAGAACGATTAATTTCATTTATTTATTCTAACATGTTTGAGGTCCCTTGTAACATCAATATCAAAGAGGTAACACTTGCACACCAATTGTCGTGTTCCTCCCAATCCACCTATTTTATCACTGTTCCTTTTTAATGGCTGTCAAGGCTTTGAGAAAAGCTTGATTTAAGTCATTAGAAGCAGGGAGGAGAGTACAGACAGACAATTGTAAAGTGCTTACATTGGAGACCGTATCTGCAAGAGTAATAACCCGTGCATGCCGATCAGAATGGGAGATACCATGCGATGGTGAGCAGTTAACTGTCTTGAAGATCTGAATGGAAGAGCATGAAGGCAGAGAATGGGATAAGTTCCACACAGACTATGCTATTTTAACGAATTTACTGGCTGCTTTGATGATTCTTCAATGTCATTGACAACTCTGTGAAAGTCAACGTATCAATGCAATTAAGAGGAATCTTTGTGGAATATAGAAATTTATTTTCTACATTTCATGGACTGCAGCAACCTTCTCTCCAGGCCTATGGAAGAAAAGAAAAAAAATCGTTACTCAACTACCTGAAATGTGTCTTCCCATTCTCTCACTCTGTCCCCTCCAGAAGGACTGGTTTTCGAACCCCAGTCAGCTCTGGTCAACCCCTGAAAGAGATTCAGGTCCATTGAGCTCCTTGGCCTTTCAATGTGTCACAACCTGAGTAAACCATATTGCCAAACTGGTTTATTGGACTGGCAGGGTAGCTTAGAGGTATGCACACCCGTTTCCGAACTGTCGAGCCTGGGTTTGAATCCCTACCCTGCTACAAACCGTCATCCTGGTGTTTCACAGGCAGGGCGATTCTTCAATGTGTGTGCTGTCCCTTGGATGGATGTTAAACTTGGCATCCCGTCTGCCAACATGAGTTGGTTGGTGGAACATCCCATGGCGTACCTTGTGAAGAGTAAGCGAGCTGTCACTGGTACCCTGAACAAATTACAAATTCCTGCTCACACAAGGGCAAATAGGGGTTAAGCAATTGGTTCATGTCTGTCCATAAACGTCAGTTTCTGATCGAGCAACAAGTTGATTTAACTTAACTTGATGAATGTTATTATTGCACACTCGGGGTTCAAGGCTCACCATGACAGCAAGTGCTCAGGTCCCTCTCGAACGACTGGTCCTGAGGCCGCCGGGCACAGTTAACTCAGCACACCAACAAGTTGCTGGCAACCACGAACACCAATTGGCACAGCCATCTGGGCAGGGTTGCACTACTTCGCATGATGCCGAGTCAAGTAGGGTCACACGTCCTTGATGCGTACCTGCGTGAAACTTACCGTATCAGGTGCAGCCGAGCAAACTTGCCAAGTATGCACCGGCTAATAAAAGATTGTTGGGGTAGAACTTCCTGGCTAAGCTAATGTGTGACCATGCTGGACCGACGAAGGAAAAGACGAAATGGGCTCGGCTCATTCATTACAAAAACGATTTCTTAAAAGCGAGGGCGAGGAAAATTGTATGGCACAGTAAAGGGTTTATTCACAATTATGTACAGCAGGGTGAAAGCAAGGAATTTGTTGGTGCAGCAAAATAAATGCAAATATGTACAAAAAGAAAGAGTACACAGAGCAGAATTAACCCGAGATAAACTTGTACAATCCTCTTATGCGTCACATAACAGGTGCCATCACACACACACACACCCGATGAAGCTCGAGAGTTCAGAAAGAGAAGCGATTAAGGTGTCGGCGACCTCGTTGTACCTGGCATGGTCGACAGAACACGCAACCCAATCGCTTAAGGAGGGGGGGGGGGAGAAAACTCGGGCATCTACGGTGCGTGAGTGGGAGGTGCAAAAATGTGGTGCAGCGTGATGCAAGAGGAAATGTGAGGGGTGAATCGGTAATGCTCTTCTGGTGGACACGACAAACATGGAGAAAAAGTTGCGTGAGAAATTGCTTAACGGAGCACGTGTTAGTCTGTTTGTGTAATGAGTATCGGCTGTGTTTCGCAGCTGAAGCAGAGCGCCGATGACCCAGCAATGACCCTGGATACCGTCCACTCGCCTTGCTCGTCTTTGCGCTGCACTCTCAGCACGGATGACGATCAGCTCAGCAAAGGCTCTGGACAAAGGACGAAAGAGACAGACCGACCGACCCGTTTGCTCTCTTTTTATAGAGCCTGGAGTGGAGAAGGAGCCACAAAGTGGATCAAAAGACCCTGTAGGCGTTTCCATGCATCCCCATTGGTGCATCGTTGTCACACTGAGCCGTAGCCACGCCCTGCCAGGCTCCAGAGCCGAACATGGCTTCAGTTACTCTCTAGTCTGGCCATGTGACAGAGCTCCATAATTTACATTGGCCAAGGGTTTTTGGGAGCACACTCTCGCCATGAACCTGCACCAGAGATGCCAACTTTTGGAAATCAGAATTAGGGAGGATTTGCAACCGACACCAAATAATGTGCGCAGAGCGCTCGACCCTTGCGGCGGGGTCCAGGGCCCGCCTTAGGGCCCTGGAAGCTCTGGGGTTCTAGACGCTCTCTAGTGCCCTCTGAGCCCTATTTTGGAGCATTTAACATGTTAAGAATTCCCACTTTTTGAACAAAAAAAGGGGAAAATTGTGCACTTTTTAATGTTACATGTATGTTAATATTAGTAAGTTAGGGGACAATCAAAGATTAACAAAAAGCACAAAAGAAGCAATATTTTCTTACCTTACTGGCTGGTACTACTGCTGCTTGCTTTTTCCATGGCAGCTTTGCTGAGTGACAGCTGTGTGGCTCTTTTAGCCCTTCTGATTATGTCTTTGCTGTATTCTCTCTGGTAGCAAGGGGTGCTATGAGCTAGTTTTTCAATTAAGAGAGCTTCCAGGGTTTTGACACTCAAATTGGGACGAAATTCAGTATGATTCTTCCGTACAAGACTGAGTGCCCGCTCACATGATGCGTTCGAATGAGGAATGACCAAGATTCCCTTCATCACTTTGCTCAAATTAGGATACTTCTTGGCACCAGTGCAGGGATCTGTGAGCTGTGAAATCCGATGCCACTGCTCATCCACTCTCACTGTCTCAGTAGCAATTGTAGCTATGGAGGCGTCTGCCTGGTAGTGAGCGAATTCACTCTCAAGACTGTCTATGTCACTATCACCGCCACTGAACAGACAGGGGAATTTCTTGATGAAAAACTCCACACAGTCAAACCCCACTTCTTGGTGTAGCTTAACATCCAGCACCTGAGCATGCTTGGCTAATTCATCATCTAGCGGCCAGGTTTTGAAGATGTAATTGCAGGCTTTCACATAATATGAGCGAACTGCGCTGAAGAAACCTTGGATGTCTGACTCACTCAGAGTGAAGGTGGATTTCTTGAGACTCCTTTGTTCCCTTATACACAGTTTGGCATCGTTCCCAATCATGAGGTCCTCATCATTCTTCTGATGATTTCTGTCAGAGAAGGGTACATTTACCAGAGCAACCGATGACACCGATGGTTTCAAAAACCGTACGAAGATATCTTTCAGAAGACCATTCAATTCTCCGTGCAGGAGATGAATACAGGGTTCGTCTCTTTGGAGCAGAAGATTCCCCTTCTCAAAAAGCTTGTTAGCATATCGAAGGAAGAAACAATAGAGTTTTGTTTGTGGAGACAAGAACATCCTGTTGACACGTTTTTCTCTAGATTCCTGCACAGTGTTTGAGGAAGATGCGCTTTTAGTTGTAGAACTCGTAGTACACTTAGCCGCAGGGCGATCACACTTGCGTTTACTGCCAGCAGAAGAGGTCAGACTCGTAGTACCAGATCCAATTTTACGTTTGAGGAGAGAGCTTGAGGTAGGTGCAGCCAAGGAAGAAGACCTCTGATTCGAAGGTTTTGCTGAGCTTCTATCAAGTGATTTGGCAAAAGCAGAACTTAACTTGGGTCCTTCTTTGCCTGTAGATGGGACTATCACAGTCTTTCTCGACTCTGAAGGGATCTGCTTTGTGGATGAACGTGATGAAGGGCCGGTGATGCTACCTGCTCTCAGCATTGGTTTTGGTGCTGTCCCTGCTGTCTTCTTCGCAGCAGATACTGCAGTGGTAGTGGTGAATGCTGCTCCACTAGTGCTTGATCCTGCAGTGCCAGTACTGGCAGTAGATACAGTGCCGTCCTTTTTGCTCGTTGTTAGAGTCTTGGCTACAGTTGGTTGCATTTTTCTTCGTACTTCTTCTTTGAAGAAGAGGTGAAGTGGCTCCCACTGTTCAATCAGCCTGTCTAGGCACTGACAAAGGGACAGCCACCTTGTTGCGACATGCTTCAGAATCTTGTGTGTCGGGGCATCACAGAGTTCTTGCAGTGCTTTCACTCCTTTGACGCGTTTACTACTTTTGTCCAAGTAGTAGTAAATATCGATGAGAAAGTCATCTAATTCAATGGGTAAGGCCTGAGCCGCCTTCTTGGCCGTATTGTGCATCATATGGCAAAGGCATCCCATGATGTAGCACTCTGGATTTTGTTTGTGGATATAAGCAGCGACTCCTTTGTGCTTGCCCACCATGACAGAGGCATTATCAGCACAAAAGGAAACACAATTTCCCCACGGAATTTTCCTGTCACTGAACTCATGATCAAGCAGTTTGAAAATGTTTTCTCCAGTGGAATCTTGTTTGCACGCAGGGAAACTTAGCAAACCTTGCTTCACAATCCCAGCACTGTTGTCATAGTACGAAATCAGGACAGGATATAGCTGGGCCTCACCACTGTCATTGCTACCGTCTGTAGCTAGGCTAAATGGAGCTAGTCTAGCAATATCGGCAATAGATGAAGCAGTACCATTTGACAACTCACCAATTATTGCTGAAGTTTTTGTTCTTGCACATCCATACTTTGAAGCAACTTTTGAATCTGAAAACATCTTTTGAAATAGAGGTCCAGCATGATCTGAGACTGATATGGGCAAGTTATGTTCCACAATAAATCCACTAAAGAGAAGTTCTGCTCGGGTAACATCCTCTTCCTCGCTTGTCCCTTGTTTGGTGAAATAATTCAGAAGTGTACCGGTACTCGTGCTCGAAGATCTCTCCTTTGCAATGTCTGTGTGCCGTTTGCTTCCAACGTGCTTCCGAATATCATCGCGACCTCCGTGCTCAACTGAAATATCAACGCTGCATAATGTACAATACGCATGATGAATTCCTCTTTCAGACTTTCGAATACACGGGTATTGGAGACTGTATTCGGTCTTGTACTTCTGAGACCATTTCTTGGTCTTCGTAAGCTTCTTTTCTCCCATTTCGTAATCAACATCGAGGGCTTGAAGCATCGGTAACTTCGAAGTCGATGTTCCACAGCTGCAGCGCGACTCGTAGAACTCTAGCGGCTGTTAAACACCGCACGGTGGTCGCGACCGCCGGGCTAGTACGGGGCCCAGCTGCATGCAGTGAGCGTATCGCATGCATATACACTGTGCATACATACCGCATGCACTGTATTGCACACATACCGCATGCACTAAATCTCAGTGCATGATCGCATAAGCGAGATCCAGACCCAATGTTTCGCTGCTCCTCATTTGAATTTGCAATTTTTTACGTACAATTTGGTAGCAGCGAACGTTATGGAGTTACCACATGCTATACGTAGCAGACGATGCTTTTCATTCAATTCTCATACTAGTACATTCTGATTAGTGAACAGTGCAAAAATATCAAAATTTCGGGAGGATAAGGATAGTGATCGTAAGGGCGGGAGTTTGGGTGAATTTTCGGAAGCCTCCCGATGAAATCGGGAGGGTTGGCATCTGTGCTGCACTGAACTCCGTTTAAGCGTTGTTATCGAGCAGAACACCAGGGTCACCCAGACGTCATTGAACGAGCCCCAACGCAAATTTTTGCTTCAAGTTACACGCAGAGGTGCCCCGGCTTGAATGAGGTACTCCTTCATTCCCCCGGCATTTCAGAGACGTGGTGAGCGTCCAGGGAGCTAAATGTGGTGGGGGTGGTTTATAGCGGTTGTGAAGTAGAGGAAGCGTTGTGGCGTTTGGGGTGAAGGCGTCGAAGCGTTGGGAGTGGTTGAGGTGATTGTGGTGAAGAAGTTGGGCGTAGGTTGTTGTGGGGATTTTTAGAAGGTGTTTGTAGTGATCATGGTGAGCGTTGTAGCATCGTGGTGATGGTCTGAGGTAAGGCGTTGGTTTATGGCACCTTCTTTACACTTTCAACACAAATACCTTGTTTACACTTTCACAGCCCAGCCAATGATGCAACCTGCAGTCACGTGCCGCATACGCAAGAAGAACCTCTCTGCAGCGATAAGTTCATTCAGAGCCCATTGCAGTGTATAAGTCCTTCATCAGAAACGTGATGGTGTATGGGTTCTCAATCTGGGAGGGTGCAGCCGCTTCCTATCTTGCTTCCTTGGAGAGATCAGAATCAGGATACCTCTGTGTTTCCCCCCTCTTCTCTCATCTGTGGAACTGACTCCTTGAGTCTGTCTCATGCCCGTCACTATATTTCAAGACGACTGCCATTCCTCACCTCATGGTTTCTCCTATACCCACCACTGTTTTCTTCGACTCTTGCTGACCCCTCCCTCCCTTTGGATTCTAACTCATTTCCTCATGTGTGGTCTTTGTCTCCCTGTTCCCCTCTGATCCTCTGTCAGTATGAGAACCTGTTGCTTTCTGTCATCTAAGTATTGTATGAGCTTAGATTTCACACGATATGCAAAATGCTTTTAATTAATACCATCTTTATCCTCTTGTACTCCTGAAATACTTGTGTGTTGCAGCCTCACGGTTGGTAAAGTTCAAAGAACTGAGGGCTGTTGGAGTCATCGGTCCAGTGGTCGAGGGTCACAGCACTGTACCTGACCACATCATGACCCAAAGAGATGACTGCTCAACAGACTCATGCGTCAACAAGGGTGTCGTTCAAGACAAGATCACGGAACAGGCCCAAACGACAGAGTGTGGCCTTGAGCCTGAACAAGGAACAGACGATTGGTCACAGAACTTCCACGGTGATGGACAGCAAAAGGGTGCCCGCCAACGTGGCAGAAGGCAACGGGATTTTGACGGACAACACGAGGACTACGACATTGCGGAAGCTGTCATCAATGAAAGGAGAAAAGGACAGAGAAGTGATGCGGACGAGCAAAAAGAACAAGGTACTGGGAAAGGCCAGAATGCTGCTCATGAGGATGCTTGGACCCAAAATCAACAGAAACTGCTGGAGTTGGCTCTGGGACAGTTTCCACGTGGAACACTGGAGAGATGGGACAAAATTTCCAAATGTGTTCCAGGGAAGAGCAAGGTGAGTCATTATCACCGAAACTCACCTGTGCGGTCGGTTCTTCAAACGTTTATATTTCCTCCTTCGTAGTCCAAAAAAAAATTGATAAAGAAGACATTCCCTTGTGTAAGTGCAACTCAGCTCAGGCTAAGAGTTTGTTGATATTACGAGAGTTGCTTCACCGTCCAAAGTGTGACCAAGAACCATTTTTGATTCGTCATTCGAGATGATGCTTTTGGTCCTGGTGGTCGTCGCTTTGAACGGCACCTTTACCGGGTTGCGATCATGGTAGTGGACGTACCCCATCACGTTTGTGTATCAAACCTTGCTGGCAAGTGAGGTGTATTGTGAAGAATATCTGCTGGCACGGTAAATTAGGACAATCCATTTCATATCCCAAACAAATTGCTTCAATTATACTGAAACACAAAAGAAACTTACCACTTGTTTGAAATGTAATAAAATTATAACAGCTCAAAATAAAACAAACCAACAATTGCTAATTGAAACATTGGCATTTTATTGATGACATGTCAAGTTTTTGACAAAGATACACCATCTCATAAGTTTGTTCTACAGTTCAGAACAGCACAGGGTGCAATGTCAGTCCCCTTTCAATAGCGTGTGTGGCCACCATTGTTTTGGATACAGGCAGTGCATCGTCGGAGCATACTGCCTACCAGTCTTTGGATGGATTGCTGCTGGATTCTGTCCCACTCAGTCCTCAATGTCTGAAGCCATCTGACTTAGGACCATCTGCCTGTCCTGCCTTGCAGTGGTGACTCTTGGCCTCCCTGATCAAGGTCTGCCATCTGCAGAGTTGTGGAGGTGTCTGTCCACCAGGGCTGATATCGTCTGGTGTGAACAGCCAAGGCGACGTGCCACCTCACGGTAGCTCAATCCGCCTTGCAGTATGCCCAAGGCACACTGCCGTTGATCCCTTGACAATCGTGGCATGTTGATTGAAATGCCCATTTTGCACTGGCCTTTTTAAAGCCAATATCAAGACATCACGTGCAGCTCATTAAAATCATCCTGTACCCCTTGGCTAATCAATGACAGTCAAAACAGCTGTTCAACAGCTGTGCTATGAAGTGACCATTGAAGGTTCAAGTGACCATCCGTGACCGTTTTGTCTGACAGTGAGGACACTTGTCCACAAATAAGTTCACACATTTACTACACGCAGTGTTATTGTTGATATTTGAAGGTTTAAAAGGTGGTAAGTTTCTTTTGCGTTTCAGTATACATTGAGAATTGTTCCATAGATAGGTTTCTATGCCAAGTGCTGCCAGGTCATCACATTTATAGTTAGACCACAGTTCTTTCGACCAAAATTACATCTTGGAAGCTATTTGAAATTATGGGGAATTCAAAAATCAAATCTCAGTTGGTGTTACCTTTTTTAACACGAAGTGATACATTTTTTTCAATGTTCATTCATTCTTGCACAGGAAGACTGCGTACAGCGTTACAAGGTGTTGGTGGAGCTTGTGAAGAGGAAGCAACAGCAATGACAATGTCAGGTTCAGCTCACAGCGAAGATGTTGAACTTTGCGGAGATCCCAAACCAGATCCACACCCTAGTGAGCGGTTGTGCAGCGCGGTTGAATGCAAATCCCAGATTGTTCAAACGGGGAAGGGACTTGAAATTTGTTTGGGACGTGGGTAATTCGCCTATTCTTCAGAAATGGCACCATGGGACATTTAACGTATAGCAACGACCTTCCGACGCACACGGTGATGGATTGCCCTGCAAGCAAAACACCAAGGTGACATTTATAACTCGGTCGAGATTTAAGGTTAGCGAGTGCACGTCCCATGTAAACTATTCTGCCAGTTCTTGTTGGGGGTCCTGACTGTGCTAAATTCCTTCTACTGTAATCGGAAATGTTGACTGTAAAAGCAAGCCAGGGAGAGCTCGTTAAAGCTTTGGCAGAGTTGTTGCAAGATGGAGTTTTCATCAACTACGTTCTCTGATGTGTACCAACAACCGAGAGGTCTGCTCCGGACCAGGCTTTGCAGAACGTGAGGCAGCCATCTCCACCTTCACCCCTGGAGTATCCTCTTATTTATTTGTGAAACTTATTCACGAAACGGGATGATTCCTGGTTGCAAAGGGCTTTGCGCCGTGACTCTCTTCATGAAATCGCATGAATAAATTTTCGTTTTTGCACATCAATTGTAACCCTGGTTGATGGTATCTGAATGAAAACACTACCGATAGGACTTTCAAAAGGAAGTCCTCAATCGGTGTTTCATTGGATGAAACTCTGTGGTTGGGGTGGAGGAGTAAAATTAAACCGGCGAAGATCAACTTGATAGTTTCGTCATGATGCAGCTACTTGTGCTTTTGTAAGTGTCCACCAACTCTGCTCCTTAGGGTGGTGGGTTTGGGATCCTCGGATCCTGAGTTCAAATCCCTCTTGGCTCTTGAATTAATACCAGGTGGGGTTGACTCTATCTGTCATCCTTCTGAGGTTGGCAAAATGAGTGCCAGCTGGCTGGTATCCTGCGTTGGAGTGGCAACCCATCTGGGATTGTGCCCAATAGCCTGGGAGATTGCTTCGGCAGCACCAACTCTGCGCAGAGGATGGTCCCGATGGATGGATGGATGAACTCTGTTCTCATCACAATTTAAAACCGTTTTTACCACATATTGAATTACCCACACAGCAACAGCACCCTTGTCTCTTAATTTGTACAACTCACAAGAACTGGAGTTTGACTATTGCACGAACGGTATCGTCGCATGACGTTGGTGATGCTGTACCCATCTTGTGCACACACAGGAGGATACATTTGAATTGCTTCTTCCTTATGTGTATGTTTTATAAAAACAACCAAATCATGCTTTTCATGGGGGAAGAGGATGTCGAGAATGAATTCACCTCTAAAAGCATTATCGGTGATGCTCAAAGCAATTTTTAGATCCGTTCACGAGTAATTTCTCTCCGCATTAAAGGTACAAATGCTTTGCTGTACTTGTGGATTTTTTAATTTTATTTTATTTTCCATGAGTGACAGGGTACCAGTGACCCAATAAATATACAGGGTCAGAAATTTCCAGTCAATATTGAAGAGGGTCAATGTTACTTGTGCTTTGGACATTATGGGAGGTATAAGGTTGTAGTTCATGAACTGGTCATCATTTGCGTTACAGGGTCAAAATATTCAATTTTTCAGTTTTTTCTGTTGATAGACATCACCAAGCAACATGCACTTGTGTGAAATTTTTTTTTTAGCAAAAAACACTAATTAACGGCGAATATGGTATTTTTAATTATGAACTTTAATGGATAATACATTACATGGAAAACACATTTTTGCATTTATCTCACATTCACCCTTTGAGTAAATTGGATGTGGATCAGTTATCCTTTGGCCGTTTTGGACAATTCAAGTGCCAAATTAATCCTGAGAATCTGCTAGATACATAACTATGTAAAGATATTTTCGAGATCTCTTTTAGGAGTTTGTACATATTGGTCAGGGTTTGCTGAATAATATCGAGTTGAATAATCAATTTTGCATCATGCAACAGCAAGTTCCAAGTGTTGCTCACCGAAAAAATAACAAAATAGATTAGATAAAAGCTTATTGATTGAAACAAATTCAGTTTATTCCAAATTTGACTCACCACATCTGCCGCCTCCACCTGTTTACTCCACCCCTGACATCACTTATTTGCCTGTTACACAAAAACTATTGCATATTTTTTATTTCTGTTTTTTCCACATTAAACTAGACAAAATTACCTTTCTTCTCATACTAAGATATCTAGATATCTGTGGTTTTCTGGTCTGTAGTCAAAGTGGAAAGTGGATGTTTTGAAAAACATGTAACAACTCTGCCTTTTTCGGGTGACCAGTTCATGAACTACGACCATAATGCACCATTCCTTCTAATCGAATTTAGTTTCAGCACCGCATTGTGGTTAAACCGCTTATTCAGACATGAATATGGAAACTGAGAGATGACCTTGAACATGATATTAACCCACACAATGAGGGCAAAGTGGGGTCAAGCAATTTGTTCACTGTCCACATACATCAGTCTATGATTGAGAACTACCCAATTCGTGGTGGGGAGAGAGGAGGAAGGAGGGGTGTGGGAGAGGAGTGAGGAAGGAGGAGGGGTGTGGGAGAGGAGTGAGGAAGGAGGAGGGGGGGAGAGAGTGAGGTGGGGGTGTGGAAAGAGAAGGCAGTGTGAGGGTAGGATCTCTCCAGATATAACCACCATCTTGATATGTCAAGGGAAGACAGTGTGAGGGGAAGATCTGTCTGAACATAAACACCATCCGGACGACATGGGTATACTAAAGGGGTGGAGGAGGGAGGAGGTAGGGAGATCAAGGAGTGTTTGTGGAACGACGAGGGGTGGGGAAGGCAAGGGAGTGGAAATAAGTGAGGGGAGGGACCGTGTAGAGATAACCACCATTCAGATATGTGTGGAGACAGAAAGAAAGAGTGGTGTGGCAGGATGCTGCACTGTATTAGGGGGTGGAGCTTGGATGGGAGAAAGAGAGAGGGGTGGGGTAGGGGAGTTAGCAGAGAGAATATATTATGCTTTATGAACACACACACACACAATCATCGTGTGAAAGGTAGAAAAAAAAATTGGCTCTGTAATTGAGAAAATACGGCGAACAGCTCAGAAATCGGGTGTTATCAAATGTGTTTTGCTTTGAAACTCACAAAGAGAAACCAAATAACCTTTGTAAAGCACACTGAGTCATATAAAATAACCAATTGCTTTATAAACAGTTACGAGGACAAAGGAAAACGTGATCGCTTGTATGCTGCTGAGGTTAAGTTAAAACTTTCAAGATGAGGGATAAATCCTTGCCACCACGGCACCCGTTACCAAGCATGCAGGCACACACACACACACACACACACACACACACACACACACACACACACACACACACACACACACACACACACACACACACACACACACACACACACACACACACACACGGAACCCCGAAAGTACAGATCCAAATACACGCATATATGTACCTCTGCCGACTGTACATCCTGATCGGGACAAGAATTGTACCGCTCTCAACTGTAGGCCGCTCGGCAAGCAGCTTAAAGGTCCCCTGACATGAAAAATAAACTTGTTATTTATATATTAACTTGACCTTCCTCGTGAAGAAATCACCGATGTTTTTTTTTTTTTTAATCAAAAATGGGATAATTAAGCAATATTTCGATCATTTCTGGAGCCTTTCACAACGTGCTATGCCCTGCCCCTAAAAAAATGACCAGCGAATCGCAGAATGACGTCACATACAGTAACTCACACAGAGTGGATTGACTCGAGAGTCGAGATGTCGCGCGCCTTATAAAGTACGTACAAATGCATTTTGCACATGTTCGTGCAATCTCTGTGATCGTCTTCATTCCAGTGATTGCTTCGCAAAAGTTTTTAATAGTTTTAGCCGTACTTTCGAAAATGCCTGCAAGATGTATCGTAGCAGGATGCAGCAATACAAGCAAAGACGGTGTAAGCCTTCATGTATTCCCGAAAGATGGTAATCGTCGGAGAATATGGACATCTAAAGTGAAGCTGACGAGGGGAAACTGGAAAGGCCCCAGCGACACGAGCGTCATTTGCAGCGCCCACTTCGAAGACAATGACTTTGAGCACGGGTTCTATTCATCCCTCTATTCATCCCAACCCCTCATTCCTCACACACAGAGACAAGAAATTCTGCTTCTGAGCCGTGTATGCACAACAATCACGAGGCAATTATTTATCCCTTTACTACCTTGTGGTAGTCGTGTACAAATCCAATACATGTATGCACAATAAAGGGCTATACCATGTACACAAAATATAAAATATGACTGTTGAACCTTTCCATTAAAAAAAATAAAAATAAAGGGACATACAAGTAAAATACTAAAGATTAATATTGCATCATTTCAAGACGCAAGGAGATAATTTTTTAATCAAACAATGTGAAAAACCTGCACCCACATTTTTCAGCTTATTGAATTGTTCGTTGAAATCAACCTGCTGGGATAGGTACGATTCCACATACATGCAAGCCAGGTATGGCTGCACTCGACATACATGGGTTTATTCTAAAGTGAAGGTACTGCTTCCATTGGCTTGCTATTCATTAACAATTAGCTAAAATGCTGGCACAACTATGAAAGACAAATTTATCTGTCCTATTACATGGCCTCAGAGCCTCGGGACTCTTACGCATCGACTTATACATTGTGTGCATGCTAATACAAGTTACTTGTCAACTCTAGAGTCTAGACTAGTCCGATAAATCCGTCGTCCGTCCAACTCGGCCGATAAATCTGACGTGCTGTAGCTTTTATTTTTCATTCTCTTTTCTTCATTGTTTTCTACTGGCGCTAAATGACGACAGTAGGAACAAAATAAATAAAAATGCAACAGAACGTCAGATTTATCTGACTACTCTAGACAATTGTGTCGCAAGGTGTGTTCTGCACACAAGTTTTCATCGTATCCGGACAGCGAGGTTGCTTCGTTTTATGCGCGGAGAGATATGGCCGATGACATGCGCTGGCCTTGTTTGTGATTAATTCGCCGCGGAGAAACATGCCCGCTGTGCTGGTCACATCACCTCACTAAAATATTTCTGATATCGAGCAGTATGCAAGTCGAATTTACATTATTGAATTACGAATAGGATTTAGTCTCACCAGTTGTTATTTCCGAGTCTTCCTTCGATGTCCTCCTGATCATCATGACCTCTGGGAATTTCATCGCCATTTTCCTCTGCTTGTCCTGCTTCGGGCTCGAACTGCTAAGGCCGTATTCCATTTCCAGCTGCCTGAACTTCACCTCCCGCGACTACGTTATCCGACAATTCTCCATGTAATTCAGACCAAAATCCTTCATTTCTCTCACGCTCACTGTTGCTACCAGACAAATCAAAGTCCATGTCATCCATTATTCAAAACCAAATGTTCGATTTTTTTAAAGCAGAAATGAACGAAGCGATTGAGTCGACCAATCGAATGTGGAAACACACAGGAAGACAATAGAATCACATAGACCACCAACCAGAGTAATTAACATGCAGCCTTTGTCATCCTGTATGTGACGTCATGTTGGTTACGCCCCTTTCAGTAGAATTTTTAGGGGTGTTCCCGAAGAGGTTTGTTTTTTTAATATTACATTTTATAGAATGAGTATTGTGAAAAAAACATTGTCAGATCTGAAATCACAATGAAAAACTCCTCCAGGACATATATAAATGAAATTTATGTACTTTGGCATGTCAGGGGACCTTTAAGCACTCCAGCAAGCACTCCACATGGTTAAGGACAGCTGGCTTGGCAAGCACTATGTCCGAATTCGACAAATGAACGCTTTTTTTTAGTTGTCAGAACAGCTGCTACAGTTCCAAAACACAGGGATGGTACCTCCAATCTCCAAAGGTTTCAGAACGATCGGTTGAGCGGTTTGGGCTGCAAGTGAATGGACAGACAAACAAACTAACGGAACAGATCAACATACTTGGCATAAAAAAAAAATTCACCAAATAGCAAACAGAGGTGAAAACATATCATCCATCCACCTTAGGTGGCGGAGGTAACTAGAATGGCATTTGTTAGTGCTGACCAGTTCACATTTTGTATCCCACTGATAGGCCGGACCTGCATCCGGACAGAACCAAAATCGAATCGGCTTGTTTGTCCTCGTCACCAACTCAACTCGACCACCAAGTTTTGCCATAATCCTTCACAACCTTTTGAGATATTGTTTTGGCCCAATCTCCCAATGTTGGAGAACCACTCAAAATATTCTATAGTATGTGGATCCGATCCGGATCTTCACCAAAATCTTATCAATTCATCATGGTCATGCACCCAACCTATCCACCAGGGTTTGTCAAAAACCGTCCACAACATTTTGGTGAAAACAAACTCAGTCCACTTGAGGTGGATGAGGTTATATAATTGCTTCGTTTTGAAATACATATTACAGAGGATGAATGTCCATCATCATCACGAGCTGGTGGAAGCTCTGAGCAGACAGAGCCCAAGCGAATGGACATGGGTTTTAATCGTCCCAACTCCGAGCGAAATTGTGTTCAGTACATCCGACTACACGGAAGGTTAAACAGAGTAGATCAAACAACAGGTCCATTTTGTCTGAGGGCTATTGGAGTCATCAACCTCAACCTCAAGTTCTCTCGTCCCTTTATCTCAGGAAGTTTTGGACAAAAAACATTACCTCTTCATAGGTAGCATTTTCGTGCCCATGCCATCCTCATGGATGTGTTGCCATGAGGGCATGAAGAATCAAATGACAAAATGTGCACTTGCATCACCTGTAGATCAAACCAGGTAGGGAAGGACAGGCAGATTACTCAGTATCTTTTGTATCCAATGATGAGGCTCGTACGAGAGCTAACAAACGGAACGTGTAACAAAAGGAGCATGAGACAAGAGGGGTGGGAGAGGGAAGCGCAAAACAGTGGGGAATAGACACATTAGGAGATCTGTGGAAGGGAGAGGGAAGTGCAAAACAGTGGGGAATAGAGACATTAGGAGATCTGTGGAAGGGAGAGGGATGGGGTGGGCAACAGTGTATACAAGGTAATACTACAGGGACTTTCAGAAAGGAAAGCAGGGAATTTGAAGGAGATGCGTTTTGGAATGGATTCACGGGGGTAGGAAATATCATTGTTTTGGATGGGGGAAGATAAGAGATGGTGGTGAACAGCTGCTTGAAGACCTGAAGGGAAGAGTGGGATTGAAGAGAATGTGGGAGTTTGTTCCAAAGGTGGGGAAAAAAGAGGAATGAAAGAGTGAAGGTGAGCAGTGATTCTTGATTTTGGTAGTTTTACCAGAAGGACGGTTATTGGAGGACCTTGAGCGTCCTGCAGAAATATGGGGGAGGGGGGGCATGCCAGAGAAAGCAGGGGGGGCGAAGCCAGAGAGGAGACGGAAGAAGACAGAGTCCACCGACCTACCTGTGGTGAGGGAGTGAGAGGCCCAAAGACTGAGCCTCATCGCAGGAGATACCAATGATACCTTGGTTTCCACAGTGTGAAGCCCAGAGAGGTGGGAGCACCAGCTCAGAGGGGAGAGCAGTACTCCATCAGGCTGCAGACGAAAGCTTTGTATGTTGTCAGAAGCTCAGGTGGCCTGAGGAAGGACTTTGCACGACAGAGGATTCCCAGTTGGCAATCTGCTTTGGAGGCCAGGTTGGAAATGTGGCTTTCCCAGGAAAGATCATGGCAGATTGTGAAATCCAGAAACTTCAACGAAAGGACTTCTTCCAGAAGATTGTTGAGAAAGTGGATGGGAGTGGGGGGGGGGGGTTCCAAATGGTCCTTTCTGAGAGACATAGTGAGAGTGAGAGATTTGTCCGGATTGAAAGACATGTTCTACGTGTTGGACCAGTTTGTGATTTTACCCAGATCTGCAGTGAGCGACGAAGCTGCTGCTTGCCGGTCTGAGGGATGACAGATGGTACGGCAGAGGGTGGAGTCATCAGCAAAGAGGTAAAGAGGATTTTTCAGAGTCGGAGAGATCATTGATGAAAACCAGAAAAAGAACAGGACCCAGAATTCTGTCTTGAGGAACTCCAGCCTGGACAGGAAGAGGGGATGATGGAACTCCATTTAGGAAGAGGGAGGGGAGGAGGTTTTGGGTGCAGGGGAGGGGGATGGCTGTATGAGGAGGAGAAAAGGCTCAGTGGTGATGGATTGAGGTACAGTGGGGAGTAATAAAAGAGGAGGCAGAGAGAGGTTGAAGATTGGAAGAGGTGGAAGAGAGAGGGTGGGGGGAAGGAGGCAGCTTTGTGGATGTGAGGGGGGGGCAGGGGCACTTTGGGAAGGGGGAAGATTGGAGGGAGAAGGGTGAAGCGGTAGTTTTTGAGAAAGGTGAGAGGGAAGCTTGGAGGGGGAAAGAGTGTGAAGGTTTCTTTGAGTGGGAGGGGTGAGAAGGAGGGGAGATGATGAGAGCAGGCACGGCCAAGGTGCAGGAGGGTGATGGGAGAGGGAAAGGATGAAACTTGGTTGAGGTATGGTGAAGAAGGGAGTGGGCAGGGGGAGGTACAAGATTTGAGGAGTTGGGAAGAGGGGGAGGTGTGATGAAAGGAAGGAAGGAGCATGTTTGTGGTGATGAGTGTTCTGATTGAGAGCGTGAGATATCCGTTTGGTGAGAATGGAGCCCACAGATGTTAGAACACCACACACTTTGGAACAACAGAGGACGAGATGATACTGAAGACAGTGAAGAGGTGGACAAGAGCGGAGGTAGGATGAGGGGTTAGGAGGAGATAGATTTAAGGAGGTGGGGTGAATTGAGAAGAAGAAGAAGAAGAATAGTGAATTACAACAATACCGAGAACCACACGTGTGAAAGAGGAAGTTGGAACATTTTAAGAAAACGTTTTTTAATTTTTTGATAAAGATAACGTAAGATTGAGGAAAGGAAAGTTTGAAGAGAAATTCTGAAGGTGTCTGGTGAACGTGAGTCTGCCAAAATGGATGGTGGTCCGGCAGAAGGAGGAGGAAGAAGAGTCAGTACAGGAAGTCGTGGAGTGTCACGTGAGAGAAAAGGGTTTTTTTATTTATTTTTTTAACACGTGAAACAGAGGCGATAGTTGTTCGGGTTAGGAGGGTGGAGGGAAAAGTGGAGACAATATAAACTGATGGTAATTAAGAGAAAATACAATAAACACGATCAAGCACACAAACGGGAAGAAGGGAAGGCCTCAAGGAAACCCGATGTGAAAAGAGGACGAAAACTCAGCAATGAGCTCAGGTTTGAACACAAGACCGAACTAGAAACGCACAGTAAACACAGAGACCACAAAATGGCAGGAAAAATGCAACAAAACGATCGGAAAACTTATCTTCGAGAAAGTCGGCAGAGACCCTGAAGAGGAACCGGCACCGTCCCTCAAGAACCGGAACCGGAAGCGCCACCGGCACAGTCCCTCAAGAACCGGAACCGGAAGCGCCACCGGCACAGTCCCACAAGAACCGGAAGCGCCACCGGCACAGTCCCACAAGAACCGGAACCGGAAGGCTCAAGGTTTATTTGTATTTAAATGTCAGGTAACTGTTTTGTATTTATTTATACGTATGTGCACTTCAATATAAACTGTCATTAATCAAAAAGGCTTCGGCACGACAGAGTGATGAAAAATTGAACTTATTTTTCAAAATTTTCCAATTTTTGTGTTTGCCGAAAAACACTCCCTGGCGCACACTCACAAACATCTGAAAGTTTGTTTGTTCAATCTTCTCTGAGAAAAATGGCGACACAAACACACAATCGGCTCTCTTGTAGTACAGATAAGCCGTGCCAAGCTTTTGAAGACCGTTCTGAACACAGGTGATGAGTCACGGTATGATTTATTCAACACCAGCAGGGCTACCTGGCGGTGCCCCCGAGGAGTGGTGTGGGGAAACCCGGCACTGCCTGGCTGGGTGAGCTTTTCCTGGCGGTAGTTTCAGGACATGTTGAACATTGAAAACCGATGGAGTTATTCATGGTGGATGGAGTTATTCATAACCACCTCGTGGTGGTTACCCTTTGCCAGCGGGACGGCGGTAGCAGTGCCTGACCCCATATCCCAATATACACTTTATAGCGGCCTTTGGTGGCCTCAAAACAGATGTTCAAGGCCAACCTGTGGAAGCTGAAAACCTTTCCCAGATTCTGAAATGCCTACACCCAAAATTTGTGGCCTCTCGGTGCTCCGGTTTGTTCATGAAAGAATAACGAACAAATACACAAACATACAAACACTTTCAACATATGAATAAAGATGGAAATATTTATTCATAATAATAATAATAATAATAATAATAATAATAATAATGGACATTGCATAGATATTTCCTCATTTATAACTTCAATCACTCCTGATATTTAAAAACAATTGCCTGATATCATGTTCTGGTTTTTACTTATTCGTAAACAGAGTGGAGCTGCTTGAGTGCACCATTTTCTGGGGATGCAGCTGATGAAATGCTCTGTTATCAGCACACTGGCACTCATTTTGCCATCCTCAGAAGGATGACAGGCTGAATCAATCCACCTGTTGTTAATTCAACTTGTTGACAGGGGCTTGAACTCAAAACCCTGAGATCTTAAACCAGCCACCCGAACTGTTTAACCAACACCAGGCTTACCATGTTGTGGTGACACACAAAGACTGCTGAGAGCGTTTTGGTGATTTGTAAGTTTAGTGATCACCAGGGATGCTGAATCGTTGGAAGGGCATGTGGGGTTGAATGTTGTTGAGGGGAAAATAAATAAATAAATAAATAAAACAAGCAAACATATCCTTCCCTTTTTTGATCAAGGGTGTGTGACATGTTGTAATAAGTTAAGGGGGTTAGTGTTTTCTTGTTTGCCCTTGAAATCTCACCAGTCATAGTTTGTTTTATTGTGTTATTTGAAGCTTTAATGATATACATGTGGATCCGGTCGGGCGGAGCGTGGGAGAAGCGCATCACGGCCAAGAATGGCGATGCCTGCTCCGATTGTTGCTCATACTGAATGATTTTGCCTCTTGCTTTCAATAAACCTTGTTAATGGACTTCAAGGAGTGAGACTGACTTCTAGGGACATCACAGGGTGGAAGATAAATATCTGGAGATATACAGTAAGTTGCAAATTGAAGAAGAAATCGAGGCCTCAAATGAAACATGGATCATGCTCCTCGTGATCAAAACGGGCTCCAGTCGTCGTTTCACATCAAAAAATCTTACAAAGTGATCACACCTGTAATAATATATATATATATTCCTTCTGTGGGCCAATAAATGAAGCGTCACTTCCGCTTGAGCCAGAGACGTGTGTATTGGTCGATGCTGTTACATGGTGGTCAGATAAGCGAACCAAACGCCGCTATGGAAGTCCTAAAGCCTCCCGGACCAGTGAATTTTAAGGCATTGAATGCTGCCGATGCATGGGACAAGTGGGCTGCACGATTCTCCAACTACTTCAAGGCCACTGAGCCCAAGAAAAAAAAAGACGCTGACGTGCAGGTCACCATTTTGCTTGAATTGGCGGGACCAGACTCCCTGACTATTCACAAGATGTTTACCCTTGCTGAAGGTGACAATGGGAATGATTATCAGTTGGTGCTGCGGAAGTTCACGGATTACTGCAGACCAAAGTAAAACGTTGTGTACGAGAGGTATCTTTTTTTGAAACGTGACCAGGAGGAGGGTGAGAAGATCGACCAATGGCTCATTGAATTCAGAACACAAGCAGCCATGTGCGAGTTCGGACCTCAAGAATAACTCGTGATATGAGATAAGATTGTGTTTGGTGTGCGAGATGAGAGATCTAAGAAGAGACTTCTTCGGGAAGATGAGGTCACAGTGCAAAAAGCTTTGGACATATGCCATGCCGCCGAATCAAGCAGGCAGCAGCTCGACGGCATGAAGGGTGCCAAGCAAGTCTTTTCAGTGGATAAAGAGAGGCAACAACAGCACATAACCTTTCCCAAGCAAGCCATGGCCAAGCCTGCAGCCAGAGCCATGACAGCGAGAAAAGGCGACAGGAAAGCCTTACTCAGCCTGTGTACGAATACTGTGGCAAGAAGCACAGTCCTGGGCCATGCAGGTGTCCAGCATTTGGCAAAACATGTGCCAAGTGTGGAGGCAAGAATCACTGGGCTGCTGTATGCAAGGGTAGAGGCACAAGAAGGGTACATGTTCTGGATGCAGATCCCGAGCAAGGTACTGAAGAGTTTCTGGTCATAGATTCAGTGCTCATCGGTGACCTGGACGATGACGTTACCCGGCCTGCGGGCAGGTGGCAAGATCAGCTTACAGTTGGCCAGAGTGTGGTGAACATCAAGCTCGACACAGGTGCCCAGGCAAAAACAATCTCGCTTGCTTCCTTGAGTGTTGCAATGCCTGAGCACACCATAATGCCCACCAACATCATTCTCACTGCTTTTGGTGATGGCAAAATTCAGCAATTGGGTACAATCGTGATTCCTTGCAGGCACAAAGGGCAGGACTGGAGAATCAAATTCTATTCAACTAAGAAAACCACTGTTCCCATCACAGGACAAAACGCATACATGAGAAGCTCGGCCTTATCAAGCGTATAGATTCACTGCATGCTCCACTGACCAAGGAGAGGCTGCTCGGACAATACACAGACGCGTTCACAGGCAATGGTCAGTACAAGCAGGAATACGAAATTTAGCTGAATCCAGTTGTCACGCCGTCTGTTCAGCCAGCTAGACGTGTTCCCTATGCAAAGTATGAGAAAGACCCTCTGGAGCAGCTGGACAAATGTGGTGTTGTGACCAAGATCGACAAGCCCGCCGACTGGGTGAGTAACTTCATAATCACTCAAAAAAAAATGGCCGCATGAGACTCTGCCGAGACCCAAAGCCGTTGAACCGTGCAATCAAGCGAGAGAGATACACAATGCCAACACCAAGTGATGTGCAGAGACAACTGAACAACAAGGTGGTGTTCACAGTGATTGACATGGCTGACGGGTACTGGCATGTGAAGCTGACGGAGAAGTCCTCCGACCTGTGCACATTTAATACACCCTGGGAACCAATGACATTCTGCCGCATGCCTTTTGCCGTACTGTCAGCGAGTGAAATCATGCACAAGAGGGACCAGGAGGCCTTCAGCGACATTCCCGGTAAGCAGGTTATCGCCGACAACATGATCATTGCCACTGAAACCGTGGAAGAACATGACCAAATAGTGCACAAGGTTATGCAGAGAGCTCGCAAACAACAGGTTAAGTTCAACAGGACTAAGGTACAGTTCCAAGTGACCAAAGTGCTGTACATGGGCAACATCATCACTCCAGAGGGACTGACACCAGACAAGTCCAAGATCCGAGCGATTGCTGACATACCTACACCAGAAGACAAGCCAGCACTTCAGCACCTGTTGGGCATGGTCAAATACCGAGCGCAAAATATACCGAACGAGTCGGAGACCAAGGCACCGCTCCGTGCACTGCTCAAGAAAGACGCAGCCTGGAGCTGGGAAGTGGAACACACACAAAGTCTCAACAAGGTCAAAGCAGCATTGGCAACAGAACCCGTTCTGAGGTATTACAACGTCTCCAAGCCGGTGACAATCCAAGCAGATGCAAGACAGAGTGGGTTTGGTTGTTGTCTGCTCCAGGAGGGTCGGCCAGTTCACTACGCATCGAGGTCCATGAGAGATACTGAAAAGAAGTAGGCACAGATCGAAAAGGAACTGTTGGCAATCTGCTACGAATGCCACAAATTCCACCAGTTTATGTACGGAAAGCCAGTGAATGTGCAGACGGATCACCGCCTTCTCCAGGTAATTTTCAAGAAACCCCCGGGCAACGCGACTCCGTGACTGCAGAGAATGCTTTTGAGATTACAGCGCTATGAACTAGATGTGAGGTATGTCACAGGCAAGTACATGTATGTAGCTGACACACAGCTGTGCGTACTTACCTGGTGACCGATTAGACGATCAGATGTGGAGGATGACATAGAAGTCATGATCCACTGCCTGGTGCGTGACATGCCGATAAGTGCCATGAGACAAGAGCAGATCCGAGTTGCAGCTGCTGAGGACCCTGACCTCCAGATGCTAAGGCAGGCAGCCGTGACGGGATGGCCAAAAAAAGAAGCACAGTGCTCCGAGCGTCCTCTAAGACTACTTACCGGTCAAAGATGAGGTACACATAGCTGACGGACTGCTGTGTGTTGGTGACCGCATTGTGATCCCGAGCTCACTGAAGAGTGAGATGCTGGCTCTGCTACATGAGAGTCACATGGGAGCTGAGAAAACGAAAGCCAGGGCCGCTGGTGCTTTGTTTTGGCCCAACATGACTGCAGACAATGGTCAACTGTGCAGTTTGCCTCAGCCATAGGAATGCATAGCCCAAGAAGCCGTTGAGACCACACCCCATACCCGAGATTGCATGGCAGAAGGTGTGAGCCGATGTCCTCACATATCAAAGCAAAGACTATCTCCTGGTGGTTGATTACTACAGCAAGTATCCGGAGGTGGTGGAGATCGAGGACAAGACTGCCACCACGACTGTCAATAAGACGAAGGAGATCTTCGCACGTCATGGCATTCCAGAAGAGCTCATGAGTGATAATATGCCGTTTGACAACCAAGAGTTCAGGCGGTTCACGCGAAACTGGGGAATCAAAGTCGACATCCAGTCAGTCCTGGATTTGTCCAGTCCAATGGCCAAAGTGAACGTTTTATCCAAACCATCAAGAGGATGATGAAGAAAGCTGATGACGACATTTACCTGGCACTTCTGGAGAACCGAAACATCCCTGTCACAGGTACATCATTCTTGCCGGCACAGATCTTAATGAGCAGGACTCTGAGATCCAAGATTCCAGCCACCAAGCAGCTGCTCAAACCAGCAACAGTAGATCCCAAAACACAGTTGATGCAACAGAAGCTGAAACAGAGTCCATCATGACAGATCTCTGGCTAACCTGCAGCCAGGTGACACTGTTCGTATCAGGGGGAAGAACACCCGGCAGCCAGCCATGGTTACCAAAGTGGGTTCACACCCCAGATCATACTGGGTTGACAAAAGTGGGTTCACACCCCAGATCATACTGGGTTGACAAAAGTGGGTTGACACCCCAGATCATACTGGGTTGACAAAAGTGGGTTCACACCCCAGATCATACTGGGTTGACAAAAGTGGGTTCACACCCCAGATCATACTGGGTTGACAAAAGTGGGTTCACACCCCAGATCATACTGGGTTGACAAAAGTGGGTTCACACCCCAGATCATACTGGGTTGACAAAAGTGGGTTCACACCCCAGATCATACTGGGTTGACAAAAGTGGGTTGACACCCCAGATCATACTGGGTTGACAAAAGTGGGTTCACACCCCAGATCATACTGGGTTGACAAAAGTGGGTTCACACCCCAGATCATACTGGGTTGACAAAAGTGGGTTCACACCCCAGATCATACTGGGTTGACAACGGCATCTGGAGTCGATTACGCAGGAACAGACGTCATCTGTTGAGAACGAATGAGCCACCACCAGTTGTCATGACCCCTTGTGAGCAAGTACCTGCTGCGACGAGCAATATGAGGAATACCCCTCATGATATGAAGACATGAACAGTGGAGCAGGTATGTCGTAACCAGCTACACCTGTGAGAGAACATTACACACTCAACTGCACGCACACTGCAACACACATGCGTCCAACCATGTAGCACACCGGACGACGACGTGAGATTGTTGAGCCTCAGAAGTGTAAAGATTTTGTTTGTTAAATCCATAAACTTCTTCTAAACTGGTGTTGATGACCATTGCAGACTTGTACTGATATACCTGACGTCCGAAGTTGGTTAAACTTTCACTCAAACTTGATTTCTGGTGGCACTTCAAGCCAATAAGTTGTTTAACATGTTGTTAAAGGTTTGTGGACGCTGATTGATCATTTAACACTTTGATAATTAATGTATGATCTTCCTCTTCATGAGGAAAGGAGGTGTAACAGAATGAATGAATGAATGAATGAATGAATGAATGAATGAATGAATGAATGAATGAATGAATAAATGAATAAATAAATAAATATATTGTCCCTGACGTGGCCAATACATGAAACGTCACTTCCGTTTGAGCCAGTGATGTGTGCCAATACATGAAACGTCACTTCCGTTTGAGCCAGTGATGTGTGCCAATACATGAAACGTCACTTCCGTTTGAGCCAGTGACGTGTGCACGGTCGATGTTGTTACACCGCCTATGTTCAGGAAGATTATTTTAATTATTCGTGACACTGACAATTATCGATCGTATCAGTTGGTGGTATTGTACTACAAAGCACGATCGCTATCCTACGAACTCCACGGCAGCTGTGGGCTTGTCAAGGAACGTCATTCGCTGTCAGGATATGAGCGGTGAATTATCACAGTGAAAAATGGCTAAATGCAGGACAAGTTAAAATGAGCGAATCCTTTTGAGAAATGTTTGGGAAATGCTTCATAAAACCTCTGAAAGAGTTGAGGTGACAAAACGATTGATAGTGAAAGGATATTATGATGTATTTTAGAAACTTCTTCCACCATCTGTGATTTCAGCAATGTCAGAGCTTTTCGGACGGTCACGTGACAACACTGTGGTGATTATTCCTCTCAGTAAGGCAGTTACGATGATGATGCTTAAACCAGAACAATAGAAATCTCACTCACATTTCAAATGTAATGACGTGTTGCAAATGAAGTCCGGGAAGCCGGGTTGACGGGAGGCCGCGGAGGGCGACGCCCTGTTTGGGCCTCCACCCTCCACCCTCCACCCCCCCGACGATTCTGAGGAATACTGCCAAGCTCAATCTCGTGCTCTAGTTCCATCTCGTGCTCTCGTTCTATCTCGTGCTCTCGTTCTATCTCGTGCTCTCGTTCTATCTCGTGCTCTCGTTCTATCTCGTGCTCTCGTTCCATCTCGTGCTCTAGTTCCATCTCGTGCTATCGTTCTATCTCGTGCTCTCATTCTATCTCGTGCTCTAGTTCCATCTCGTGCTCTCGTTCTATCTCGTGCTCTCGTTCTATCTCGTGCTCGAGTTCCATCTCGTGCTCTCGTTCTATCTCGTGCTCTAGTTCTATCTCGTGCTCTCGTTCTATCTCGTGCTCTCGTTCCATCTCGTGCTCTAGTTCTATCTCGTGCTCTAGTTCCATCTCGTGCTCTCGTTCTATCTCGTGCTCTAGTTCCATCTCGTGCTCTCGTTCTATCTCGTGCTCGAGTTCCATCTCGTGCTCTCGTTCTATCTCGTGCTCTAGCTCTATCTCGTGCTCTAGCTCTATCTCGTGCTCTAGTTCTATCTCGTGCTCTAGTTCTATCTCGTGCTCTAGTTCTATCTCGTGCTCTAGTTCTATCTCGTGCTCTAGTTCTATCTCGTGCTCTAGTTCTATCTCGTGCTCTAGTTCTATCTCGTGCTCTAGTTCTATCTCGTGCTCTAGTTCCATCTCGTGCTCTCGTTCTATCTCGTGCTCTAGTTCCATCTCGTGCTCTCGTTCTATCTCGTGCTCTAGTTCCATCTCGTGCTCTCGTTCTATCTCGTGCTCTAGTTCTATCTCGTGCTCTAGTTCTATCTCGTGCTCTAGTTCTATCTCGTGCTCTAGTTCTATCTCGTGCTCTAGTTCCTTCTCGTGCTCTAGTTCCTTCTCGTGCTCTAGTTCCACCTCGTGCTCTAGTTCCACCTCGTGCTCTAGTTCCACCTCGTGCTCTAGTTCCACCTCGTGCTCTAGTTCCACCTCGTGCTCGAGTTCAAACTCGTGCTCGAGTTCCATCTCGAGCTCGAGTTCCATCTCGAGCTCGAGTTCCATCTCGAGCTCGAGTTCCATCTCGTGCTCGAGTTCTATCTCGTGCTCTAGCTCTATCTCGTGCTCTAGTTCTATCTCGTGCTCTCGTTCTATCTCGTGCTCTAGTTCTATCTCGTGCTCTAGTTCTATCTCGTGCTCTAGTTCTATCTCGTGCTCTAGTTCTATCTCGTGCTCTAGTTCTATCTCGTGCTCTAGTTCTATCTCGTGCTCTAGTTCTATCTCGTGCTCTAGTTCTATCTCGTGCTCTAGTTCCATCTCGTGCTCTCGTTCTATCTCGTGCTCTAGTTCCATCTCGTGCTCTCGTTCTATCTCGTGCTCTCGTTCCATCTCGTGCTCTCGTTCTATCTCGTGCTCTAGTTCTATCTCGTGCTCTAGTTCTATCTCGTGCTCTAGTTCCTTCTCGTGCTCTAGTTCCTTCTCGTGCTCTAGTTCCTTCTCGTGCTCTAGTTCCATCTCGTGCTCTAGTTCCACCTCGTGCTCGAGTTCTATCTCGTGCTCTCGTTCCACCTCGTGCTCTAGTTCCACCTCGTGCTCTAGTTCCATCTCGTGCTCGAGTTCCATCTCGTGCTCGGGTTCCATCTCGTGCTCTGGTTCCATCTCGTGCTCTGGTTCCATCTCGTGCTCTGGTTCCATCTCGTGCTCTGGTTCCATCTCGTGCTCTGGTTCCATCTCGTGCTCTGGTTCCATCTCGTGCTCTGGTTCTATCTCGTGCTCTAGTTCCTTCTCGTGCTCTAGTTCCTTCTCGTGCTCTAGTTCCATCTCGTGCTCTAGTTCCACCTCGTGCTCGAGTTCTATCTCGTGCTCTGGTTCCACCTCGTGCTCTGGTTCCACCTCGTGCTCTGGTTCCACCTCGTGCTCTGGTTCCACCTCGTGCTCTGGTTCCACCTCGTGCTCTGGTTCCACCTCGTGCTCTCGTTCCACCTCGTGCTCTAGTTCCACCTCGTGCTCTAGTTCCATCTCGTGCTCGAGTTCCATCTCGTGCTCGAGTTCCATCTCGTGCTCGAGTTCCATCTCGTGCTCGAGTTCCATCTCGTGCTCGAGTTCCATCTCGTGCTCGAGTTCCATCTCGTGCTCGAGTTCCATCTCGTGCTCGAGTTCCATCTCTTGCTCTAGTTCCACCTAGTGTTCTAGTTCCACCTCGTGCTCTAGTTCCACCTCGTGCTCTAGTTCCACCTCGTGCTCTAGTTCCACCTCGTGCTCGAGTTCAAACTCGTGCTCGAGTTCCATCTCGAGCTCGAGTTCCATCTCGAGCTCGAGTTCCATCTCGTGCTCGAGTTCCATCTCGTGCTCGAGTTCCACCTCGTGCTCGAGTTCCACCTCGTGCTCGAGTTCCACCTCGTGCTCTAGTTCCACCTCGTGCTCGAGTTCCACCTCGTGCTCGGGTTCCACCTCGTGCTCGGGTTCCACCTCGTGCTCGGGTTCCACCTCGTGCTCTGGTTCCATCTCGTGCTCTGGTTCCATCTCGTGCTCTGGTTCCACCTCGTGCTCTGGTTCCATCTCGTGCTCTGGTTCCATCTCGTGCTCTGGTTCCATCTCGTGCTCTGGTTCCATCTCGTGCTCTGGTTCCATCTCGTGCTCTGGTTCCATCTCGTGCTCTGGTTCCATCTCGTGCTCTGGTTCCATCTCGTGCTCTGGTTCCATCTCGTGCTCTGGTTCCACCTCGTGCTCTGGTTCCACCTCGTGCTCTGGTTCCACCTCGTGCTCTGGTTCCACCTCGTGCTCTGGTTCCACCTCGTGCTCTGGTTCCACCTCGTGCTCTGGTTCCACCTCGTGCTCTCGTTCCACCTCGTGCTCTAGTTCCACCTCGTGCTCTAGTTCCACCTCGTGCTCGAGTTCCATCTCGTGCTCGAGTTCCATCTCGTGCTCGAGTTCCATCTCGTGCTCGAGTTCCATCTCGTGCTCGAGTTCCATCTCGTGCTCGAGTTCCATCTCGTGCTCGAGTTCCATCTCGTGCTCGAGTTCCACCTCGTGCTCTAGTTCCACCTCGTGCTCTAGTTCCACCTCGTGCTCTAGTTCCACCTCGTGCTCTAGTTCCACCTCGTGCTCTAGTTCCACCTCGTGCTCGAGTTCAAACTCGTGCTCGAGTTCCATCTCGAGCTCGAGTTCCATCTCGAGCTCGAGTTCCATCTCGTGCTCGAGTTCCATCTCGTGCTCGAGTTCCACCTCGTGCTCGAGTTCCACCTCGTGCTCGAGTTCCACCTCGTGCTCTAGTTCCACCTCGTGCTCGGGTTCCACCTCGTGCTCGGGTTCCACCTCGTGCTCTGGTTCCACCTCGTGCTCTGGTTCCACCTCGTGCTCTGGTTCCACCTCGTGCTCTGGTTCCATCTCGTGCTCTGGTTCCACCTCGTGCTCTGGTTCCATCTCGTGCTCTGGTTCCATCTCGTGCTCTGGTTCCATCTCGTGCTCTGGTTCCATCTCGTGCTCTGGTTCCATCTCGTGCTCTGGTTCCATCTCGTGCTCTGGTTCCACCTCGTGCTCTGGTTCCACCTCGTGCTCTGGTTCCACCTCGTGCTCTGGTTCCACCTCGTGCTCTGGTTCCACCTCGTGCTCTGGTTCCACCTCGTGCTCTGGTTCCACCTCGTGCTCTGGTTCCACCTCGTGCTCTGGTTCCACCTCGTGCTCTGGTTCCACCTCGTGCTCTGGTTCCACCTCGTGCTCGGGTTCCACCTCGTGCTCGGGTTCCACCTCGTGCTCGGGTTCCACCTCGTGCTCGGGTTCCACCTCGTGCTCGGGTTCCACCTCGTGCTCGAGTTCCACCTCGTGCTCGAGTTCCACCTCGTGCTCGAGTTCCACCTCGTGCTCGAGTTCCACCTCGTGCTCGAGTTCCACCTCGTGCTCGAGTTCCACCTCGTGCTCGAGTTCCACCTCGTGCTCGAGTTCCACCTCGTGCTCGAGTTCCACCTCGTGCTCGAGTTCCACCTCGTGCTCGAGTTCCACCTCGTGCTCGAGTTCCACCTCGTGCTCGAGTTCCACCTCGTGCTCGAGTTCCACCTCGTGCTCGAGTTCCACCTCGTGCTCGAGTTCCACCTCGTGCTCGAGTTCCACCTCGTGCTCTAGTTCCACCTCGTGCTCTAGTTCCACCTCGTGCTCTAGTTCCACCTCGTGCTCTAGTTCCACCTCGTGCTCTAGTTCCACCTCGAGCTCGAGTTCCATCTCGAGCTCGAGTTCCATCTCGTGCTCGAGTTCCATCTCGTGCTCGAGTTCCACCTCGTGCTCGAGTTCCACCTCGTGCTCGAGTTCCACCTCGTGCTCGAGTTCCACCTCGTGCTCGAGTTCCACCTCGTGCTCGAGTTCCACCTCGTGCTCGAGTTCCACCTCGTGCTCGAGTTCCACCTCGTGCTCGAGTTCCACCTCGTGCTCGAGTTCCACCTCGTGCTCGAGTTCCACCTCGTGCTCGAGTTCCACCTCGTGCTCGAGTTCCACCTCGTGCTCGAGTTCCACCTCGTGCTCGAGTTCCACCTCGTGCTCGAGTTCCACCTCGTGCTCGAGTTCCACCTCGTGCTCGAGTTCCACCTCGTGCTCTAGTTCCACCTCGTGCTCTAGTTCCACCTCGTGCTCTAGTTCCACCTCGTGCTCTAGTTCCACCTCGTGCTCTAGTTCCACCTCGTGCTCTAGTTCCAGTTCGTGCTTGTGCTGTGTCACGTGATTGGGTTTTCGTATATCATGCCTCGCCCGCTAGGGGTGCCAGGAATGTGCTTCTGGTCGCGCAATAAAGTGGAGTTGATGCTGGCACGCTTGCGCCTCGTGTTCCACTGCACCTCGTACACTCTAGTTAGCTGATGAGGATGGTTGAAAACGGACTTATGCCCGTTTTCGTCGGAGACGACTTCGCATTGTTTTCAGAACAATTGGAATGCTATTTCCACGCGAATGATGTGGTCGACGAGAGCAAACAGAAGTCGATCTTGCTCGCTTCGCTTTCGGCGGAGCATTATCGACTACTGAGTGATTTGGTGGCGCCGGACAAGCCCCGTGATGACGGGCTGTCGTTTCGGGACATTGTGCAGAAGATGAAAGCACACATGGCGCCGTAGAAGTCATTACAGCTCGCTCGATACCAGTTTGATCGCCTCTCGAAAGCTGCAGAGGAGCGCGTCACTGATTTCGTGGCGCGAGTGAAGCATTCTTCCGTGGCCTGCAAGTTCACGGCAGAGGAGCGTCCAGCTCGGCTCAGAGATCGTTTTATTGCTGGTTTACAAGATGCGAAGATGGTTTCGGCGGTTCTACGGCTGAAGGGTGAAGCCATTACATTCGACTCGGCGGTCGGCACGGCTACAGCGGTCGAGCAGACTCGCGGGGATTTTCGAGCCATCACCGGCCACGCGGGGTCGCGAGCACCCCGCGACGCGCGCACGACCTCCGATGCGGGTCAGACGTCGCCGCGCGGCCGCACGTGCGGCGAGGTGACCCCGCGGACGTGTTTGGGATGCGGAGGTCGACACCTGCACCGTGCGTGCCCGTTTAAAGGCACCGTGTGTTTGAATTGTCACAAGGTGGGTCATCTGAAGCGTGTGTGCCGTGGGGCGCTGGCCACCGTTAAGGTCATGGACGGCGATGTGCGAGGCGACCCGGGGCGGAACCGGCGGCCGTTGATGGGCCTGTTTTCAATTGGCCCGGTGGCGGCGCGCCCGATGACAGTGGAAGTCGAAGTGAACAACACGCCAATCACGTTCCAGGTCGATACGGGAGCGGCTGTGTCGATCATCGGCGAACAGACCGCACGTAGACTCAACGGCCTGAAGCTTATCAGGTCAAACCTCACACTGTTCACATACACCCGCGAGAAGATAACGCCAGTCGGGATGGCAGACGTGTCTGTGCGGTATCAAGGTCAGGTCGCCACGCTTCGGGTGTACGTCGTGCGGGGGAGGGGACCGTCTCTCCTCGGCCGAGACTGGCTGACCCGCATCAGGCATGACTGGGCCGCCGTTCACCTTGTGCAACCCGTGCCGAGCCGGTGGGAGGATCAGTTGGAGAAGATTCTTCAGAGACATCAAGGTTTGTTTTGCGACGACCTTGGGAAACTCAAGGGCATGGAGGAAAAACTCTTCCTGAAGGAGGGGGTGGTTCCTCGGTTTTGTAAACCACGTCCGGTGCCGTATGCCCTGCGGGACAAGGTCAAGGGTGAACTGGATAGGCTGGAGGCCTGTGGAGTGATCGAACGGGTGTCGTGCTCAGATAGGGCCACCCCGGTTGTCATGGTGCTGAAACGGAATGGAGACGTCCGATTGTGCGGGGACTTCAAATCCATGGTTAACCCGGGGCTCAGCGTGGAGCAATATCCACTGCCGTCAATCGATGAAATATATGCGCGATTGGCGGGGAGTCGATACTTCACGAAGCTAGACCTGCGTGATGCATATTTTCACCTGCCGATGGATCCCGGGAGTAGCGAGCTTTTGACAATCAACACGTGTCAAGGACTCTATCGATATACCCGACTCTGTTTTGGGATTGGTTCGGCCCCAGCTTTGTGGCAGAAAGCCATGGATCAGGTTTGCATTGGCCTGCCCGCTCAGACCTACCTGGACGATGTGCTCATAGCGGGGAAAACGGCGGACAAGCACCTTGCGAACATTGCCCAAGTGCTGACAAAACTAGAAGCGTGCGGCCTGCGCTTGAACAGGGACAAGTGCGCGTTCTTCAAGCAGCGCTTGGAATACCTCGGGCACATCATTACGCCGGAGGGGCTGTTGAAAGGTCCTCGGAAGGTGGAAGCGATTCAGCACATGCCACCGCCTCGCGACAAGACACAGCTGCGTTCGTTCATTGGTATGGCCCAGTATTACCAAAGGTTCGTGCGAGGGCTCAGCTCACAACTTGCGCTGTTAACACGGTTGCTCAGGAAGGACGAGCGCTGGGCTTGGGGGCCTGCACACCAGGCGTCGTTCGACCGCGTCAAGCGGCTGCTCACAGAGGATACGGTCCTCGTGCACTACGAGCCTGCGCGTCCGCTCCTATTGGCATGCGACAGCTCGGCATATGGCATCGGGGCAGTGCTCTCCCACAGGATGGACGATGGTTCCGAGCGGCCTGTTTGTTTTGCATCCCGGACCCTGTCCGCAGCAGAGCGGGGATATGCCCAGATCGAGCGCGAGGCTCTCAGCCTCGTCTGGGGTGTGCGGAGGTTTCATCAATACCTGCTGGGGCGGCATTTCACTTTGCAGACGGATCACAAACCGCTTCAATTCATCCTGAGACCTGAACGCGGGGTGCCGGTGGTAGTGGCCGCGCGAATACAGCGGTGGTGTCTGTTTCTTGGTGCTTACGATTATGATATTCAGTTCCGAAGCACTGAGAAGCATGCTAACTGCGACGGGCTCTCACGCTTTCCGTGTGCGGAGGGTCCAGCTGCATCTGAGTTGGCCGACCGGGTCGACGTGTTTGCGCTGGGCCAGGTCCAAAGCGGGCCGGTCACGGTCAGACAGGTCGCGGTGGAATCGGCTCGTGATCCGGTGCTCGCCCGTGTCGTCCAGGCTATTTCTACAGGGAATTGGAGCGATCTGCCTTCGACGCCGGCATTTCAACCTTTCACGTCACACGCATCGGAGCTGTCGCTGGTCCAACGGTGCATTATGTGGGGGATGAGGACGGTGATTCCACCGAAGTTCAGGCAGCGGTGTTTGGAAGAACTGCATGTCAGTCACCTTGGCATCATGAAGACCAAGAGTCTTGCTCGTAGCCTGTTGTGGTGGCCGGGGTTGGACAAAGACATTGAGCAGTTGGTTAAGCGTTGCGCCACGTGCCAGACAGATGCTGATAACCCGCGTCGAGCTTCGGGGCTATGGCCTGCGCCAGACAGAGCCTGGCAGAGGGTCCATGTAGATTTTGCGGGGCCGGTTAATGGCAAAATGTTTTTGATTGTGATCGATGCATTCTCTAAATGGCCGGAGGTTGTAGTAATGCAGCATACATCAGCAAACATTACAGTAGAGAAACTGCGGACGATCTTTGCTAATAAAGGGTTACCGGAGATCCTCGTCTCTGATAATGGTCTGCAGTTCGTCGCAGGTGTATTTGATGAGTTTATGCGCCAAAATGGTTTTCGACATCTGAGGTCCGCACCGTATCATCCTGAGACGAATGGGCAGGCTGAGTCGTTTGTTAAGATGTTGAAACGGGCTTTGCGCATGGGGGGTGTTGCACCTGTGCAGGTGGTGGACGATGTCTTTTTGCTCCATTACAGGAACGCAGTTCATCCTGTCACGGGTGATTCGCCTGCCATTCGTCTCTATGGACGGGCATTGCGGTCCAGACTGGATTTGCTGCGACCTGGAGGGTCGGGGAGTGTGACGGTGTCGCGTCCGACGCGGCTGCGCAGCTTCAATGTGGGACAGCGGGTGATGGTGCGCGATTATTTCCACGGTTCCAAATGGGTGCCGGCTGTGGTCTCTGTGGTACTGGGACCGGCGAATTGCATGGTGCAGACTGATGGTGGGGATGTGTGGAAGCGGCACGTGGACCAAATGCATGATCGCTGTTCAGCGTCACCCTCCCCCCCACACCTCCCCAGGCCGAACGATGTGGGACCCCCACCTGTAATGTCGCCGGCACCTGACGTATCGCCAGGGCCGGATGTGCCGACACCCAGGGGGTCTTCGCCTGATGCTGTCCTACCCGGGGACGTCGGGCAGGCTGGTCGGTCGGGGGCGGTTGTTATTGCGGATGGCGCGAGTCCGGCGAGGGTGTCACCTCGACCGAGCCGGGAAGCGTCTGAGCCTGGACTGTCTGGCGGCGCGGCCCGTCCGAGGCGGGTCAGGGTGCGGCCGCGGTACTTGGAGGATTATGAGTGTTGATTGGTTTCGGGTGGTCATGTTATGATTGTCCTTTCATCATTTGACTTGTCATTTTATGAGGGGAGGAGTGTGCTGTATCACGTGATTGGGTTTTCGTATATCATGACTCGCCCGCTAGGGGTGCCAGGAATGTGCTTCTGGTCGCGCAATAAAGCGGAGTTGATGCTGGCACGCTTGCGCCTCGTGTTCCACTACACCTCGTACACTCTAGTGGTCTCGTGCTCTCGTTCTACCTCGTGCTCGAGTTCTATCTCGTGCTCGAGTTCTATCCCGTGCTCTAGTTCTATCTCGTGCTCGAGTTCTATCCCGTGCTCTAGTTCTATCCCGTGCTCTAGTTCTATCTCGTGCTCGAGTTCTATCCCGTGCTCTAGTTCTATCTCGTGCTCTCGCTCCATCTCGTGCTCTCGCTCCATCTCGTGCTCTCGCTCCATCTCGTGCTCTCGCTCCATCTCGTGCTCTCGCTCCATCTCGTGCTCTCGCTCCATCTCGTGCTCTCGCTCCATCTCGTGCTCTCGCTCCATCTCGTGCTCTCGCTCCATCTCGTGCTCTCGCTCCATCTCGTGCTCTCGCTCCATCTCGTGCTCTCGCTCCATCTCGTGCTCTCGCTCCATCTCGTGCGCTCGCTCCATCTCGTGCGCTCGCTCCATCTCGTGCTCTCGCTCCATCTCGTGCTCTCGCTCCATCTCGTGCTCTCGCTCCATCTCGTGCTCTCGCTCCATCTCGTGCTCTCGCTCCATCTCGTGCTCTCGCTCCATCTCGTGCTCTCGCTCCATCTCGTGCTCTCGCTCCATCTCGTTGAGGCGGTATTAAAATTCCCGCAGGAATGTGGGAGACCCATTCAAAATGTATTTGCCTTTGAAGGTTTGATCAGAATCTGGTACGTGGCGTGGATGGAGCCTCCTGGCTGTGACAGCGCCATTAAATCAACAACAAGAACAACAACAACAACAACAACAACAACAACAACAACAACAACAACAACAACAACTGAAGTCCGCCTGGTGATTACTCGTTCGTCGTCTCTCCAGCGGTTGGTGAAGAAGGAAGGATTTATTGATGTTGAGACGATGCACATTCAAAATGGCGTCCAAGATGACAAGCGGGACAGACCCGTTTGTTGTAGTCGTGATTGTTTTCGGCAAACAAAGATCAGATTATTGTTTAAAATAAATAATGTGAGGTGTTTAAAATAAATAATGAGGTGTTTAAAATAAATAATGTGAGGTGTTTAAAATAAATAATGAGGTGTATAAAATAATTAATGTGAGGTGTTCAAAATAAATAATGAGGTGTTTAAAAGAAATAATGTGAGGTGTTTAAAATAAATAATGAGGTGTTAAAAATAAATAATGTGAGGTGTTTAAAATAAATAATGAGGTGTTTAAAATAAATAATGAGGTGTATAAAATAAATAATGTGAGGTGTTTAAAATAAATAATGAGGTGTATAAAATAAATAATGTGAGGTGTTTAAAATAAATAATGTGTTAAATAATGAGGTGTTAAAAATAAATAATGTGAGGTAGTTTTAAATAAATAATGAGGTGTATAAAATAAATAATGAGGTGTTTAAAATAAATAATGAGTTGTTTAAAATAAATAATGTGAGGAACAAGAACATTCTGGATGGAAGGAGGAGTCGAGTTCACATGTTTATATATTAAAGTAAAACAAGGGAACGATTCCGGTAAATAATTAATTATATAACCATGTTTGTTCGGATTGATGTGCAGGTGACAAGTTGGGCTCGTTATGTGGATTAGTGATGGTTAACGATTTATTATGGATCAACTTTATAAAATGTAACCCCCTCCCCCTCCCCCCAATATTTATTTATTTTAAAGTTGTATTTTATCAACTGAATGTTGATTCTGGTAACTAGGTAACGACTGATTTCGTTTCTGCGACGTCATTAATTTATTCGAACGTGGGTACCGTGACGTCACAATGTGCAGTGGCGCGTTCATATTGGTATCAGCGGTTGACCAATGACCTCGTCCCTCTCGTTTACCTTGGAAGTGAACGATAAACCCGCCGTTTGGTTTTAATTGTTTCAAATAAACGACGAAGCCAACAGGGAGAGAACCCTTCGGGACCCGAACTCCGTCTGGGAATCTTCAAAGTGAGTGAGTGTTCGTCGATGTTTGAGAGGCGGTTTGTTTGAGTTTGTCCCGCGGGGAAACTCTCGTTCATTGACGCCTTGTGATTCCTAAAGTGCCGTGAACACGTTTTGTGGAACCTTTTGAATCCTTTTTTAATAATATATGAAAGTTTAAACAACGTACTAAATAAGAACAGAGTTCAATTTGTTCGACCACTTTATTAGCGTGGAACGACAATAATCAAACAAGTATTGAACAGGTTGAAACGCCCACAACATCCCTGGCTCCGGCTCAGGCTGCGCATGCGCACTGGCACAGGGGACCGTCGATGTGTAGAAGTACCGTAAAGTACAATGTTCTCTACGTACAAGGATTTTAATTATTTATTTTTGAATACATCGTCGAGGCTCATGGAAGAGTTCGTGTGAATCCACTGAACGGATCAGGACGTAACGGAACAACCGGAACAGGAGAGAGAGCCTTTTTGCTCTCATACGAGCCACGACAAGGTATACAAAAAAAAAAAAAGAGAGACAGACAGACGACAGAAAAAAAAAACACAAACTGTGGAGCTGAAGGCAATGATGGAGGAGGGCTTGGACAAGCAATGGTTGTGGGGAGCAATCAGGTGGACAAGATGGACACAGGATGTGTGGGGTGGACAAGATGGACACAGAGGATGTGTGGGGTGGATGGAAACAGAGGATGTGTGGGGTGGACAAGATGGATACAGAGGATCCATGGGGTGGACAAGATGGATACAGAGGATCCGTGAGGTGGACAAGATGGATACAGAGGATCCATGAGGTGGACAAGATGGATACAGAGGATCCATGGGGTGGACAAGATGGATACAGAGGATCCATGGGGTGGACAAGATGGATACAGAGGATCCATGGGGTGGACAAGATGGATACAGAGGATCCATGGGGTGGACAAGATGGATACAGAGGATGTGTGGGTGGAAAATATGGATACAGAGGATGTGTGGGGGTGGAAAAGATGGATACAGAGGATCCATGGGGTGGACAAGATGGATACAGAGGATCCATGGGGTGGACAAGATGGATACAGAGGATCCATGGGGTGGACAAGATGGATACAGAGGATCCATGGGGTGGACAAGATGGATACAGAGGATCCATGGGGTGGACAAGATGGATACAGAGGATCCATGGGGTGGACAAGATGGATACAGAGGATCCATGGGGTGGACAAGATGGATACAGAGGATCCATGGGGTGGACAAGATGGATACAGAGGATCCATGGGGTGGACAAGATGGATACAGAGGATGTGTGGGGTGGAAAATATGGATACAGAGGATGTGTGGGGGTGGACAAGATGGATACAGAGGATCCATGGGGTGGACAAGATGGATACAGAGGATCCATGGGGTGGACAAGATGGATACAGAGGATCCATAGGGTGGACAAGATGGATACAGAGGATGTGTGGGGTGGAAAATATGGATACAGAGGATCCATGGGGTGGACAAGATGGATACAGAGGATCCATGGGGTGGACAAGATGGATACAGAGGATCCATAGGGTGGACAAGATGGATACAGAGGATCCATGGGGTGGACAAGATGGACACAGAGGATGTGTGGGGTGGACAAGATGGACACAGGATCCATGGCGTGGAAAAGATGGACACAGAGGATCCATGGGGTGGACAAGATGATACAGAAGGAAACTCACAGGAGGTAAAACTGGAAAATTGAAAAAGTAGGGATTGGGGAAAGGGTTAACGACCCGTAAAAAATCATGGTTTTGGATTACGGACGATCTGAGATGGTGTTGAACAGCTGTCTTTAAGACCTGGTGGGAAGAATGAGAATGAAGAGAGTGGAAGTTGATTCCACGGGTGGGAAAACAGAGGAATGAACGAATGACGTCCTGGATTTCAGTAGTTTCACCATAAGGGGGTTATGGTGGACCATGTGAGCCCTGCTGAAACATGGGGGAGGGGGATGGAAGTTAGGAGAGGGGACAAAGCATAGAAAGAGCAGATGGTGCAAGACCGCAAAGGAGGTGATAGAAGACAGAGAGACCACCGACTTGTCTGCAGCGGTGTCGTGATCGACCCATGGACTCTGCTTCATTGGTTTTCATGGCAAAAAGCTAAGAAAATGTAGGGCAAGGCAGCCAGCCCAGAGAGAGCAGAACTCCATCACGCTGCAGATGAAGGCCTTGGATGTGGATTGGAGGTCAGGTGTGCCAAGGAAGGGCTTTGTACAAGGGAGGATGGCCAATCGGCAGCTGGCTTTGGAGACCATCTTTGAAATGGTGTTTGCCCAAGAAAGATCACAGATCACAGCTGAGGGTTAGACCCAGGAGTTTGGGTGATTGAACTTCTTTTCGAGGGTTGTTGAGAAAGTTGCAGTCCGGTCCTGAGAGACAGAGACAGAGACAGAGACAGAGGGGGACAGAGGGGGACAGAGGGGGACAGAGACACAGACAGACACGCAGAGGGAGACAGAGAGACAGGGATTTCTCAAAGTTAAATAAGAATTCCAAGTGTTTGACCAGTTTGCTATTTTGTCAAGATGTGAGGAGAGGGAAGCTGTCTCTTTGTCAAAACGATGAGGGATGTTACAACAGAGTGTGGAGTTATCAACAGAGATAAAGAGAATTCTCCAGAGAGTTATTGAGATCTTTGATGAAGATCCGTCGCTTCCCTGATGGCAATACCAATCTTTTGCAAAATTGCAAAAATCAAAACAGTTGTTAATGGGGAAAAACATTATTAAGCGGTGTATAGATTCCGGCCTTGGTACACACTCAGGATGTGAGGGGGAGGAGAGTGTTAATGGGATATTCATCACCGCCTTTTTAGTTGTTGAATTCCGAATAATGTCCAACAACATACTAATGATTAATAAACATGGAATATTAAACAGCATGGATGTGCCAGAGCAAGCCTGTTTGCAATTACCCAACCCCCAACCCCCCCCCACCCCACCCAAAATCAAAAGGTGGCGGGAGATGGGGTTTTGCGTGTGTGTGTGTGTATGTCCGTCCAGGCCTTAACCTTTTTACCAATGGAATTTTTGTCATCAAATTTTCAACAAACCTTAACTATGAGGATATGGATAAAATATTAAATAATTGGGTCAAAATGTGAATGGGCAAAGTCATAGTAACGATACACAGCCTTCGTTAGTGCTGCTGCATCACACGAGTTTTTGTAATGGCATTAGAGATGAGGTCAGGGTTCCAGTTGCCTGGGGGAAAGCCGATGACATGGAGGCTCCATCCCTGTAAACTGTTTATTTCTCGACAGGAAAATATTAAAAAGTGTTCAGGGCTTCTTTCGTAACTGCTTTTTTGATAACCATGAAGTATGAAGAAGAAAATTGTTTTCAAAACTCTTCAGAGTCCTTTACCAACACACGACTCAATACATTATTCCTCCCCTCCTCTCTTCCCCCTCTCTCCCCATCCTCTCTCACTTCACTGGCCCTCTCCTCTCACCTCACCCCTCCTCTCTCCTGTCCTTTTTATTTTGTTTATTTTGTTGGCCTTGGAGTTTATTCCAAGTAGTTTATCTCCCCCTCTATATTGAGTTTGTTCATTTTGTGCACTAAGTGCACGGGGACGGGCTTTTCATTTTGGGATGCTTTTTAGTTCTTATTTTTATGTTCAGACAACCGATATTCAAAATTGATTTAAGCTCAATACTTGGTTTCAACATGAATCGATCACAAATTTACGTTGGGAAGGTTCATGATTCATTGACATTCGAGATTTTCTTAACTTGAAAGGATTCTGCAAAGTAAACATAACTGCATACCTCTGTGGAGGGCAATGATGGCCCAGGAGTGGAGGGCAGGACAACACCTGTCAATTGGTCTGCTGGGTGTGGTGGTGGGCCCGTGGTGACACTATTGACCGATGGACAATAAAACCCCCAGAAAATGATGAAACCTATATGTATATGTGTGTGGTCAATGGTGCAAAGAAGGATGTTGGGATGGTTCCACATGATAATTTATTGTGACTATTTATCCAGTGCTTGTGTACTTTTTGGCAAACCATCCCTACATCCTCTGAAATAGACCTGGTGTTGGCTTCATGGTTAAAGTGCTTGGTTTAAGAATCTATGGTCTTAAGTTCAAGCCCTATTTAGCTTTTGAATTAACACCAAGTAGGGTTGACTCAGCCTGTCATCCTTCCAAGATCGGCAAAATGAGTACCAGAATGCTGGAAGTAGGGGAAATGCATCAGCAACACAGCTGTGCCCCCAGAAAATAATGCAGCCAAGCTTTTACACTTGTATCATGATTCTGTCACCCCAGATTCGATTATCACGTGTTGTTTTATTAATTTACTTTTGAACACAAGACCAGGAAGACATGCATGCGAGAGATCTGTATTTGGTTTGCTGATTGAATGACAATGTACGTGTTGATGAATTTGAGAAAACCTTTGATTTTAAATCATGAAAATGTTATTATCCCCCACTGGCATGTTTAGAAATGGAAGTTCAGCAAACACGGACGTTCGCTTTTCCAAACACTCCTCTTGAAAGCTCACCTTCATCTCGAACCGTCCAACCAAAATCCTTCAAGACTCGAAAGGTGGGAGATTTTTCACTCGCATTTCATAAATTGATGTTTTTCTCCACTTCATCATCAATGTTTCAACACCCTTTTTTTGCATATACATGGTCAAGGCTTGTGGAAGAGCGAGAACACAGACTGGATCAGGATGCAACATCACAAAAGGAACAGCAGAAGGAGAAGTTAGAAATACCAACAGCAGGGCAAAGGGAGCAAAAAATGATGTTGAAGGGTTAGGGAAAATGCAAGGGGAGAACAGCTCTCTTGAAGACCTGGAGGGAAAAATGAGATCAAAGAGAATGTGAAAGTTTGTTTCACAGGTTGGAAAAAAATTGGTTTCACAGGTGGAAACAAGAAAAAGACCAATCAGAGATTGCAGACCCTCGCTCGGACTTGTTTTGTGTGGTTGTTGTGTGGTGTATTTTGTGTGGCGTTTGTGTACTGGTGTGCTCCGTCATTACTAAGAGACAACATTCGAACTACTACTTCAAAAATGCTGACAGTGATGACTGGTTCAGCCAGTTCAGAGAAAAATTTTTTTCTAAGGTTTAAAAAAAAAATACAAAAAACAATATGGCTGTCAAATCACGTGACAGATGACATCATCAAAAAATATTTGTGGACGATTTTATCCAAAGGTGACCCTCAAAACTTTTCATACTGATCAGATGCAGCGTTCCACATATGAAATTATGATGTCATAAAGAAGGCCCCTATGACGTCATAAGAAAATCACGCTCATTCCCCATGAGTACTTGCCAAGTTTCAATGTTTTTCCTTGGTGCGGTTTCAGATACAGATGTCCAAAGTTTTTCCGTTTTTCCACGATGCCTGCCACACCACGTCACTTATGATGTCATAATTATCATAGAAACACTCTAAACGAGTAGTCGCACCGATGGTGAAGATTTAGTCTTAATCCGACAAGTGGTTTTGGAGAAAAACGCGAAAGTTCTGTGTAGACAAACAAACAAACAAATAAAGCAATGTCACCTGCAGGGTGACCCGTATCTTGCCAAAAGGTGACCACGTGTGACTTCTTTAAGGTCACACTGAGGTGAACAGAGCTGCTATCCACCAGGAGCGACTCCTTGAGGAATATCTGCCTTGGAGAGATTCCGATGAGAATCGTTCTACAGAGTAACCATGAAATATATGCGTTTGCCTCATAATGTCACCAAATGACGTCATAATCTCTCAAGCTTGACATATCTAGAAAGCACTCATCGAGGTGTTAAATTTGAGGTACTCCATGATTTGGTCCAAAAACTTGAAAATTTGACCTTGGGGTCAAATATGTTTGACCTCAGGCGCTAACCATGAAGGTCAAGGCTGATCGCTACCAAAAACTAATCAGCTGAGTGCCAGACCATATACGACATTCCCATAAAGTTTGGAGATGATTCGATTAAAATTACTCAAAAAATAAGGGTTTCGTCGACCTCCATGATTTACCGAAAAGTGACCTTGACCTTTGACCTTGACCTTGACCTTTAAGTGCTCTGTAGAGTGATATAAAGGTGAAAATCCAATGATTACAGACAAGCAAACAAACAAAAAAAACTTACCAAGTAACATATCTTGCAAAAACTTCGTTTTGGCAAGATAACAAATGAAAAATCGTGCTTAGCACGACACTTGGCGAATTAGTTGACCTTTCCGTGTGGTGGTCCAAGCTGTAATGTCATGGAATGTGTGGTGTTTATTTGTTCGTACATTAATAAAATGATGCGACGTCACAAACAACAATTATCAGGGGCGCGTTGTCATGGTAACAGCAGCAGATTGAAAATTTTCACGACTCATTTAAAGCCACCATGTGACATTCAACAACTTATCATCGGTGCTTGTTGCCTTCATTCTGATCGTAGAAAATATTTGAAAATACCTTGGAACATTGCTTTTCAACCAGCTTTACGATCCCATTATCAGGTTTGAAATATGTTGTAAAACAAAAATATGTATTTTATATGTGTGTTTTTCATGTTTTGGGTGACCCTGACCTTGACCTTGGGTCAATTTCGATCAAACTTTGTACACATGTTAATATTACATGCATAAATAGACAGTATAAGTTTCAATATAATGAGTGCAAAACTGTTTGAGAAATAGCCATGTGTAATTCACAAAATTCCCCATTGGTTTATAATGAGGGATAATATAAAGTGATGCAGAATCCAGATCCTGATCTTGAACATCACCAGAAGTTACATATCTTTTTGCACTGTGGATTTCTATCAGCTGTTAAAATTTCATCCAAATCGGTTGAGAATTGTGACCTGTAGAACAAATAGAATTTTTTTAAATCACGCCAATAGCTAAAAATTTTGACGACATACGCTTGTGTAAACTGTGCATAATTTGTACTCGCATGCATTTTAAAACATTTAGATATTCCATTGAAATTTGTTTTGGCGTCAACCAAAGTCGCTATGACTTCCGGTTACCGAGTTATGTTCAAAAGCTTGTTTTCACCTTTTTTTGACGTAACATTGTGACGTTAAGTGCGATTATGACGTGATTTGATCCCAGACTATTTCAGCAAGATTGGCTATCACGTGTTAAAATTTGAGAACGATTGCTTCAGTCGTTTCGGCTGCACACGAGCGTAAATATTTCAAAAAAAAATGACATCAATAGGCAAAACTTTGATGTCATACGCTTGCGAAAACTGTGCGCAACTTGTAATAAGATGCATTTAGTAATCATTTAGATATTTGAATGAAGTTTAATTTGGCGTCAACCGGAAGTTGCTATGACTTCCGGTCACTGAGTTATGTCCAAAGATGTGTTTTCACGTTGTGTGACGTCACGTTGTGACGTTTAGTCTGATTAAGACTGGGTTTGGACGCCGACCGTCTCAGGTGGATTGCCTATCAGGTGTAAAAATTTAAGAACGACTGGTCCAGCCGTTTGGGCTGTAGACGACCGGACAAACAAACAAACACACAGACAAACGGAACAGACCAACATACTTGACAAAATCGAAGATTTCGCCAAGTAACAAACAAATGGGCACAATTGCAATACCCTCTCCTTTGGTGAGGGTAATGAATGAGTGGAGGTGAACAGTAATTCAGGATTTCAGCAGTTTCACTTCGAGGGAGGTGCTGGTGGACCTTGTGTGTCCTGTAGATACCTTGGAGGGGTGCAGAGGGTGCAAGGCCAGAAAGGAGGTGGAAGAAGACAGAGAGACCACCGACCTGTCCGTGATGCTGAACTTATTGGCCCATAGGCTCATCTTCATTGCAAGAAATTCCAATGATCTTGAAAGCTTTGGTTTCCATGGCAGTAAGCTAAGCAAGGAAAGAGGCAGAGGTGTCGGCCCAGAGGAGAGAGCAGTACTCCATCAATCTGTGGATGAAAGCCTTGCAGGTGGATTGGAGTTTACGTGTGCCAAGCAAGCACTTTGTATGACAGAGGATGCCCATTTGGCAGCTGGCTTTGGAGGCCAACTTTGAAATATGGTTTGCACAAGAATGATCCTGGCTGAGACCCAGGAGTGTGACTGACTGAAGTTCTTTGAGAGGGTTGTTGAGGAAGGAGATGGGATGGTTTGAGGTGTGGTCCTTTTGGGAGAGAGAGAGAGAGAGGGAGACAGAGAGGAAGAAAGAAAAAGAGTTTTTTTCCGATTTTCTTAAGGGTGTGGAGGTGTCTAAAGTGACCTTCGGTTCTTAAAAGGTCAAAAGGGTTCGAAAGGTCCAAAGGGTCTGAGGTGTCCAAAGGGTCTGAAAAGGTTTCAAGCTGTGAAAAGTGTCGAAAGGGTCGAAGACAGTCAAAAGTCTCAAAAGGGTCGAAATGGGCATTAAAGCGTAGAAGGGGTGTAAAAGGTCGAATGCGATCAACAGGCTGTATAAGGTGTAAAGGAGTGAAGCTGGAGTAAAGAAATTTACGTCATGTTGGTAAATCAATTATCTCTGGAGTGCAACACGGCAATAATGGGCCATTGTCCTCCTCATGACTGTTTAATCCGCCTAATTCAGGTGCATTATGGTTAAACATTTGATTGTAGCAAGTTTCGTCATGAATTAACTTTGGGAGCTCAAAGCAGAAAGGTCACAAACAATATAAACATTTTGGTTTTACATGTGGAGATGGACAATTTATTTTCCTGTTGCAGCCTCTTCTTCCTCTTCTCACGGAGGTGGCGTCACTTTTTTTTTTTTCTTCCATCGACCAGCTGACAGTGAGCTCTCTCGGCAAAGCCATGGCTAAAGGGGCTGTCATGTCACACCTTGACGATTTAGCCAGCTTATGCCGATTTATGAAAAAAATTTGTCTAAAACGTTGGCCCACGTCGAATACGTTATGGGTACGTTATGTGTACATTAGGTGCACGCTGAAAAACACTACCATAGGTCGTATTAAGCTGGTTTAAAACGTTGTACTTTTTGGTTGTCCAAAAAATTTTGCATGCTTGAAATTTTACGACGTACTCGGCGTTTGGCTCACACGTTCCGCTACGCTGGCCATAAGTTGTAGGCACGTTATGCGATCGTTGACACACGTTACTTGTTTGTTACTCATAAGTCGAAACACGTAGAGGTCACATTCGCGTCCCCGAAACTTATTTCTAACCTATGAGTAACGTTTTGTAAACACGCTACACAAACATTGTTCACACTTTGCAACACACTACTTGAAAATTCCTCATACGTCGAAACACATCACAGTAATGTTTAGGGTACCCGTGACTTATTTATAACCTATGAATAACGTGCTTGGGAATTATTACGCTATGCATACGAAGGACTATCGTTGGGCATAGGTTGTGGACGACTAAACACGATAAACAATCGATGGTATAACTTATCTATAAGTTATCAAAGTGTTCTGTGTTCATTACTAGTACATTATGCATTTGTCAAAGTCGTTTTTAATACTTTAAAAAGTAAAACAAAGAAATATTTCATCGTGGGAATGAGGAAAAAAAATGAGCCAAAAAGAACATCGAACAATGGTGCAAAGTAGTCTCCCATTCGTGGACGATAAGAGGATCCATCATCACCCACACCCTCCCCATCACGCTCACATACAACTACTGACATAGACAGACATACTACTAGTACAACTACTACTGTCACGCACACAAACTACTGCTAATAGTATTACTACTACTGATACTACTGGCATTGACATCTACTCAACATGGAGTCTGGAACAATGATGGGTTCCTCTTGTGAAGCCCATTTGTATATACCAATTCCCCTTAACGCTGCCAATACGCCAGTACACGGTAGATGCAAGTTAGAAACACGTTCAGCAAGTGCTGTGGTCGTCCGGAAGACGTCAATCTAATTCGTCTACATACGACAATGTGCGTTTGAGATACGTTACACATAGGTTCAAAGCATGTTACTCAAAGGTTAGAAGCATGTTAAACTTAGGTTCAAAGCATGCTACACATAGGTTAAACGCACGTTACTCATCGGTTCATAGCACGCTCGTCATTGGTTCAAGGAAAGTTACACATAGGTTCAAAGCATGTTACTCAAAGGTTAGAAGCACGTTAAACTTAGGTTCAAAGCATGCTACACATAGGTTAAACGCACGTTACTCATCGGTTCATAGCACGCTCGTCATTGGTTCAAGGCAAGTTACAAATAGGTTCAATGCACGTTACTCATAGGTTCAGAGCACGCTACTCATAGGTCAAAAGGACGTTACCCATTGGTTGAAAATTAGATTGCGGGTATGTTAAATATTACCTTGACGTGTTTCGACTTATGAGTAACCTACAAGTAACGTGTGTCCGTCGTGTGTAAACGATCGTGGAGCGTGCCAGGAACATATGACAACACATGCGGAACATGTTAGCCATACGCTGAGTACGTCGTAAAATTTTCAGCATGCTTGAAATTTTCAGCATGCTACTCTTAACGTATACACAACTTACCTATACCGTATTTGACGTGCGCCTCGCGTTTTAGACACATTTTTCATAGGTCGGCATACGCTGGCTAAATCGTCAAGGTGTGACTGCGATGTTGACACTTCAAATTCTCAGGCGGTTATGATTTAAATCGGCGTCCGGCAGGTTTTTAACAGGCTACGCCACGAGTTCGCCGGCGATACGTTCAGCGCGCTATGCGTAAGTTAAACTATCGTTGGCCATAGGTTGTGAACGCCGACAACAGGCTAAGCATTTGTTGGTAAAAGTTATCAATAACAAAACGAAACGTTCTGTGCCCGGTATTAATATGTTATGCATACGACCAACACGTTATGAATACGCCCAAAACTTAAAAAAAAAAAAATCTATTTCAGCGTATGCCAACGTTTTACATACATTTTTATACGTTGCCATTGCTGGCTAAAACGTCAAGGTGTGACAGGGCCCTAAGGGAGAAATGTTCAATCAGAACCTCGTTCAAGGTTCTGGGAAATCTCACCCAGAAACGTCCAAAGAGTCTTTTTACAGCTCGTTTTAATATTTAACGAAAAAGCTCATTACATAATGGCGATGGAAACACCCCCAACCCCCTGCAAGTGTAAAACTGAACAATGTTTGGACACACACCCACCCCCACCAAAGTGGAAACCCCAAAACCCATAATTTTTGAATGGCCCCTCAGTTAAGACATCGTTAAGAGGTCAGAGATATCAATAATATTCTAATGAATGAAATATCTCACACCTGTGATTGAATATTTCTGTGATCGTGACCAGAAACCATTTGAAAATCAAAAACAATCAATGGTTGCCAAGGTTACCAGCTCCGTCCACGACGATATTTAATCTCTGAATTTTTACACTGAATTCCCGTTTCTCCCAACAATACACACTCCATCCAAATTGCTCATTTGAGGTGAGACACCCACGATGAAATTAATCAAACATCTCCAATCAATTTACGATCAAAAATCAAATGAGGATGTTAACTTGGTTCTTTTTCAAAGATTTGATGCATGTATATTTGAGGTGTATATTTGGTGAAGTTAGCTAAGATGGCAACCACTTTTCTATAAACTGTGAACCCTTGAGAGTTGCGTCTTTTAATGAGCAGAAAAATTATCGTTAATTGGACGTGTGGATTGTGTTTTCACCATGTTCGGGTTTTTAATTATTCACGCATTTGAAAGGTCATGTGACTCCACCAATTTTACCGATCACGGTAAGGTCTCATTTGAGAGATTTTTCACATTTGATACAATAATTGATGATTGAAGGTTACCACCTCACCGAATATAACGGTGTCTGAGTTTAAATCCAAAAGAATACGGGCTTTTAAAGAAGCATTGCACAGACAAGGATCTACCCTTGCTGAGATGTGGGCAGGTGGGAGCTCAGGTGTTTATAATTTATGAATTGTGAGAAAAAGACCGTTTGAAACCCCGATTTAGGTACACCGTGGTGAATTATGTGATCTTATTAGAAAGTTTCCTGATGATTAACCGTGGGAGCCCAGAGGAGTGGGGTCACAAACAAACAAACATTTTGCTTATATATATATATATATATATTTCTATGGAAGTTTTTAATTATTTACTGTTTAAAAGATAATTTCATTTTTTAAATATTTTTGCGTGACTTGAGGGCCCTTTCATCCATTGGACCAAATTTTCATTGGTCTTCACGCCCTTGGCCATTTTTGCTCGTCTGAACAAAAATAATAGTTTTTTTCCAGCCTGGAACCCTTGGAACCTTCATAACAACTGGAAGGGCACTCGGTAGAGCACATACCTCCACCACCATTGCCTGATCCACGCGATATATTGGGCCCAGAACATTTTTGAAATATCATGCTCCACAGTGCGACATCGTTTTTGGCTCAATCTCTCAATGGTGAATAATCACTTTAAAAATTAAATAAGTCTCGTATCCAGATCCGCATTCAGATTTTCACCAAAATCTCATCAATTCTTACTTGCCACACACCCAACATGTCCACCAAGTTTCATCCGGATCCGTCCACAACTTTTTGAGATATCCTGCACACAGACGGACAGACAAACAAACAAGAAGAAGACATCGTGCGGAGCATGATACTTGCAAAATCCATAAAACATATTTGACCTCAAAAATATTTTGCTGGTTGAATTCACAATGACCAAATATGAAACTCCTCTTCAAATTTCAAGTGAATTGGATGAAAATTGACAATTTTATAAATTCCGCCTTTGTTGACCTTTTGCTCGAGGTGTACCTCAAAAATAATTGTTGGTTGAATTGAGTGATCTGAGATGTAAATCCTCTTCAAATTTCAAGTCAACGAGATGACAATTGAGGATTTTCGAAACACCTCCTTGGTTGTTGACCTTTAGGTCTGTGTTGACCTCAAAAATAATTGGCTGGTTGAATTGAATTACCTGAAAAGGGTCAATAGGTACATTCCAATAGTACGTAAATTTATTTATAGACATACATAATTAAAAGAGAAAAAAAATCATCACCCACACACGCACACACCTTATCCATTTAGAGGAGAAGAGGGTGATCGGAAGAAAGGCATGTGATTGTGGTGGGGGATAGGGGTGGTTGTGGTTGAGTGTACGTCACAGTGGTGGGTGTGGGATAGGGTTGGTCATGATCTGGAGAGAGTGGTGGATGTGGGAAGGAGCATTGGTAGTTGTGTGTTACGGTGGAGTTAAACAGCCATCGTCATGTGGGTGGTCATGATGATTGAGGTTTTTGATGGGGTCATGGGATTTGACCCTTGGGAAAGAGACAAAACCATTTAAACACACATCGATGATTGAAGAACAGGTTCTCTCTGCAATCCCTTGAAGGTCCCGCTGGTTTTCCACCATCCTGGTGGGGACAGTTTTTATTTGCTGAGTCTATATTAAGGTGCAACCACTTTGGTCTTACAAGCCTTTAATTGGACCCCAACAAGCAGTAAATGGGAAATTTCGGTTTTGTTTTGTTCATCAGCCTTCGTGTGGAGCTTGTGGTTTTATGAGGGGGTGGTTATCAATCTCCCCCCACCCCCACGACCCCCCAAATTAAAGTCAGGCCATTGTGCCAACCAGTCAGCACTGCACACCTCATGCTCCTCACATTAGACCAACATGACCACACCACGTGATTCACTCAGCCTGTGTTCCTCTCTGTGTACAGCTAATGAATGGGATAAGATGTTGAAGATTAATGAAAGAAAACATTCCAAACAAAACACTGCATCAGTGTGTCCGTGCCATGAAAGAGAACCAAAATTAAACCGTTTTTATCATGATCGTGGTTTCGTGGTTTCCATCACCTCATTCCTTGTGATTAATTTGCAACACAAGACACCTCAAACAAACGAAAACCACATCAAAACAGATCGCAAAATGGTCTTGTGTAACATGTTGTTGTCAAATCTTCTCCACTCACCTCAGAGAGGGCGTAGTGCGGACAATTGTTTGGAGACACCGCAGACGAAGAGTTTGGAAGACTTATTCAAGAATATGATTTCTCCCAGGAGTGCCCAGAAATCTGTCGGCATCAGCAGTGTTGGTGGGCCTGCAACAGCAGTGAGGAGAGGTAAGTTTGGTGGTTTCTTTGTTTCTGATGGACGTACTTACATTCCTGTATTGTTTTTTTGTTTAAGTAGTCAAGGATTGTGGAAGAGCAAGAACATAGAACAGACCATGACACACCATAACAAAAGGACCAGCAGGAGGAGAAGGGGGAAATACAAACGGCAGTGTGGAGGGAGAAAATAGATGGAGATGGACAAACAAGGGAGGCAGGTAACGATGAAGGGGGATGATGGGTGGACCACATGTGCCCTGCAAAAATCTGGGATGGGGGAAGGGGAGACGAAGCACGGACAGAGAAGAGGATGCATGACGGAAAAAGAGACGAAGGAAAACAAAGGCCACGGAGCTCTCTGTGATGACAGAGTGATAGATCCATAATCGGCACCGGAAGACTGGTTGTGTGTGTGTGTGTGTGTGTGTGTGTGTGTGTGTGTGTGTGTGTGTGTGTGTGTGTGTGTGTGTGTGTGTGTGTGTGTGTGTGTGTGTCCAGGCCATAACTTTTTATCATTAGAACGTTTGTTTTTAAACTTTCAACAAGTCATTATTATGAGAATATGGAGAAAAATATTAAATAATTTGGCCAAAATGTCAACGGGAGAAGTCATAGTAACTATAAATAGCCTTTATTAAACCTGGTGGAGCACGTTAAGCACGAGACCGTGAGTTTATTTATCGCTTTGGAGATGAGTTCTGGGTTCCAGTTTCCTGGGGAAGCTGATCACATGGAGGCTCCGTCCCTGCAAACTGCATATTTCTCGACAGGGAAAATACTCAAAAGCGTTCAGGGCTTCTTTTGTAACTTCTTTTTTGATAACCTCAAAGTATGAAAAATAAAATGGTTCTTTCAAAACACTTCAAAGTCCGTTACAAACACACGACTCAATACATTCTTCCTCCTCTCCTCTCCCCTCCCCCCCTTCACCACTCTCCTCCTCCCCTCCTCCTCTCTCCTGTTTTTGTTTATTTTGTTGGTCTTGGAGTTCATTTGAAGTAGTTTATCTTGTCTTGTTTATTTGTCAGGTCAGGTTAGATCTGTGACCTCCTACAGGTACCATGTAAACCTGTACTAACCTGTTCCATGGTCGGGTTTTTGGTGACTAAACAGTCTCCCCCAGCAGGTTTTTTGGTGAGCAGGGTGTTTTGGATATGGACACCCAGCAAGATTAAAACAAAACCTGTCAAAGGGCGGAGGAGCTCCTTGTGAGCCAACGGCCATCGATATCTAGTGCCCTACTGTGTCTGCGGACGTCCTCCTGCAGTTGCGTTACTTTTTATTAGGAGGTTGGTGGCAGGATTTGCACTCCGGCCACCGTAAAACCCTTCATTCCGCAAAACGCAAAAACGCAAAAAAATCTGAAAACCCACTCCTTGGGATTACCTCCTGTGCAGCATCCCTTCGCAGGGCAGCTCACCGGATGACGGGATTGGGGCAAAGCCTTCGGGACCACCAATCTTTGATAGGAGGGAAACCACGGGGTAACATTCCTGGGTCAGATTGCGGGAGAGTGTGTTGGAGTGGTGCTGAGGTGTCGTCCACCAGACGGCGGTCTCCTTAAGTTAACCTGAGGCGGTCCCTTCGGGTGGGTGGAAGCCTGGAATGTCCTATCCCTAAGAGAGGATGATCACCTGTCTCTGTTATCATCTGAGCTCAAGCGTTTGGATATCGGGATTGCAGCTCTCTCTGAGGTTCGGAGACCGGATTGCGGCGAGATAATGGTGGGTGGTTACACCTACTATTGGTCTGGTCGCTCTGATGGTTACCATACCCAAGGAGTTGCTGTCGCTGTGTCCAATAAGCTGACCCCAATGATAATTGAGGTAACACCGGTCAACGAGCGTATTATGAGACTAAGGATTCATCATTCCTTTGGTGTCATTTCCCTGGTCTCTGTTTATGCTCCGACTGAGGCGAGTGATCTCACTGTGAAGGATGCATTCTACGCCACGCTCGAGTCTGTGGTTGATCAGTGCCCCAGACGAGATACACTTCTACTCTTGGGGGATTTCAATGCATCGACTGGAGCTGATAGGGATGGTTATGAGACATGTGTTGGTCCCCCATGGGTCAGGAACTATGAAACAGAATATCACCAAGTTCCTTGACCTTGCAATAAGTCATGGATTAGGGTGGCTGGTTCATGGTTTCAGCGCCCACAAGCTCATCACTGGACTTGGTATTCCAATGCTGGCGGTGTGGCAAAGGAGAACGACCATGTCCTCGTTGGTGGTCGCTGGAGGATGATCCAGAACCTCAGGGTCTACCGGAGTGCTCATTTCCTCAATACTGACCACAGGCTTGTTGTAGCAACTCCAAAGCTGCACCTTAAATCCTGGAGAATGGTACCATCCCAGCCGAGGCTGGATGTTTCCAAGCTCAGGGATGGGAGGGTTGCTGAGGAGTTTGCGAACAGGCTGAGTGGACATTTGGGGGGGGGGGCCTGAAGAGTTGTGGAGTGCCTTCAAGACCACCGTCCTTGATGTTGCCGGTGGATGTCTTGGAACTCACCGCAGGGCAAAGAATAATTGTCCCTCAAGGGACACTGGACACCATTGACCAGAGTCGCAGGGCCAGGCTGAATGGCAGAGCTGAGGTGTAAAACTGTACGTGCACTAAGGGTGGACAAGGAGGCCTATGTGTGAGGAATCTGTGAGGGGGTAGAGCATCACCTGTGGTCAAGTGATTCTCGTCCCGCTTACAGGGGAATTCGCGCATTGCGTTCATCCAAGCCCATCCCTCGGAGCACTGCAGTTAGAGCAGAGAGTGGAAGGCTCTTGCCAGAGGTGTCTGAGGTGAAGGCCCGCTGGGCCGGTTACTTTGAGCGGTTGTACCAGGCTGATCCCCCAGCTGTCGAGTTGGACGTTAAGGGTGTTACAATCCCTGTTGCTGACCCTCGAATCAATTGTGGTCCACCTTCGCTTGTGGAAACACGGGCTGCAGTGAACCAGTTGAAACGGGGTAAAGCTCCAGGGATCTGTGGCATTCATGCCGAACTTCTCAAGGCTGGTGGAAATGCTGCACTCGTGTCGTTGCATGCAGTTTTGTGCTCTGCCTGGAACACAGGCATCATCACAACTGATTGGAAGAGGGGCCTTGTTGTCCCTCTCTGGAAAGGGAAGGGTGATCGCCAAGACTGCAACCACTACTGACGGGTGACCCTGCTCTCAGTGCCGGGCAAGGTCTTTGCTCGGATAATTCTTGATAGGGTTCGCCACCATCTGCTTGAGCACCAGCGTCCAGAGCAGTCAGGCTTTACACCAAAGAGGTCAACGATTGACCGTATCCTTGCGCTTCGTGTCCTCACCGAAGGCAGACGAGAGTTTCAGTAGGGGCTGCTTGCAGCCTATGTTGATCTCTGTAAAGCGTTCGATTCAGTTAATCGGGATGCCCTCTGGAGGATTCTTGGTCTTCGTGCGGTGCCACCAAACTGATCAATCTGATGTCTGAACTATAATCTGGCACTGAGAGTGCTGTGAGATGTGGTGGTACCATCTCTGACTTATTTCCAGTTGTTACTGGAGTTCGTCAGGGGTGTGTTCTGGCACCCACACTTTTCAGCACTTGTATGGACTGGATTATTTGGAGGATGTCGGAGAGATCAGGCTGCGGTGCATCGTTTTGGAATATCAAGGTCTCGGACCTTGATTTCACAGATGATGCAGTCATCTTTGCGGAGACTTTAGATATCCTCTTGGGGGCCCTCGAGGTGCTGAATGAGGAGTCGGAGCTGCTGGGATTATGGGTTTCTTGGGTCAAAAATAAGATCCAGGCTTTCAATGACATCTTGGATGCTGCTGTCCTGTCTGTGTCTGTTTGTGGTGAGGATGTTGAGGTCGTGGAGAGATTCACTTACCTTGGCAGTGATATTCATGTCTCTGCTGGCTGTGAGTCAGAGGTCAATAGTCATCTGGGTCCGGCCTGGGGAGTCATGGATTCACTGGATCATGGGGTGTGGCGCTGTAGGTCCCTGTGCAGGAGGACGAAAGTCCGAGTCTTCAGTTCCTTGGTGCTTCCAGTCTTGTTTCTGGATGCGAGACTTTGACTCTGTCCAAGGATCTGAGATGGAGACTTAATTCCTTTGGTACCAGGTCTCTTCGGAGAATCCTTGGCTATCGCTGGTCGGATTTTGTGTCCAACGAGCGGTTGCTGAGAGAGACTCGGATGAGATTTGTTACCTGCATCGTCCGTGAGCGTCAGTTGCGGCTGTATGGACATGTGGCTCGTTTTCCTGACTCTGATCCTGCTCACCAGATTCTCTCAGCGAGGGAGTCTCATGAGTGGAGGAGGCCAGTGGGTCGACCACGTGCCTCGTGGTTGCAGCAGGTTGATCATCATCTCAAGGAGATGGGGATGGGCCTGGCATCTGCCTAGGGGATGGCCAGACGGAGGCCCTTGGAGTACTGGCGGAAAGTGGACGCAGCAACGCGCTGTTCTGGCACATGCTCCCATACCTGACCTATCTCCCCCTTTATTTTGAGAAAGTTTATTTTGTGTTCTCCGTGCATGGGGAAGGGCTTTTCCTTTCGGGATGCTTTTTAGTTCTTATTATCTTGCCAAAATGAAGTTTTTGCAAGATATGTTCGTCAGCTTGTGGTTTTTTTATTTTTTATTTTTTGTCTGTAATCACGTATAAATCACTCTGCAGAGCACAGTTATCATTGGAAATTTTTGTAACTTCGCATATCAGAGGCCTATAGAGGTCCCTTTCAGTGCACAAAATTTTGAAGGTCAAAGATCAAGGTCACTTTGTCGCAAATCTGGGGAGTCGACGAAACCCTTATTTTTTGAGTAATTTTAATCGAATCGTCTCCAAACTTTATGGGAATATAGTTCATGGTCTGGCGCTCAGCTGATTAGGTTTTGGTGGCGATTGGCCTTGACCTTCATGGTTAGCGCCTGAGGTTGAACATATTTGACCCCAAGGTCAAATTTTCAAGTTTTAGGAACCATATCGTGTAGTACCTCAAATTGAACACGTCGATGAGTCCTTTCTAGATATGTCAAGCTTGAGGCATTATGACGTCATTTGGCGACGTTATGAGGCAAAAGCATATTTTTCATGGTTACTCTGTAGAACGATTCTCATCGGAATCTCTCGTAGGCAGATATTCCTCAAGGAGTCGCTCCTGGTGGATAGCAGCTCTGTTCACCTCAGTGTGACCTTCCAGAAGTCACACGTGGTCACCTTTTGGCAGGGTGACATTGGTTTATTTATTTTTCTGTTCACACATCCGAATTCAAAATTTGTTGAAGATCAATACTTGGTTTAAACATGAATCGATTACATTTTACAGTGGGAAGTTCCATGATTCATCGAGACTTGAGATTTTCATAACTTGGAAGGATTCTATAAAGTAAGCATACCTGCATACCTCTGTGGAGGGCAATGAAGGTCCAGGAGTGGAGGGCAGGACAACACCTGTTAATTAGCCTGGTGGGTGGAGTGGTCATTGTGTAGCGACACTATTAACCAATGACCAATCACACATACATGTGTGTGGTTAATGGTGCATGGAAGGATTGTGAGATGATTCCACATGATAATTTATTGTGAATATTTCTACCGAGCTTGCATACTTTTTGGCATACCATCCCGACATCCTCTCAAATAGACCTGGTGTTGGCTTCATCGGTGAGGTGCTTGGCTAAAGATCGTTGGGTCTTCAATTCAACCCCTATTATGCTGTTGAATTAACACCAGGTGGGGTTGACTCAGCCTGTCCTCCTACCAAGATTGGAAAAATGAGCACCAGTATGCTGGTCACAGGGGCATTGCATCAGCAGCACAGCTGTTCCCCCAGAAAATGATGCAGCCAAGCTTTTACATCATGATTCTGTGACCCCAGATTCAAATATCATGTGTTGTTTTATTAATTTACTTTTAAACACAAGACCAGGAAGACATGCATGTGAGAGATCTGTATTTGGTTTAATCATTGAATGACATAATGTATGTGCTGATGAAGAAATGCAATTTCAAAAACTTTGTATTTTAAACAATGAAAATGTTTTTATCCCCCACTGGCACGTTTAGAAATGGAAGTTCAGCAAACACAGATGTTCGCTTTTCCACACACTCCTCTTGAAAGCTCACCTTTATTTCGAACCGTCCATCCAAAACCCTTCATGGCTCCAAAGGTGGGATATTTTTCACTCAAATTTCATCAATTGATGTGTGAATTCTTTGTCACATTTTTCTCCACTTCATCAATCTTTTAATACTTTTTTTGGATATACATGGTCACGGATTGCGGAAGAGCGAGAATACAGAACGGATCAGGATGCAACATAACAAAAGGAACAGCAGAAGGATAAGTTAGAAATACCAACAGCAGGGAAAAGGGAGCAAAAAAAAAAATCAGGTAATGATGAGAGGTAAGGGAAAACGCAAGGGGGGAACAGCTCTCTTGAAGACCTGGATGGAAAAATGAGATCAAAGTGAATGTGAAAGTTGGTTTCACAAGCGGGAAAAGAGGAACAAGAAAAAGAGCAATGAGAGATTGCAGTGCCTCGCCAGGACTTCTTTTGCGTGGTTGTTGTGTGGTGTTTGTGCAGTTTTGTGTGGTGCATGTTGCGTGGCGTTTGTGTACTGATGTGTTGCATAATTATAGAGAGACATGATTAGAACTTAGACTTCGTAAATGCTGGCAGTGATGACTTGTTCAGCCATTTCAGAGGAAACGATTTTTGAAGAAAACAATATGGCTGCCGAATCACGTGACCGATGATGTCATCAAAAAATATTTTTGTGGACCATTTTATCCCAAGGCGACCCTCAAAAATGTTCATACTGATGGGATGTAGCGTTCTGCATGTGCAATTATGATGTCATAACGACGGCTCCTACGATGTCATAAAATATATTCATGCTCATTCCCCATGAGTACTTGCTATGTACCAAGTTTCAAGTTTTTTTTCCTTTGCGGTTTCACACACTGAAGTCCAAAGTATTTCCATTTTTCCAATAAGGCTGCCACACCATGTGAACGATGATGTTATAATTATTATTAAAACATTCCACATGAGTAGTTGCACCGATTATGAAAATTTCATCTCAATGTGACAAACGGTTGCGGAGAAAAACATGAAAGTTCTGTGCGTACAAAAAAACACGACAAACAGACGAACAAACAAATGGACCCAAATGCAATACCCTCTCCTTCGGCGAGGGTTATAAATGAGTGGAGGTGAACAGTAGTTCTGGATTTTGGCAGTTTCATTGAGAGGGAGTTGCTGGTAGAACTTGTGTGTCCTGTAGATACATGGAAGTGGGGGGGGAGGGGGGGGGTGGTATCGGGACAAAACTCAGAGAGGGCAGAGGATGCAACACCAGAAAGGAGGCGGAAGAGAGACCACTGACCTGTCGTTGATGCTGAAGTTAGAGGCCCATGGACTCTGCTTCATCACCAGAGATTCCAATGATCTTGAAAGCTTTGGTTTTCATGGTGTGGGCTGAGCAAGGTAAGAGGCAGGGGTGCCAGCCCAGAGGAGAGAGCAGTACTCCATCAATCTGTGGATGAAAGCCTTGTAGGTGGATAGGAGTTCAGGTTTGTCAAGGAAGTACTTTGTACGACAGAGGATGCCCAGTCGGCAGCTGGCTTTGGAGGCCAACTTTGAAATGTGGTTTGCCCAAGAATAATCCCTGCTGAACCCAGGAGTTTGAATGACTGAAGTTCTTTGATAGGGTTGTTGAGGAAGGAGATGGGATGGTTTGAGGTATGGTCCTGAGACAGACAGAGACAGAGATATAGAGAGATATACATATTTGTTGTTGTTCGTCTTTCGGCTTCTCCCGTTAGGGGTCGCCACAGCGAATCGTACGTTATGATCTGCATATTGATTTGGCATAGGTTTTACGCCGGATGCCCTTCCTGACGCAACCCCGGTCGCCTCTTACGACACAGGGATAAGGATTGGGTTTCGCCATGATTCCGGGCTGCCCTACACCCTCTCATAGTGCGGCCCAGCGCAGAGCGCCCGTCCTCAAGCGATCCTCCAACCCAAGCCTCCGAGTAGCCGGATTACAGGCGCACGCCACTACGCCCGGTATATATATATATATATATATATATATATATATATATATATATATATATATATATATATATATATATATATATATATATATATATATATATATATATATATATATATATATATATATATATATATATATATAGAGATATTGGTCAATTTCTCAGGCTTAAAAGACATATTCCAAGTGTTTGTCCAGTTTGTGATTCTGTCAAGGCCTCAAGAGAGGGAAGAGGCTGCTGCCTATCTGTCAGAAGGATGAGGGTGTCATGGAAGAGAGTGTAGTCATCAAAGCGATAAAGAGGATTTTCCAGAGGTACAGAGAGATCATTAAAGAATATTAGGAATAGGATGGGGTTGAGACCAATGCATTGGTGCACTCCAGCCTTGACATGGAGAGGAGAAGAAAGGATTCCATTTCGAGCCTCGCATTGGCCACCAGAGTGGAGGAAGTCAATGATGTTAGAGTGGAGTTGGCCTTGGATTCCATAGGCAGACAGTTTGGTGAGCATGGCAGTATGCCAGACTGCAATGAAAGTTCAAGATATGTCCAGAGAGATGGCCCTGATCTCATTGGGGAGGGTTGGGTATGGTTTGGAGGAGTGGAGAGAGAGAGAGGGAGAGAGAGAGGGAGGGAGAGAGAGGGAGAGAGAGGGAGGGAGAGAGAGGGAGAGAGAGGGAGAGAGAGGGAGAGAGAGGGAGAGAGAGGGAGAGAGAGGGAGAGAGAGGGAGAGAGAGGGAGAGAGAGGGAGAGAGAGGGAGAGAGTGGGAGAGAGGGAGAGGGAGAGAGAGAGGGAGAGAGAGAGAGAGAGAGAGAGAGAGAGGGAGAGAGAGAGAGGGAGAGAGAGAGAGGGAGAGAGGGAGAGGGAGAGAGGGAGAGAGAGGGAGAGAGAGAGAGAGAGAGAGAGAGAGAGAGAGAGAGGGAGGGAGAGAGAGGGAGAGAGAGGGAGGGAGAGAGAGGGAGAGAGAGGGAGAGAGAGAGAGACAGACAGACAGACAGACAGACAGACAGACAGACAGACAGACAGACAGACAGACAGACAGACAGACAGACAGACAGACAGACAGACAGACAGATGTTTTGATTTTCTCAAGGGTGGAGAGGGCTCAAAAGGGACTTAAGGATCTTAAAAGGTCAAAACGGAGTCTGAAGGTCTAAAGGGGTCTGGGGGAGAAAGAGCAAAAGTGGTCTGAGGTGTCCAAACGGTCTTCAAAGGTCCCACTCTCTCTCTCTCTCTGCTTTCCAGGTGTGAAAAGTGTCAAAAGCGTCAAAGACAGTAGAAACGTCTCAAAATGGTCTAAATGGGTATTAAAGGGTGAAAGGGGTGTAAAGGGTCGAATGGGATCTGCAGGCTGTACAAGGTGTAAAGGAGTGAAGCTGAAGTAAAGAAATTTACATCATGTTGGTAAATAAATTAACTCTGGAGTGCAACACGGCAATAATGGGCCAAATGTCCTCCTCGTGACTGTTTCATCCGCATTCAGGTGCATTGTGGTTAAAAATCTGATTGTCACAAGTTTCTTCGTGAATTAACTTTGGGAGCTCAAAGCAGAAAGGTCACAAACAATATAAACATTTTGGTTTTACATGTGGAGATGGACAACTTATTTTCCTGTTGCAGCCTCTTCTTCCTCTTCTCATGGAGGTGGCGTCACCTTTTTTTTTTCTTCCATCGACCAGCTTACAGTGAGATATTTCGGCAAAGCCACGGCTAATGGAGAAATGTTCAATCAGAACCCCGTTCGAGGTTATGGGAAATCTCACCCAGATCTGTCCATAAAGTCCTTTTACAGCTCATTTTAATATGTAACGAAAATGGTCATTTCATAATGGCGATGGAAACACCCCCAACCCCATTAAGTGTAAAACTCAACATCGTTTTGACACACACTCACCCCCACCCCCACCAAACTCGAAATCCCAACCCCCACCAAACTCGAAATCCCAACCCCCACCAAACTCAAAATCCCAACCCCACCAAACTCGAAATCCCAACCCCCACCAAACTCAAAATCCCAACCCCCACCAAACTCGAAATCCCAACCCCCACCAAACTCGAAATCCCAACCCCACCAAACTCGAAATCCCAACCCCACCAAACTCAAAATCCCAACCCCCACCAAACTCAAAATCCCAACCCCCACCAAACTCGAAATCCCAACCCCCACCAAACTCGAAATCCCAACCCCCACCAAACTCGAAATCCCAACCCCACCAAACTCGAAATCCCAACCCCCACCAAACTCGAAATCCCAACCCCCACCAAACTCGAAATCCCAACCCCCACCAAACTCGAAATTCCAACCCCACCAAACTCGAAATCCGAATCGCCACCAAACTCAAAATCCGAATCGCCACCAAACTCGAAATTCCAACCCCACCAAACTCGAAATTCCAACCCCCACCAAACTCGAAATCCGAATCGCCACCAAACTCAAAATCCGAATCGCCACCAAACTCGAAATTCCAACCCCCACCAAACTCGAAATTCCAACCCCCACCAAACTCAAAATCCGAATCGCCACCAAACTCGAAATCCCAACCCCCACCAAACTCAAAATTCCAACCCCCACCAAACTCGAAATCCGAATCGCCACCAAACTCAAAATCCGAATCGCCACCAAACTCGAAATTCCAACCCCACCAAACTCGAAATCCCAACCCCCGCCAAACTCGAAATCCCAACCCCGCCAAACTCGAAATCCCAACCCCGCCAAACTCGAAATCCCAACCCCGCCAAACTCGAAATCCCAACCCCGCCAAACTCGAAATCCCAACCCCCGCCAAACTCGAAATCCCAACCCCCGCCAAACTCGAAATCCCAACCCCCCCCAAACTCGAAATCCCACCCCCCGCCACACTCGAAATCCCAACCCCCGCCAAACTCGAAATCCCAACCCCCGCCAAACTCGAAATCCCAACCCCCGCCAAACTCGAAATCCCAACCCCCGCCAAACTCGAAATCCCAACCCCCGCCAAACTCGAAATCCCAACCCCCGCCAAACTCGAAATCCCAACCCCGCCAAACTCGAAATCCCAACCCCGCCAAACTCGAAATCCCAACCCCGCCAAACTCGAAATCCCAACCCCCGCCAAACTCGAAATCCCAACCCCCGCCAAACTCGAAATCCCAACCCCACCAAACTCGAAATCCCAACCCCCACCAAACTCGAAATCCCAACCCCCACCAAACTCGAAATCCCAACCCCCACCAAACTCGAAATCCCAACCCCCACCAAACTCAAAATCCCAACCCCACCAAACTCGAAATCCCAACCCTCACCAAACACGAACTCCCAACCGCCACCAAACTCGAAATCCCAACCCCCACCAAACTCGAAATCCCAACCGCCACCAAACTCGAAATCCCAACCGCCACCAAACTCGAAATCCCAACCGCCACCAAACTCGAAATCCCAACCGCCACCAAACTCGAAATCCCAACCGCCACCAAACTCGAAATCCCAACCGCCACCAAACTCGAAATCCCAACCGCCACCAAACTCGAAATCCCAACCGCCACCAAACTCGAAATCCCAACCGCCACCAAACTGGAAATCCCAACCCACACCAAACTCGAAATCCCAACCGCCACCAAACTCGAAATCCCAACCGCCACCAAACTCGAAATCCCAACCGCCACCAAACTCGAAATCCCAACCGCCACCAAACTCGAAATCCCCACCCCAACCCCACCCCCACCAAACTCGAAATCCCAACCGCCACCAAACTCGAAATCCCAACCGCCACCAAACTGGAAATCCCAACCGCCACCAAACTGGAAATCCCAACCGCCACCAAACTCCAAATTCCAACCAAACTCGAAATCCCCACCCCAACCCCACCCCCACCAAACTCGAAATTCCAACCCCCACCAAACTCGAAATCCCCACCCCCACCAAACTCGAAATCCCCACCCCCACCAAACTCGAAATCCCAACTGCCACATGATACGTCTGTAATTATTGAATGCCCCCTCAGATAAGACATTGTTAAGAGGTCAGAGATAAAAAAAAAAATATTCTGATAAATCAAATATATCTCACCTGTGATTGAATATTTCTGTGATCGTGACCAGAAACCATTTGAAAATCAAAAAAAATAATGGTTGCCAAGGTTATCAGCTCCGTCCACTACGATATTTCGTGGCTGAATTTTTACACTGAATTCCTGTTTCTACCAACAATATACACTCCAACAAAATTGCTCATTTGAGGTGAGACACCCACGATGAAATTAATCAAACATCTCCAATCAATTTATGATCAAAAATCAAATTAGGATGTTAACTTGGTTCTTTTGAACGAAATGATGCATGTATATTTGAAGTGTATATTTGGTGAAGTTAGCAAAGATTAAAACCATTTTTCTATAAACTGTGCACCCTTGAGTGTTATGACTTGAGATGAGCAGAAAAATTACCATTAATTCTATGTGTGGATTGTATTTGCACGATGTTCGGTTTTTCAACTATTCACACATTTGAAAGGTCATGTGACTCCACCAATTTTACCGATCATGGTAAGGTCTTATTTGACAGTGATTTTTCACATTTGATTCAATAAATAATTGATGATTGACGGTTACCACCTCACCAAATATAACGATATCCAGGTTGAAATCCAAAAGAAAATGGACTTTTGCTGAAGCATTGTGTATATGGATCTGCCTTGCTGAGATGTCGGCAGGTGGGAGCTCAGGTGTTTACAATTTATGAATTGTGAGAAAAAGACTGTTTAAAACCCCGATTTTGGTGCACCGTGGTAATTATGTGATCTTATTATAAAGTTTCCTGGTGATTAACCTTGGGAGCCCAGAGGAGTGGGTTTACAAACAAACAAACATTTTGCTATATATATATATATATATATATATATATATATATATATATATATATATATATATATATATATATATATATATATATATATATATATATATATATATATATATATATACACACACACAAACACCACCGGTCAAAACTTTTAGAACACCCTCATTTTTCAGTTTTTCTGGAATTTAATCAGTTCAAGTCCAGTGAATAACCTGAAATGGTACAAAGCTAAGCGCTAAACTGCCAGAGGTTAAAAACAAGAAGTTTTGGTTCCCAAAAACTGAAAAATAATGTTAATTTCAGAGTTGTTAAAAAGGCCCTTTTCAGGGAACAAGTAATGGGTTCGCAACTGTCGCTGTTCTGCAGCAATGGAAGTAAATTAAGCCTTGAAAGTTGATGCAAACAATTCCTACAGGTGTCCCAACTTTTTTTGATTCGTTACAAACCATCTGTCTGTGTAAAAGCAGTGTTGGAACAGACTGTGTTGCTTCACCCTCTGAAGCATTATTTGGACAATATTGCATGGCAGGAAGGAGTATATTGCTGTCATAATGGCGAGAAAAAGACGATTAACAACAGAAGACAGACCATGATAACCCTAAAAAGTGTAGGTCTTTCCTTTGGAGAAATTGCAAAGAGGCCAAGGTGTCCTTGAGTACAGTTTTCTACACCATCAAAAGACACTAGGAAACTGGAGGAAACTCTGACAGGAAGACCCAAAGCCACAACACAATCGGAAGCCAAGTTTCTGAGAGTCAACAGCTTGCGTTGTAGGTGCCTCACAGGACAACAGCTTCAAGCACAGCTTAACACTGGTCGAAGTGAGGAAGTCTCAGTTTCAACTGTGAAGAGAAGACTTCAAGTTGCAGGTTTGACAGGTCGAGTGGCAGTAAGAAAGCCATTGCTAAGATGGCAAAATAACATAAAGAAGCTTGTCTGGGCCATGAAGCACCGCCAGTGGACTACTGAAAACTGGAAGAAGGTCTTATGGACCGATGAATCAAAATTTGAATTCTTCGGTTCATCACGCAGGGTTTTTGTATGCCGTCGAGGAGGCGAAAGGATGGTTCCTCAGTGTGTGTCACCAACTGTCGAACACAGAGAAGGAAACATGATGATCTGGGGCTCTTTTGCTGGATCCAGAGTCGGCGACTTGCACAGTGACTGGCACCCTGAACAAAAATGGCTGCCACAGCATCTTACAGCGCCATGCAATACCCTCTGGTCTACGCCGAGTTGGTCAGGGATTCATCCTGCAGCAAGATAACGACCCAAAACATACCTCCAGGCTATGTCAGAACTACCTTCGAAGAAAAGAACAAGACGGTAGGTTTCAAATCATGGAATGCCCAGCAGTCTCCAGACTTAAACCCCAACGAGCTGGTTTGGGATGAACTGGACACAAGGGTGAAAGCAAAGCAACTGACAAGTGCACCACATTTGTGGGAACTTCTGCAACAGTGTTGGGAATAACTTTCCAAACAATATTTGATTTCCATTGTTGAAAGAATGCCACGAGTATGTTTGGCTGTTACTACTGCAAAAGGTGGCTACTTTGATGAGTCAAAAATTTAGATTAAATTTCGTTCAACAAAATGATTCCATGATTTCTTTTTTTATCTGCAATTGTTTATTTGTTCTATGTTTTAATTTCAAAGTACATTGAAACATTAAACTGCTTAAATTTCAGTAAAAACTGAAAAAATGGGAGTGTTCTACAACTTTTGACCAGTAGTATGTCAATATATATTTATATATATGTATATGTATGTATATATATGTATATATATGTATGTATATATATATATATATATATATATATATATATATATATATATATATATATATATATATATATATATATATATATATATATATATATATGTGACCTGCTATACCAAAACCCAACACCTCTCAGAAAATCCCATTACGCTGTTGCAACCTCCGAACACTAAATTTTAGCTCACGGACCAATTTGAGATTTTAGCACGATCGGATAGGGCATTTATTCGAGATTATTTTGACAAAAAAATAAACTCCAAAGCTGCTCAGAAAGTATTTTAAAATTAATTTTTCAAACATGCATGTCCTGAAACCGCAACCATCGAAATTCTTTTGTTTTTTATTGTTTTTTGAATTACCATAACTTTATTAAAAATTACTCAAACCTCATCATTTTTACAGAAATTAGTCTGATATGTGTCCATTATACCTGTGAAATTTCAAGTCTGTCGCTAATCTGGTTATTGCCGATGCTATGGAGTGAATGTGTGCATGATTTGTGTGTGAAATTTGAATTATAAATGAAAGTTAAAGTGGCATTATCTCTATATTGACTTTCGGTGGATGAAATAAGTAAAATAGCCATAACTTCGTCAAATTTCAACCAATTTCTTTGAATAAGATTTGATTCAAAAGGAAATTCTTCACTTTATCCAGTGATAACAAAAGCTCAATTTTGATTTTTGCCACTAAGTGTTGGGTTTTGCCATAGCAGGTCACTATATATATATATATATATATATATATATATATATATATATATATATATATATATATATATATATATGTATATATATATATATATGTCAGTCTAAAAAGTAATGGGACTGACTTCACAGAAATTTTATTCCAATAAGTATGTTGAAATCACAGCTTGTCCCCTTCAAAATAGTTTCCCTCCAGCCTCACACACTTGTCCCTCCTCTTCTTCCACGCTTTGATGCACCCCCGGAAGGCTTCTTCTGGAATCCTCCGGAGCTCTGTCATCACGGCCCTTTTGATGGCCTCCACATCAGGAAATCGGGTCCCCTTGATCACCTCCTTGAGCTTGGGGAAGAGGAAAAGTCACAAGGGGCCAAGTCTGGTGAATGCGGGGGTTGCTCCTGAGTTGGCACGTTCCTCTCTGCCAGAAACTGTCGGATGCTCAGGGCATTATGAGCAGGGCCGTTTCATGGTGGAGCACCCTGGCTTTGTTCTCCCACAGATCCCTCCTCTTGTCCCGGACTGATCTTATGAAGAGCCGGAGGATCTCCTTGTACACGTATTGATTCACTGTTTTGACCCTGTGGTAAAAACTCGAAGTGGACAATGCCCTTGATGTCAAAAAACGCGATGAGCATCACCTTGACCTTTGACTTCGACATCCTTGCTTTCTTTGGTCTTGGTGATGCTGGACTTTTCCACTGACGACTCTGCCGTTTGGTGTCGGGATCGTATTCGAATGTCCACGATTCTTTGCTGTTTCTCCAGACAGTGACTCTTTGCTGTTTCTGGTCCTCCGACAACAGCTTGGGGACCATCTTTGCACACACCTTGCGCATTTCAAGATTTTCGGTGATGACGCTCCAGACAGTGTCCTTGTTGATGGAAAGTTCCTCAGCAATCATCCACACCGTGAGTCGACGATCTGCGCGCACCATCTGCTTCACACACTCGATGTTGTTTGCTGCTCTGCTCGTTGAAGGTCTTCCAGACCGTGGATCGTCTTCATCCTCCTCCCATCCCTTTTTGATCCTCTTGGGCCATTGAAATGCACTTGTACGTGACATCATTTCTTCCCCGTAGACTTGCTGCAGCATTGCGAAGGATTCAGAAGGTGTTTTGCCAAGCTTCGCAAGAAACTTCAGATTGGCTCTCTGCTCACGACTCATGGTGTGACGACTCAGACAAGACAACGTGTAAAGCACGACCTGGAAAAAAAAATCACACAATGAGCGGTCAACCATCACCAATCATAGATATTGCTGGAATGTTGCGAAAGACTGTGACGCAACCCGTTCATTCAAGTTGTGTAAGTGGATCACACAGCAGGCTCAGTCCCCTTTCTTTTTAGACGGACCTTGTGTACATATATATATATATATATATATATATATATATATATATATATATATATATATATATATATATATATATATATATATATATATATATATATATATATATATATATGAACACACACACACACACACACACACACACACACACACACACACACACACACACACATACAGTGGGGAGAACAAGTATTTGATACAATGCCGATTTTGCAGGTTTTCCCACTTACAAAGCACGTAGAGGTCTGTAATTTTTATCATAGGTTCACTTCAACTGTGAAAGACGGAATCTAAAACAAAAATCCTGAAAATCCCATTGTATGATTTTAAAATAATTAATTTGCATTTTATTGCATGAAATAAGTATTTGATACATCAGAAAAACAGAACTTAATATTTGGTACAGAAACCTTTGTTTGCAATTACAGAGATCAGACGTTTCCTTTTGTTCTTAACCAGGTTTGCACAGACTGCAGCAGGGATTTTGGCCCACTCCTCCATACAGGTCTTCTCCAGATCCTTCAGGTTTCGGGGCTGTCGCTGGGCAACACAGACTTTCAGCTCCCTCCAAAGATTTTCTATTGGGTTCAGGTCTGGAGACCAGCTAGGCCACTCCAGGACCTTGAGATGCTTCTTTCGGAACCACTCCTTAGTTACCTTGGCTGTGTGTTTCGGGTCGTTGTCATGCTGGAAGACCCAGCCACGCCCCATCTTCAATGCTCTTGTTGAGCGAAGGAGGTTGTTGGCCAAGATCTTGATACATGGCCCCATCAATCCTCCCCTCAATACGGTGCAGTTGTCCTGTCCCCTTTGCAGAAAAGCATCCCCAAAGAATGATGTTTCCACCTCCAT